>NW_028270139.1:158344463-158648510 GCF_037043375.1 Chiloscyllium plagiosum | reverse complement strand
CCCTCAGTCTCCTACACTCTAAAGGAAAAAAGTCCTAACTTGTCTAACCTCTCCCTATAACTCAGACCTTTGATTCCTGACAACATCCTTGTAAATTTCTGCTGCACTCTGTCCAGTTTAATAACATCCTTCCTATAACAAGGTGACTAAAACTGAACACAATACTCCAAGTGCAGTCTCACCAACGTCCTGTACAACTGCAACATAACTTCCCAACTTCTATACTCAATGCCCTGACTGATGAAGGCCGGTGTGCCAAAAGCCTCCTTCACTGTCCTGACTACCTGCGACTCCACTTTCAAAGAACCGTGCACCTGAACTCCGAGGTCTGTCTGTTCCATCACACTCCTTAAGGCCCGACCATTCACCATGAAACTCCTACCTTGATTTGACTTTCCACAATGCAAGACCTCACACTTATCTATATTAAACTCCATTTGCCATTTCTCAGCCCACTTCCCCAGCTGATCCAGGTCCTGCTGCAATTTCTGATAACCTTCCTCACTGTCCACGATACTGCCTATTTTAGCGTCATTTGCCAACTTACTGATGATGTCCATTCTCATCCAAATCACTGATATAGATAACAAACAGTAATAAGTCCAACACTGACCCCTGAGGCACTCCACTAGTCACAGGCATCCAGTCTGACAAGCATCCTTCCACTATTACCCTCTGCTTCCTACTATCATGCCAATTGTGTATCCAATTTGCCAGCTCATCCAGGATTCCATGCGATCCAATCTTCCAGAGCGGCCTACCATGTGGAACCTTATCAAAGACCTTACTGAAATCCATACAGACTATGTCTACCTCCCTATCCTTGTCAACCTTCCTGGTCACCTCATCAAAGAACTCCAACACGCACAAAGCCACGCTGACTACTCCTAATCAAACTCTATCTTTCCAAATGCATGTATATCTTACCTCAGAATCTTCTCAAATAACTTACCTACCACAGATGTTAGGTTTACTGGTCGATAGTTGCCAGGTGTTTCTTTACAATCCTGCTTGAATAAGGGCACAACATTCACTAGCCTCCAGTTTTCCGGGACCTCGCCCATGGCTAACGATGATGCAAACATATCAGCCAGGGCCCCTGCAATTTCTTCTTTAGCCTCTTACAATGTTCTTGGATATATCGGGTCAGGACCAGGAAATTTATCCAACTTCATACAATCTAGTGTGTCCAACACTTCCTCTACTGTGATATGGACTGTCCCTGAGATATCACCGCTAAGTTTCCCAAGTTCCCGAGTCTTTCTCCACAGTAAACACAGAGGAGAAATATTCATTGAGGACTTTGCCCATCTCCTGTGGTTCCACACATGCATGTACAGAGTGAAAGATAAGTGAGTTGTAGAATTTGTCCTGCGATTATATCACAATTTCCATACCTCAGGATTCCGCAGACTGCTTTATAAGCAAGCGAGATATTTTTGAAGTGATGCCATTGTGTGGGAAAGATAGAGCAAAAAGAATGCAAGTAACCTTAGAGCCAGAATGAGTTCCCTACATGTTCCCACCTTTAAACTGGCTGGTGTTCATTGAGCTTTGGTTGGAAAATAGGGTTTGCTCTTTCATCCACTCAAATAAACTGACTAACAAGGTGGCTGAGGCCAAAGCTGGCCTCATTAAAAGTTGGAAATATAAATAATTTCTCACTGTTACAACCAAACGGAACTAAAGGTGTGCCAACAATAACAAGCCTGTGCAATGTTCTGGTCAGGCTCTACCACAAGCACAATATGAGCTCCCAGCCAACAATACACAAGCTAAGGAAGTGGTACTAATCACTAGTATAAGATGACAGAGTTGCAAATGGACCCAATTAGAATCAGACAACTGCACAGCTCAAAAAGGAGGTCAATTAACCTACTGTAACAGTACCAGTTCCTCTGAAGAACCATTCACTTAGTTCCAAGCTCTCACCCTTTCCACACATCCCTCTAATGTTATTGAAAGTTATCCAGTTCCATTTGGAAGATATTTATTGAATCTATATCCATTGTCATATGAGGCAACATATTCCAAATTTGACTCACGTTCTCCTCCTGTAACCGCCCATCTCTTTCACCAATCTCTGCCCACTAATTGTCAATCTTTCAGCCACTGGAAACAGGTTTCTTTTCATTTATCGCACTTTCCAAATTTGGACACAGTTGAGATTTGCAATACACTGGCCTGGGATTTTTTGCAGTGATACAATAAATGGTGCCTGCTGTTAATTCAGCTTGTCCTTATCTGATTAATGTGGAAGGTTTTTCTGCTTTGCATGTAGCTGGGAGCTGGAGATGAGAACAACAAGTTCCAAGTGGGTCTGTGAGAACTGGGTAGATTATGAAATCCCATGGAACAATTGTAGAATAAACAGTAAAATGCCTCAGCAGAAACTGGGAACTCTGGTGAAAGACCCACGACCTGAAACATTGGTCTGACTATTCATTGCCCCCAGTTGTTGATTGATTGATTTATTGTCACTTGTACCAAAGTGAAAAGCTTTGTTTATGAGCAGTACAGGCAGATCATATTAAGCAAGGATGGACAGAACAGGTTACATTGCACAGGGTGCGCTAGATGAGATCAACGTTAGCGAGATCGGCATTATTTGAGGCTAGAGAGTCCACTCCCTAATAACAGCCAGGAAGAAGCTGTTCCTGAACCTGCTGGTGCATGTGGTGGGTGGCACGGTGGCACAGTGGTTAGCACTGCTGCCTCGCAGCGCCAGAGACCCGGGTTCAATTCCCGCCTCAGGCGACTGACTGTGTGGAGTTTGCACATTCTCCCCGTGTCTGCGTGGGTTTCCTCCGGGTGCTCCGGTTTCCTCCCACAGTCCAAAGATGTGCAGGTCAGGTGAATTGGCCATGTTAAATTGTCCGTAGTGTTAGGTAAGGGGTAAATGTAGGGGTATGGGTGGTTTACGCTTCGGCGGGTCGGTGTGGACTTGTTGGGCCGAAGGGCCTGTTTCCACACTGTAAAGTAATCTAATCTAATCTAATCTAATCTAATCTAATCTAATCTAATCTAATCTAATGTGTTCAGGTTTATGTACCTCCTGCCTGATGGAAGAAATTGTAGGAGATCATTACCGAGGTGGGAGTGGTCCTTGATGATGTTGGCAGCGTTTCCGTAGCAGCGAGCCGTGTAAATGGAGCCCATGGATGGAAGGTTGGTTTCCGTGATGGTCTGGGCTGTGCACACCACCTTCTGTAGTTTCCTACGGTCCTGGGCAGAGCAGTTGCCGTACCAGGCCGATATACACCCGGACAGTATGGTCTCAGTGGTGTATTTGTAGAGGTTGGTGAGGGTCTTTAGGGACATGCTGAATTTCCTGAGCCTTCTGAGGAAGAAGAGGTGTTGTTGTGCCTCCTTGACCATTGCATCTACCAGGGAAGGCCAGGACAGGCTGTCGGTTATCATCACTCTGAGGAACTTGACCGTCTCTGCCCCCTCAACCTCAGTTCTGTTGATGACTTCCTTTCTTACTAAAGTCAATGATCAGTGGAGATAGAATTAGTGATGAGGAGATTAGGCAGGGGCTGTAGGAAGGCAGAAGCTGTGTTGGGGATACAGCAATGATGCATTCTACCTCTGAAGAGGTGACTTTTCCAAAGACGGTTTGGGATTAGGGTCAGCCATCTAGTTAATTGACAGCAGCCAATTAAGGCAACTAAGGCTCCACTTGGGATCCATTTTGCAAGAAGGCTGGTACCTTCCCATTCTTGGAGTGATTCCCATTGTCAGAAAAGCTCCACCCACACGTGAAGGCTGCTCATTGGAGGCTTTGGTGTCCATCAGAGCTAGAGCCAAAAGATGGGGCCACAGGGATTATATAAAATTTAAAAATCACACAACATACAATTGCAACATTTAAAAGGCATCTGGATGGGTATATGAAATAGGAAGAGTTTGGGTTGGGTGTTGGCAGGTTGGACTAGATCGGGTTGGGATATCTGGTCGGCATGGATGAGTTGGACCGAAGGGTCTGTTTCCGTGCTGTACATCTCTATGACTTGGGTTATAGTCCAACAGGTGTGTGATTTTTAATTTTGTACACCCCAGTCCAGCACTGGCACCTCCGAACCATGACAGGGTTTGTAGGCTGCCGCCTTGATGGTCGGCATTTCTTTTATGTTTGAGTTTTCTGTCCACCTCAATGGCTGCACCAGCATTAGGTCTTTTTATTCCCTGACTTCTCTACAGTCAACCAAGAGGACCATGTTGTTGAGGTGCCTTACCATTTGCCTGCCTCCCTTGCCAGCGCCCACCTTTGTCTAAAGACATGTAGACCAGCCCTATACGGGGATCGTATAGGAGATGTAATAGGACAATAATTATGGAAGCGACTGCAGGAAGTTAGTGCCAGCAGTTGACATTGACATTATGGACTCGCTGGAATCTCCTTGTAGGCCCAGTCTCATGGTCTCAATACATGTTGCAAAACTCAGACCGTTAACACTGTTGCCCTCTAACCCTGCTTTCACAGATTTTGCTGAGTGCTTCCAGCATGAGTCTAGATTCACAATATCTTTTTCTTTATTATTCATTTGTGGGATGTGGGTGTCGTTGGCTGGGCCCAGCATTTATTGCCCATCCCTAGTTGCCCTTTGGGATGGTGGGGGTGAGCTGCCTGCTTGAACCGCTGCAGTCCATCTGCTGTAGGCACATCCACAATGCCCTGAGGGAGGGAATTCCAGGATTTTACCCAGTGACACTGAAGGAATGGCGACATATTTCCAAGTCAGGATGGTGAGTGGTTTGGAGGGGACCTTGAAGTTGGTGGTGTTCCCATATATATGTTGACCTTGTCCTTCGAGATGGAAGTGGTTGTGGGTTTGGAAGGTGCTATCTGAGGATTGTTGGTGAATTTCTGCAGTGCATCTTGTAGATAGTACACAGTGCTGCTACTGTGCGTCAGTGGCAGGGAGAGCGGATGTTTGTGGATGTGGTGCCAATCAAGTGGGCTGCTTTGTCCTGGATGGTGTTAAGCTTCTTGAGTGTTGTTGGGGCTTCACACATCCAGGCAAATGGGGAGCATTCCATTACATTCCTGACTTGTGCCTTGAAGATGGTGGGCAGGGTTTGAAGAGTCAGGAGGTGAGTTACTCGCTGCAATACTCGTAGTCTCTGGTTTGCTCTTGTCGTCACTGTTTGTGTGGTGTTCATGTGGTGAGTCCAGTTGAGTTTCAGATCAATACTAACCCACAATGTTGACCGTGGCGGTTCCTGTGTTGGAAACACTACTGAATGCCATGGGGTGGTGGTTAGATTGTCTCTCATTGGGATGACCATAGCCTGGTATTTGTATGGCACGAATGTCACTTGTCAGCCCAACCTTGGATATTGCTGAAAATGTGTTGCTGGAAAAGCGCAGCAGGTCAGGCAGCATCCAAGGAACAGGAAAATCGACGTTTCGGGCATAAGCCCTTCTTCAGGAATGAGGAAAGTGTGTCCAGCAGGCTAAGATAAAAGGTAGGGAGGAGGGACTTGGGGGAGGGGCGTTGGAATTGCGATAGGTGGAGGGAGGTCAAGGTGAGGGTGATAGGCCGGAGTGGGGTGGGGGTTGAGAGGTCAGGAAGAAGATTACAGGTTAGGAAGGCGGTGCTGAGTTCGAGGGATTTGACTGAGACAAGGTGGGGGGAGGGGAAATGAGGAAACTGGACAAATCTGAGTTCATCCCTTGTGGTTGGAGGGTTCCCAGGCAGAAGATGAGGCGCTCTTCCTCCAACCGTCGTGTTGCCATGGTCTGGCGATGGAGGAGTCCAAGGACCTGCATGTCCTTGGTGGAGTGGGAGGGAGAGTTAAAGTGTTGGGCTACGGGGTGGTTGGGTTGGTTGGTCCGGGTGTCCCAGAGGTGTTCTCTGAAACGTTCCGCAAGTAGGCGGTCTGTCTCCCCAATATAGAGGAGGCCACATCGGGTGCAGCGGATGCAATAGATGATGTGTGTGGAGGTGCAGGTGAATTTGTGGTGGATATGGAAGTGTCCCTTGGGGTCTTGGAGGGAAGTAAGGGGGGAGGTGTGGGTGCAAGTTTTGCATTTCTTGCGGTTGCAGGGAAAGGTGCCGGGAGTGGAGGTTGGGTTGGTGGGGGGTGTGGACCTGACGAGGGAGTCACAGAGGGAGTGGTCTTTTCGGAACACTGATAGGGGAGGGAGGGAAATATATCCCTGGTGGTGGGGTCCGTTTGGAGGTGGCGGAAATGACGGCGGATGATACGTTGTACATGGAGGTTGGGGGGGTGGTAGGTGAGGACCAGTGGGGTTCTGTCCTGGTGGTGGTTGGAGGGACGGGGCTCAAGGGCGGAGGAGCGGGAAGTGGAAGAGATGCGGTGGAGAGCATCGTCGACTACGTCTGGTGGTAAATTGCGGTCCTTGAAGAAGGAGGCCATCTGGGTTGTACGGTTTTGGAACTGGTCCTCCTGGGAGCAGATGTGGCGGAGACGAAGGAATTGGGAATATGGGATGGCGTTTTTACAGGGGGCAGGGTGGGAGGAGGTGTAGTCTAGGTAGCTGTGGGAGTCGGTCGGTTTATATTAAATGTCTGTGTCGATTCGGTCACCCGAGATAGAAATGGAAAGGTCTAGGAAGGGGACGGAGGAGTCTGAGACAGTCCAGGTGAATTTGAGGTCGGGGTGGAAGGTGTTGGTGAAGTGGATGAACTGTTCAACCTCCTCGTGGGAGCACGAGGCAGCGCCGATACAGTCATCAATGTAGCGGAGGAAAAGGTGGGGGGTGGTGCCAGTGTAGCTGCGGAAGATGGACTGTTCCACATATCCTATGAAGAGGCAGGCATAGCTGGGGCCCATGCGGGTGCCCATGGCTACTCCTTTGGTTTGGAGGAAGTGGGAGGATTGGAAAGAGAAGTTGTTCAGGGTGAGGACCAGTTCAGTCAGTCGAAGGAGGGTATCGGTGGAAGGGTACTGGTTGGTACGGCGGGAAAGGAAGAAGAGGAGGGCTTTAAGTCCTTCATGATGGGGCATGGAGGTGTACAGGGACTGGATGTCCATGGTGAAGATAAGGCGTTGGGGACCGGGGAAGCGAAAATCATGGAGGAGGTGGAGGGCGTGGGTGGTGTCCCGAACGTAGGTGGGGAGTTCTTGGACTAAGGGGGACAGGACCGTGTCGAGGTACGCAGAGATGAGTTCGGTGGGGCAGGAGCAGGCTGAGACAATGGGTCGGCCGGGGCAGTCAGGTTTGTGGATTTTGGGCAGGAGGTAGAAACGGGCGGTGCGGGGTTGTGGGACTATGAGGTTGGAGGCGGTGGATGGGAGATCCCCTGAGGTGATGAGGTTCTGGATGGTCTGGGAGATGATGGTTTGGTGGTGGGAGGTGGGGTCATGGTCAAGGGGGCAGTAGGAGGAGGTGTCCATGAGCTGGCATTTAGCCTCAGCGGTGTAAAGGTCGGTGCGCCAAACTACTACCGCGCCTCCCTTGTCTGCTGGTTTGATAGTGAGCTTGGGGTTGGAACGGAGGGAGTGGAGGGCGGCACATTCCGAGGGTGAGAGGTTGGAGTGCGTGAGAGGGGTGGAGAGGTTGAGGCAGTTAATGTCGCGGCGGCAGTTGGCTATGAAGAGATCGAGGGCGGGTAAGAGGCCAGCACGGGGTGTCCAGGTGGATGGGGTTTTTGGAGGCGGGAGAAGGGGTCGTCAGAGGGTGGGCGAGAGTCTTGGTTGAAGAAGTAGGCACGGAAGCGAAGGCGGCGGAAGAATTGTTCGATGTCACGCCGCATGTTAAACTCGTTAATCCGAGAGCGTAGGGGAATGAAGGTGAGGCCTCTGCTGAGGACTGATCTTTCATCCTCAGAGAGGGGTAGGTCTGGAGGGATGGTGAAAACACGGCATACCTTGGATATTGTTCAAATCTTGTTGCATTTGAACATGGATTGCTTCAGTATCTGAGGAGTTGTGAATGGTACTGAACACTGAGCAATCACCAGTGAACATCCCCATTTCTGACCTTATAATGGAGGGAATGTAATTGATGAAGCAGCTGAAGGTGGTTAGGCCTAGGACACTACCCTGAGGAACTCCTGCAGAGATGTCCTGGAGCTGAATTGACTGACTTCCAACAATCACGACCATCTTCCCATGTGTCAGGCATAACTCCAACCAGCGGGCAGTTTGCCCCCTGATACCCATTGATTCCAGTTTTGCTCGAGGCTCCTTGATGCCACACTCGGTCAAATGTGACCTTGATGTCAAGGGCTGTCACTCTCACCACACCTCTGGAATTCTGCTCTTTTGTCGTAGAAGTCAGTGTAAAGATCAAACTTCGGGCATAAAGAAAAATAAAGAGAGAGGAAAAAGTAGACTGGAATAAGAGGGAGAGGGAAAAAGAGTGAATGGAAGACGAGAATTGCTTTAAAAATTTAAAAGCAAACCTAAAACAACAATTAAAATGTGAGACATTTTTGCATTCATGAGATTAATTGGCAGCATCTAAGATTTAATATGGTGTTTCAAGATCATTCTATTTTAAATTATTTTGTGCGGTGTTCCCTGGCCATGATTCTACTGAATGGCGGGGCAGCCTTGATGGGCCAAATGGCTTACTCCTGTTCCTATTTCTTATGAGCAAGAGCAGGAGATTCACTCTATTCAATCAATTCTATTTCGAGGCACAGAATGTGGAGTTGCTTTCTGAAAGTGAATAGCAGACTTACGTAGCAGCTTTATTGTATTCCCATTTAACCTCACATCTTCTTCTTGCCTGATGTTACTGTGCTATTTACATATAAATAGGAGAGAGTGACAATAGACTCACCATTGATTTGACAGCAAGTGAATAGAAAAATTAATCTGGATTGTAAGATTGAGCTCATCCAAAATGCTTTGCCCACATGTCAACCCCCTGTTCTGCACGTTAACTCTATGCTCTGTTTACCAATCGTCCTTTAAGCTTGCTGATCAATGTCAATGCACGATCCAACAATACACTGCCTTTAAAATCCCCTTCTTTGTGTTCAAATCACTCTCTGAACTGAAGAAATTCAAGGGGCAGAAACCTGACAATATCTCCAGGAGTCAACATATTAGTGTTCCGAGAGTGACGGATAACGTAATGTTAATTCACTCATTGCATGTGATGTTGCTGCTTGGCCAGTATTTAGTGCCCATCCCTAATTGCTCTGGAAAAATCCAGGAACAGAAAATAGGAGCAGGAGAAGGCCATTCAGCCCTTCGAGCCTGCTCCGCCATTCAATTTGATCATGGCTGATCGTCCAACTCACTCCCTGTTCCCACTTTCTCCCCTTACTCTTTAGTCCTAAGAACAATATCTAACTCCTTCTTGAAAGCATTCAATGTTTTGGCCTCAACAGTTCTCTGTGATAAAGGTGCTGCCTGAATTGCTGTGGCTTTCCAGCACCACTGATCCAGAATCTGGTTTCCAGCATATGCAGTTATTGTTTTTACCTCGTTCTCTGTGATAATCAGTTCCCCAGTCTCCCCACTCTATAGGTGAAGACATTTCTTCTCATCTCAGTTCTTAGACTGTGACTCCTGGTTCTGGTGTTCTCAGTCATCGACAACATTCTTCCTGAATTGACCTGGTCTAGTCCTGTTCGAATTTTATAGGTTTCTACATTATCCCTTCTTATTCCTCTCAATAAAATCAACATAGTCCTAATCGATCCAATCTCCACAAAGGACCATGGGTGTCTCTCTCCATTGGTAAGAGACAACTGATCATCTATACCTTCAGGGCTACCGCTCTGTAGGCACAGGGCCAGGTGAGGAGACTGATCTCCATGAGTTCCCACAGCCAGTGTCGGGATTGAACCTGCATCAATCTGAATGAAATATTTGCTATTTGGCCAAGTGAAATAACCAATCCACCGCACCTACAGTCAACTTATATTATAAGCATACAGTGATAACCCAGTCAATCAATCCATCAGGCTATTAGAAGAATGTGCTGCCCTGTTCTGAATGAAACAAACTTAAATAGACAGGTAGGTACTTACAGAACGTTACAGAGCCAGACAAGTGAATGTCGATAAATTAACTTTATTAGCTAAAATGGACATACAAGCAGAGATATATAAGTCTCGGGATAGTGATGGATGAAAAGATAGATAGAGATTTATAGCGGTAGTGATAGAGATGTGATTGATAGGGAGGGATAAGAACAGACTGATGAATAGATAAAGTCAGAGGGTAGATGGATGGATAGTTGAACAAGGAGGCACAGGGTTAGATAGATAAATAGGTAGATGAATAGATAGTATCATATTTTGCCATCTGATATTCTTGCTAAGTGGAACCTAAAGGGACATTAAAAGCTGTTTGATGAGGTTGTACTGACAATGGTGCAGTGCAATGTTACAGACCAACTGAGGAGGTTAACACTGTACAGAAAATTCTTTCTCGGGTCTCTCCAGGAATGTGGAATTTTGTGTGTGGGTGTGTGTGTGTGTGTGTGTGTATGTCTGTGTATGTGTGTGTGTGTGTTTGTGTGTGTGTGGGTGTGTGTGGATGTGTGGGTGTGGGTGTGGGTGTATGTGTAATAAGTGAGCAGTTGAAGTGTGACTGATCAGGGAATAGAGAAAGAGAGGGGCGGGATTTGAATACGTTATTCACAACATTATTCCACACCTCATCCTTTGGACTTCCAATTTTACGGACGATTAACCCAAAGCGTGTTTCTGACAAAACTGATGTATGTATTAATTTGTTTTAACTAGTGATTAATTACCCTCCTCTTGAGCTGCTATTGCCTGGAATTTGCATATTAATCAAATTCTAGTTGATAGTCGGCACTCTTGATGAAGGTGTAGTCTGGGGAGGGGGGTAGGGGGTTTGATGGGAGCACTGGAATGAGTGAGTCACAGCCAGGAAGACTATATCTACAAATGGGAGGATCATTCAAATGAACACATATTATGAAGTATAAATGTATATTTTCAGTCAACTATGTTGTAACTATCTTATTTCTAACTTTTTTTTAGATACTGTAAGTAATGCCACTAGTTTTCCTTTTATTCCTCTGTTGTACCCAGGTATTTGTACCTATGATGGCACAATTACAGGCAGCTACTGTAATAAAACTTTTCACCATACTCCTGTACTTCTGTACTGGAGAACACATGACAATAAAGGATATTCAATTCAATTCAATATTCAAAAGCAGATCTTTGTTGTTACAGTTTGCTTCATAATTTCAGGAGCCAACCTCTTGCTTTCCCCCTACATCCAGGCCTCTTGACTGTATTCCATAGTGAGTTTTGACTACATATCTACATTGTTTTCATCAACCACTTCTCCCAGTGTACAGTCTTTAAGTAATACTTAATTCGCCCTTGGCCTAACCATCACTGACAGCTACCAATCATGCCCTCCATCCCCTGATACATAGTTCCCTGGATTGCCATTCTTCATTCACTGACCCCTCTGCTCCTGTGACACTGGACTATCTGCTATCATCCCCTGAGTTTCTACTCCTCCCACAATAGACACAAAGTGTATAACAGCTCGACGCTGGTGTGTAAGTTCGACACAAGTCTCTTCCCACTTTCTCAATTAAACCCATCAAAACTCCTATTCTTGTCTCTTTTGTTTCTTCTGAAGTGCATCCTTTATATTCATAGAGTCAGAGAGATGTACAGCATGGAAACAGACCCTTCAGTCCAATTCGTCCATGCTGACCAGATATCTTAAATTAATCTAGTCCCATTTCCACTTCAATGTTGGGGACAGTTTCACATTCTCTCCAGATTCTCCTAAATTCCCAACTCAGGTTTTCTTTTGTCTAGCTTCTATTTTGGGTTCAAGTTAAAATATTTTCTCTATGTTTACATTATTCCGTCCTTTCTTAATCTTAAAGTACTCCACCAGGTCAACCTGATCTGTTCAATCTTTGCTGGCAGATCAAACCTCTCAGCCTTGGGGTTGTCTACCCAATGTTCTCTGCACCTTCTCCATCACCTCTACATCCTTTCTGCATCAAGTAGAACAGATGGCCTTCCTGCTTTTCTGTTTGATCCTGGTAGAAATGATACCTAATGTTTTGTTGTTTCTCTTTATCATCTTGTTAATCCATGTTGTTACTTTTAATATTCCATCCATTGACACTCACCCATCTCTCTGTACCTTATACATTGGTAAGATTACAGCTGGATTATCATCTGTGATCTTGGTCCACTTACTTGTGGAAGGCCATAATTACATTGGAGACAGTTCAGAGAAGGCTTACCAGATAAATTCCAGAGATGAAAGGCTTATATTGTGAAGAGAGATTGAACTGTTAAGGCCTAAACTTGCTCGAGTTTAGATGAATGAGAGGAGATTTAATTGAGGAAAGATTTACAAGGAAGTTGCCAGGATTGGAGGGATTGAGCTACAAGGAGAGGCTGAATAGGCTGGGGGAGTTTTCCCTGGAGAGTGAGGGGTGCCCTTAAAGAGGTTTATAAAATCATGAGGGCCATGGATAGGATAAATAGACAATGTCTTTTCCCTGGGATGGGGGACTCCAGAACTAGAGGGGATAGTTTTAAGGTGAAAGATTTAAGGGAAAGATTTAAAAGGGACCTAAGGGGCAACCTAAGGGAGATAAGGGACCTAAGGGAGATAAGGAAATAGCAGGAGAACTTAATAAGTACTTTGCATCAGTCTTCACAGTGGAAGACATGAGTAAAATCCCAACAATTAAAGGGAGTCAGGGGGCTGAGTTGAGTATGGTTGCCATTACAAAAGAGAAAGTGCTAGAAAAGCTAAAAGGTCTTAAAATTGATAAATCTCCTGGCCCCGATGGGCTACATCCTAGAGTTCTGAGGGAGGTGGCTGAGGAAATAGCAGAGGCATTGGTTGAGATCTTTCAAAAGTCACTGGAGTCAGGGAAAGTCCCAGATAATTGGAAGATCGCTGTTGTAACCCCCTTGTTCAAGAAAGGATCAAGGCAAAAGATGGAAAGTTATAGGCAAATTAGCCTAACCTCAGTTGTTGGTAAATTTCTAGAATCCATCATTAAGGATGAGGTTTCTAAATTCTTGGAACAGCAGGGTCAGATTAGAACAAGTCAACATGGATTTAGTAAGGGGAGGCCGTGCCTGACAAACCTGTTGGATTTCTTTAAAGAGGTGACAAGTAGTTTAGACCGGGGAAACCCAGTGGATGTGCGTCTATCTAGACCTCCAAAAGGCCTTTGATAAGGTGCCACACGGGAGGCTGCTGAGCAAGGTAAGGGCCCATGGTGGCATCGACAAGCTTTGAAGTTGGCCTCCCGATTCCTGAACTCAAATTGTTCATGTAAATGGTGAACGGTATTAGGGTCAACATAAAACACCAATCTCCAAAATACTTCTATTCAAAACATTAACTCTGTTTCTCTCTTCACAGCTGCTGCCAGACCCACTGGGTATCTTCAGCATTCTCTGTGTTTGTTTCAGACTTTCAGCATCCATGGTATTTCACTTTTATCTAAAAGTTTCCGATCTGACCAATTTCCTTTAACTCTTAATCTCCATTCTCTCTTTGTGTCGTCAGTTGATTATGCATTTTGCACTGTGCCCTTTGACTTTACACATTCTGATCTTGTTGATGAGTCTACTATATGTGACTTGGCGAAGACCTTCTGAAAGTCCAAATTGATTATGTCTGCATATTTAGTCGAATGTACCCTGTCTTCTTCAAAGACTGAATGATCTTATCTTTACTTTTTGAAATTTGTTTGGCAACTTTATTTTGGTTTTAGGTTCTAGATGATTTCTCTCTACACCTTTGGCTAAGAACATTCCAATATCTTTTCCACCACTGCAATAAGCTGATTTGTCTCCAGTTTCCTGCATACTTTCTATCTCTTTCTCTGGAGGAACGATATTAGCAATTTCCTTTATAATTGTTGTGATGGGTATGTAATTATACATCCTTTAACTTTTTAAATGTATCCATTTATGGAATGTGTGCCACGCCAGCACTATCCCCTAGGATAGTGTAGGGGGACGAGCTGAGAATAGTTCACAGGTCGGCGCAACGTTGAGGGCCGAAGGGCCTGTTCTGTGCTGTATTGTTCTATGTTCTAAACTACCCAGAGGGTAGTTAAGTAGCAACCATAACTTCATTCTCTGTTGTGAGAGTATCATTTATCACTGTCTGTTCCCATTACACTCAATTACAATCGTCACTCTATCACCATCCCCTGAGTCAATGTGCGTCTCCCATGTCCCTCTCCCTTTATGTCTCCTTCTCTCCATCCCCCTAACTAATTTATTATTAAAAGTTAGTGTGATGCCTCTTCTCAAAGGCAGCAGGTATATGGGAACACCACCGTGTGCAAGTTCCTCTCTAAGCCACTCACCATCCTGACTTGGAAGTATATTGCCATTGTTTCACTGGGTCAAAATCCTGGAATTCCCTCCCTCAGGTATTATGGCTTTACAGCACAGGAATTGCAGTGGTTCAAGAAAGCAGCTGACCACCCCTAAGGGGCAACTAGGTACGGGCAATAAATACTGACCTAGTCTGTAATGCCCACGTTAATAAGTGAATATGAAAGGAAAAGCTCCACATCAAGGGTTATTGTGGAAAATAAATGCTCAAGTGTACAAGGAAAGATATGATCATGGATAGAAGATTGGTGAGCTGCAAGAAAACAGAGAGTTTGCACACATGGTTCTGTGTCGAGAGTGTGGTGCTGGAAAAGCACAGCAGGTCAGGCAGCGTCTGAGGAGCAGGAGAATCGACGTTGCAGGCATAAGCTCTTCATCAGGAAAACTCTCGTCTCTGATCTCCAGCATCTGCAGTTCCTCACTTTCTCTATAAATGGTTCTGTCTCACGTTGGCTGGGTGCCAGTCTGATGTCACGCAGGGGTCTGTGCTGGGCCCTCAACCTTTTACAAGTTACACCAATGACTGAGCCGATGGGTGTGAAGGCATGGTGGCTAAATTCCAGATGACACTAAGATAAGTAAGAAAGGGCATTGTGAAGAGGACATTAAGAGGAAACAGATGCACATAGTTAGACTAAGTAACTGGACAAAAATCTGGCAGATGGAAATAATGTGGGAGAATATAAAGTTGTACATCTTGAGAAGAAAGATGAAAAAACTGAGTTTCACTTAAATGGAGAATGATAGTGGTATAGAGAGATTTATAGGTTCTGGTGTACGAGTTGGAAAAAATGTAGTTGTAGAGAAAACGCATAATGGCCAATGTAACCCTTTATTACAAGAGGAATTGAACTTAAAAATAATACGGTTATGGTTCAAATTGTACAGGGTAAAGACCACATCTTGAATAATAAGTGCAGTTTTGGTCTCCTTAATTAAGGAAGGATATAAATACATTGGAGGTGGTTCAGAGGAGGTTTTCCAGATTGAGATCTGAGTCGGTTGTCTTATGAGAATGAGTTGGACAGACTGGGCTTGTTTCTATTAGACTTTAGACAAGTGAGGGGTGACTTAATGGAAATGCATGAGATTTTCACAATGTGGACATGGAAAAGACATTCTTAGGAATACGCCAAGTCTGAAAGGCTTAGAGGGAGCAGAACTTTTGAAATTTGCCCAGAAGATCTTTTTATGGCAGCACATAGGAAGTCCTAGAAAAGAGGGGTGACGCTGTACCTAATTTTAGGAAAGAAAATCAGGCAAGTAGGAGATGTGACAGAGAGGTAGCATTTTAGAAATAGTGATCATAATTCAGTAAAATTTAAGGTAATTATGGATAAGGTCAGAGATAGACCAGAAATAAAGGAATGAGGGGAAGGCCAATTTTAATAAGACAGGATCTGACCAAAATGGACTGAGAGTAGCCAGTAGGCAGAGGGGGTCATAGATCAGAGTTATAGGGAAGTAGTAACTCCAAAGATGGCAGATAGATGGGTTACAGTGAGGGGGACTGGGAGGAAGCAGCCAGTGCAGGGACCTCCTGTGGCCATTCCCCTCAAGAACAAGTATACCGTTTTGGATACTTGTGGGGGGGATGACTTACCAGGGGTAAGTAACGGGGCTCAGGTCTCTGGCACGGAGCCTGTCCCCGTTACTCAGAAGGGAAGGGTGAAGAAGAGCAGAGCAGTAGTAATTGGGGACTCGATAGTTCGTGGCACAGATAGGCGGTTTTGTGGGAACGAGAGAGACTCACGTTTGGTATGTTGCCTCCCAGGTGCAAGGGTACGTGATGTCTCTGATCGTGTTTTCCGGGTCCTGGAGGGGGAGGGGGAGCAACCCGAAGTCGTGGTCCACATTGGCACCAACGACATAGGTAGGAGGAGTGCTGAGGATGTTAGACAGGCTTTCAGGGAGCTAGGTTGGAAGCTTGGAGTTAGAACAAACAGAGTTGTTGTCTCTGGTTTGTTACCCGTGCCACGTGATAGAGATTCGAGGAATAGGGAGAGAGAACAATTAAATGCGTGGCTTCAGGGATGGTGCAGGAGGGAGGGGTTCCAGTTTTTGGATAACTGGGGTTCTTTCTGGGGACGGTGGGACCTCTATAAACAGGATGGTCTACACCTGAACCTGAGGGGAACCAGTATCCTTGGGGGGAGGTTTGCTAGTGCTCTTGGGGGGGGTTTAAACTAACTCGGCAGGGGCATGGGAACCCAGATTGTAGCTTCAGGGTGCAGGGCCTGGAGTGTAGGGAGGTGAGGAACATGGCATCAATTTCCAAGGAGGGTGCCTGTAAACAGGGAAGTGGCTTGAAGTGTGTATACTTCAATGCAAGAAGTATACGAAATAAGGTAGGTGAACTTGCAGCGTGGGTTGGTACCTGGGACTTCGATGTTGTGGCTATTACGGAGACATGGCTAGAACAGGGACAGGATTGGCTGTTGCAGGTTCCGGGATTTAAATGTTTTAGTAGGGTCAGAGGTGGGGGTAAAAGAGGGGGAGGTGTGGCATTGCTTGTCAAAGATAGTATTACAGCGGTGGAAAGGACGATGGATGAGGAGTTGCCATCTGAGGGAGTTTGGGCTGAGGTTAGGAATAGGAAAGGTGAGGTCACCCTGTTAGGAGTCTTTTACAGGCCTCCTAATAGTCCTAGAATCATTGAAGAAAGGATTGGGAAGGTGATTCAGGAGATGAGTGACAGTAATAGGGTGGTTGTTATGGGGGACTTTAACTTTCCTGATATTGATTGGGAAAGCTATAGCTCAAGTTCGTTAGATGGGTCAGTGTTTGTTCAATGTGTGCAGGAGAGTTTCCTGACACAATATGTAGACAGGCCAACAAGAGGTGAGGCCATACTGGATTTGGTTCTGGGTAACGAACCAGGCCAGGTGTTAGAATTAGAGGTAGGTGAGCACTTTGGGGAGAGTGACCATAATTCGGTGATTTTTACAGTCGTGATGGAGAGGGATAAGTGTGTACTACAGGGCAAGAATTATAGCTGGGGTAAGGGAAATTATGATGCGGTGAGGCATGACTTAGGATGTGTGGCTTGGAAAAGTAGACTCCAAGGCAAGAGTGTAAATGATATGTGGAACTTGTTCAAGGGGCAACTATTGAGTGTCCTTGATAATTATGTACCTGTCAGGCAGGAAGGAAAGGGTCGTGCGAGGGAGCCGTGGTTTAATAAGGAATTGGAATCCCTTGTTAAATGGAAGAGGGCGGCCTATCTCAAGATGAGACGTGAAGGTTCAATTGGGGCGATTGAGAGTTATAGGGTAGCCAGGAAGGACCTGAAGAGAGAGCTAAAAGCAGCAAGGAGGGGACATGAAAGGTCCTTAGTAGATAGGATTAGGGAAAACCCTAAGGCTTTCTATAGGTATGTTAGGAATAAAAGAATGACTAGGGTAGGAATAGGTCCAGTCAAGGATAGTAGGGGGAAGTTGCGTGTGGAGGCGGAAGAGATTGGGGAGACACTGAATGAATACTTTTCTTCAGTATTCACTCAGGAACAGGGCATTGTTGTCGATGAGAATACTGAGGCACAAATAAGTAGAATGGATGGTTTTGAGGTATGTAGAGAAGAGGTGTTGGAAATCCTGGAAAAGGTGAAAATAGATAAGTCCCCTGGGCCTGATGGCATTTATCCTAGGATTCTCTGGGAAGCAAGGGAGGAGATTGCAGAGCCATTGGCCTTGATTTTTATGTCCTCTTTGTCTACAGGAGTAGTCCCAGAAGACTGGAGGATAGCAAATGTGGTTCCCTTGTTCAAAAAGGGGAGTAGGGATAGCCCTAGTAACTATAGGCCGGTGAGTCTCACTTCTGTTGTGGGCAAAGTCTTAGAGAGAATTGTAAGGGATAGGATTTATGCACATCTGGATAGGAATAATGTGATCAAGGATAGTCAGCATGGTTTTGTGAAGGGCAGGTCGTGCCTCACAAACCTTATTGAATTCTTTGAAAAGGTGACTAAGGAGGTTGATGAGGGGAAAGCGGTAGATGTGGTATATATGGATTTTAGTAAGGCGTTTGATAAGGTTCCCCATGGTAGGCTACTGCAGAAAATACGGAGATATGGCATTGAGGGTGAGTTGGAGGTTTGGATTAGGAATTGGCTGGATGGAAGAAGACAGAGGGTAGTAGTTGATGGCAAAGTTTCTTCATGGAGTGCCGTCACTAGCGGTGTTCCGCAAGGATCTGTTTTGGGACCATTGCTGTTTGTCATTTTTATAAATGACCTGGAAGAGGGGTTAGAAGGTTGGGTGAGCAAGTTTGCGGATGATACGAAAGTCGGAGGAGTTGTTGACAGTGAGGAAGCATGTGGCAGGTTACAGCAGGATATAGAGAAGCTGCAGAGCTGGGCAGAAAGGTGGCAGATGGAATTCAATGTAGCTAAGTGCGAGGTGATTCACTTTGGGAAGAATAACAAAAAGATGGGGTACTGGGCTAATGGTCGGATACTTGGTAGTGTGGATGAGCAGAGGGATCTTGGTGTCCATGTACACAGATCTCTGAAAGTTGCCACCCAGGTAAATAGTGTGGTGAGGAAGGCATATGGCGTACTGGCTTTTATTGGTAGAGGAATTGAGTTCCGGAGTCCTGAGGTCATGATGCAGTTGTATAAGACTCTGGTACGGCCGCATCTGGAATATTGTGTGCAGTTTTGGTCGCCATACTATAGGAAGGATGTGGAGGCATTGGAACGGGTGCAGAGGAGGTTTACCAGGATGGTGCCTGGTATGGAAGGAAAATCGTATGAGGAAAGACTGAGGCACTTGGGGCTGTTTTCACTAGAGAAAAGAAGGTTTAGGGGTGACTTGATTGAGGTGTACAAGATGATTAGGGGGTTAGATAGGGTCGACAGTATGAACCTTTTCCCGCGTATTGAGTCGGGTATTACAAGGGGGCATAGCTTTAAATTAAGGGGGGGTAGATATAGGACTGATGTTAGGGGTAGGTTCTTCACTCAGCGAGTCGTTAGTTCATGGAATGCCCTGCCAGTAACAGTGGTGGACTCTCCATCTTTATGGGCATTTAAGAGGGCATTGGATAGGTATATGGAGGATAGTGGGTTAGTGTAGTTTAGGTGGGCTTGGATCGGCGCAACATCGAGGGCCCAAGGGCCTGTACTGCGCTGTATTCTTCTATGTTCTATGTTCTATGTTCTAAAATCTAAATCATCATTCAAAAGGTAAGAAGTCAGAGTTCAAGGCCTACATTTTCCTGTAAAGTAAAGCATGGGACCAGCAAGTCCAGATAATCCTCAATGTCAAGGGATGTACGAGATTGGATAAGGACAAAAAAGGGAACCTATGGCAGATACCAAAGTCACAATACAGCAGATGCCTGAGAGAAGTCTGGAAAGTGCAGGGGGCTGCTTAGAAAAAGAAATCAGGAGAACAAAAATGGGGACATGAAAACCACTGCAAGTGATATTAGGGAAAATCAAAAATGCTTCATAAATATATTATGGGCAAGATAATAACCAGGGAAGGAATAGGACCCATTAGTGACCAAGGTGGTGATCTGTGTGTGAAGCTGGAAGACATGGCTGGAGGTTTTAAATGAATATTTTATATCTGTATTCACAATAGAGCAGGACAATGTTGGTATAGAAATCAGAGAAGAGAAGGATAATACACTAGAACTAATTAGCTTTGAGAAAGATGAAATATTAGAGGATATAGCAAGCTTGAAGGTGGATAAATCCCCAGGATGAGATGTATCCCAGACTGCTAGGGGAGGCAAGGAAGGAGATTGCAGGGGCTCTGAGGATAATTTTCAAATCTCTGGCTGCTGGAGGGCTGCAGGACAGCCCTATGGTCCCATTATTCAGGAAGGGGGGGATGGATAAACCAGGAACCTACAGGCCAGGGAAGTCAGTGTTAGTGGTAGGGAAACTGTTGGAAAAAATGTCTGAGTGTCATAATTAATCAGAGGCAAGGATTAATCAAGGATAGTCAACAGAGTTTTGTCAGAGTGAGATCATGTCTGAAATATTTGATTGAAATTTTCAAGAGGTTGTGTAGATGAGGGAAGGGCAATTTATTGTTTTCCAAATAGACTTCAGTAAGGCTTTTGATGAGGTCTCATGTGACAGACTGGTTAAGATGTTAAGAGCCCATGAGATCCAGGCAAATCTGGCAAATTGGATCCAAAATTGACTTTAGTGACAGGAAGTAGAAGATAATAGTCGAAAGTGGTTTGTGACTTGAAGCTTATGTCCAATGGTGTACCACAGTGTTTAACAGTGGTTCACATCCTGTTTGTTGTATAGGTTAATGATCTAGATGTGAAGGTTAGAGTCTGCTCAATAAGTTCACAGATGAGATGAAAATTGGTGGTGTGGTAAATAAAGATCAGGAAAGCCTCAGACAACAGGACAATACAGGTGGGCTGGTCAGACAGCTGAACAGTGGACGTTAATCCTGAAAGATGAGAGGTGATGCATTTTGGGAAGATTAACAGAACAAGGGAGTAAACGTTGAATGGTTGGACGTGCAGAAATACAGAGGATCAGAGGGGCTTTGCTGTGCATGTCATAGATCCTTGAAAACAGCAGGACAAACATATAAAGTGGATAAGAAGGCATATGGGATACTTGGCTTTATTAGACAAAACACTGACTACAAGAGCAGGGAAGCTATGATGAAGCTGTATGGGAACATTAGATAGGTCACATCTGGGACATCGTGTGCAGTTCTAGTCATCACACTATTGGAAGGATGTGATTGAAGTAGAGGGGAGATTCACAAGGATGTTAACTGGGCAGGAGTGACTCAGCTCTGAGGAGAGACTTAATACACTGGGGTTGTTTTCCTTAGAGCAGAGAAGGCTGAGGGAGGATCTGATTGAGGTGTGCAAAGTTCTGAGAGACATAGATGAAGTAGATAGGGAGGTTTTTTCCCCTTAGTAGAGGGGTGAATATCCAGGGAGCACAGTTTTAAGGCAAGGGTGATGATATTCAGAGGGGACGTAGGAAAAATCATTTCACCCTGAGAGTTGTGGAAGTCAGGAACTCACTGCCTAAGAGGGTGTTAGAGGTAAGAACTCTCAAAACATTTGAAGAACTATTTGGATGAACACTTGAAATGTGTTAGCGTGAAAGGCTTTGGGCCAAGGACTGGGAAATGAGATTATACAAATAGTTGTTTGAGGACTGTCACAGACACAACGGGCTGAAGGGCTTTGCTGCAAAATCACATGACACCACGAATCTTCTAAATTCATAAGTTCATAAGCTATAGGAGCAGAATTAGGCCATTCAGTCCATCAGGTCTGCTCCGCCATTCGATCATGGCTGAGATGTTTCTCACCCACATTTTCCTGCCTTCTCTCCATATCCCTTCAACCTATTACCAATTAAAAATCTGTCCAACTCCCAGCATCCACCCCACTTTGGGCAGGACAATCCACAATCTCTGCAGCAAACAGAGCTGCCATAACCTTATTGAATGCTGGGGCAGGTTTGAGGGGCCGAATAGCCTAGCCCTGTTGCTAACTTGCAAGGTTGCTTGTTCTTAACACCAATCGTGAAGGCTGCATCTTCCCAACCATCTGTGTGTAAAAAAGGTTTCACATTCTCTCCATGCTAAATCTCGAACGTTTAACCTCAGATCTGTGTGCCCTCTCTGTAGACTCCACTAAAATCAATCCATTTCCATTTTGTCTTCACTCTTTTGTAACCTTTTCTTCACTTCTGTCGAACGGCCTCCTGCACAATGCCCCAGATCCCCGCTCCCTATTGACCCCTGGACTTGCTCCTGAAGTACGGACAGGACATGTTTTAATGCTACAACCAGAATCATCTTGGTCTGCAGCACATCACTTGAATGTCCTGCTCAAACCACTGGATAGGACCTTAAACCCTCACCTTCAGAGTCAGTGGCAGGCCTGGTACCCATCAAAACGGAGCTGCTACAGAAACTCAGACCAGGATCAAAGTGACAAAGAAACAACATGAGTAACAGGGGTGAAACGGAGGGAGGGAGACATAGCCGTCTCTGACCTCTTGGAACAGACTCAGTGGACCAAATGGCCTGGTTCTCTTCCTAAGTATTATGGCCCATGTGCTTATGTTCTCCTCCTCCAGATCAGATGAAGGAACTCTGCAAAACCTTAGCTAAACCAAGTATACAAGACATTCTGTCACAATTCACAGTCCCAATTATTTTGGACTGAGATGAAGATTTTTTTTTCAGTCAGAAAATGGTTAGCCTGTGGAAACTGTGACTACAGAAGGCTTTGGATGCTGAATATATTCAAGAAAGGGATTTAATAAATGATTTAAAAGATATTTGAGGGGTATGGAGAAACAACAGCAATATGGTGTTGATATTGTCGGTCAACTGTAATCATATTGAATGGTGGAGCAGGTTCAAAGGCTGACCCATCTCCTAGTTTCTATGTCTCACCAGTATTTTTGGGCAATGCTGGAGGAAACTCTGGCATTAATAAACTTAACCAAGAGCCCAAGTCATGAAATCCCAAGCAGTCCAAATGATGACAACCTGAAAGAGCTCAGTCTTATGTGGTGCAAGAGCTCCCTCCATTGGTGGCAGAGTGACAAAGCACTCAGACTTTTGTCTCTCAGAACATTTGATATGTTCCACCCTCAATATTTTCTTGCACTGTAAACTGAGGTTGACTTGACTTCCTGTCCCACTGGGTCAACAATCCCTCCATCTCCATTTTAGAATAAAACAAAACTGTTGTGGTTCTGTTCGCCGAGCTGGAAGTTTTTGTTGCAAACGTTTCGTCCCCTGGCTAGGCGACATCATCAGTGCTTGGGAGCCTCCTGCGAAGCGCTTCTTTGATGTTTTCTCCGGTGTTTATAGTGGTCTGTCCCTGCCGCTTCCGGTTGTCAGTTTCAGCTGTCCGCTGTAGTGGTTGGTATATTGGGTCCAGGTCGATGTGTTTGTTGATGGAGTTTGTGGATGAATGCCATGCCTCTAGGAATTCCCTGGCTGTTCTCTGTCTGGCTTGCCCTATGATAGTAGTGTTGTCCCAGTCGAATTCATGTTGCTTGTTGTCTGTGTGTGTGGCTACTAAGGATAGCTGGTCGTGTCGTTTCGTGGCTAGTTGATGTTCATGTATGCGGATTGTTAGCTGTCTTCCTGTTTGTCCTATATAGTGTTTAGTGCAGTCCTTGCATGGTATTTTGTACACTACATTCGTCTTGCTCATTTACTTGCTCAAAGTAAATGAAACACATGGACATCTCCTAATGATTGTGATCCTGGATGTTGCTTGCAGTTAGTATCGAGGGAATAAATCATAGAATCAGAGAATCATACAATGCAGAAGAGGCCCTTCTGCCCATCAGGTCTGTACTACCAAAGCTGCACTAAATCAATGCAAGTCCCATCTTCCAATACTCAACCCGTAGTCTCAAATATTATGACACATTTAAAGTCCTCCCAGGATGTGCATTAAAGACACGCTTCACCCTCTGGATGAAAAAGTATTTCCTCAAATCCCTTCTAAACCTCCTGTCTTTTGCTTTAAAATGATGCCCTTTTGTTATTGACCTTTCAACAAAGGGGACCTCTGCTTTCTAATCACCCTGCCCTCATAATCTGGTACACCTCGATCAGGTCCCCCCTCAGCCTTCTCTGCATGAAAGAAAACAACCTGGGCTTATCCAGCCTCCCTTCATCGCTGCAATGCTTCATCCCAGGCAGCATCCTGGTGAATCTCTTCTGCACCTCTTCCAGTGCAATCACATTCTCTTCCGATAGGAGAAAGTGAGCTGAGCTTCCTTGTACCTTGATACGAGAAAAGTTTAATTCCTGGTATTAGCAAGTGCATTTTCTTGGCCTAACATTATGTGATTTAAAAAAAATTAAAATTAATTTTTTTTTAAACAAGGAATTGTGCAGAATGGACCTGTTCTCTTGAAGAATTGGAGTCATAGAGTCATAGAGATGTACAGCATGGAAACAGACCCTTTGGTCCAACCAGTCCATGCCAACCAGATATCCCAACCCGGCCCATATCCCTCCAAACCCTTCCTATTCATATACCCATCCAGATGCCTCTTAAATGTTGCAATTGTACCAGCCTCCACCACTTCCTCTGACAGCTCATTCCATACGTGTACCATCCTCTCTGTGAAAACGTTGCCCCTTAGGTCTCTTTTATATCTCTCCCCTCTCACCCTAAACCTATGGCCTCTAATTCTGGACTCCCAGACCCCAGGGAAATGACTTTGCCTATTTACCCTATCCATGTCCCTCATAATTTAGTAAACCTCTATAAGATTACCCCTCAGCCTCCGACACTCCAGGGAAAACAGCCCCAGCCTGTTCAGCCTCTCCTTATAGCTCAAATCCTCCAACCCTGGCAACATCCTTATAAATCTTTTCTGAACCCTTTCAAGTTTCACAACATCTTTTCGATAGGAAGGAGACCAGAATTGCACGCAATATTCCAACAGTGGCCTAACCAATGTCCTGTACAGCCGCAACATGACCTCCCAACTCCTGTACTCAATACTCTTACCAATAAAGGAAAGCATACCAAACACCTTCTTCACTATCCTATCTACCTGCGACTCCACTTTCAAGGAGCTATGAACCAGCACTCCAAGGTCTCTTTGTTCAGCAACACTCCCTAGGACCTTACCATTAAGTGTATAAGTCCTGCTAAGGTTTGCTTTCCCAAAATGCAGCACCTCACATTTATCTGAATTAAACTCCATCTGCCACTTCTCACACCTCCAATTTTGGTGTCATCTGCAAACTTACTAACTGTACCTCTTATGGTTGCATCCAAATCATTTATGTAAATGACAAAAAAGTGGAGGACCCAGCACCGATCCTTGTGGCACTCCACTGGTCACAGGCCTCCAGTCTGAAAAACAACCCTCCACTACCACCCTCTGTCTTCTACCTTTGACCTAGTTCTGTATCCAAATTGCTAGTTCTCCCTGTATTCCATGAGATCTAACCTTGCTAACCAGTCTCCCATGGGGAACCTTGTCAAAAGTCTTACTGAAGTCCATATAGATCACATCTACTGCTCTGCCCTCATCAATCCTCTTTGTTACTTTTTCAAAAAACTCAATCAAGTTTGTGAGACATGATTTCCCACACACAAAGCCATGTTGACTATCCCAAATCAGTCCTTGCCTTTCCAAATACATGTATATCCTGTCCCTCAGGATTCCCTCCAACAATTTGCCCACCACCAAGGTCAGGCTCACCTGTCTATAGTTCCCTGGCTTGTCTTTACCACCCTTCTTAAACAGTGGCAACACGTTTGCCAACCTCCAGTCTTCCGGCACCTCACCTGTGACTATCGATGATGCAAATATCTCAGCAAGAGGCCCAGCAATCACTTCTCTAGCTTCCCACAGAGTTCTCGGATACACCTGATCAGGTCCTGGGGATTTATCTACCTTTACCCATTTCAAGATATCCAGTACTTCCTGCTCTGTAATCTGGATATTTTGCAAGATGTCACCATCTATTTCCCTACAGCCTATATCTTCCATATCCTTTTCCTGATGCAAAATATTCATTTAGTATCTCCCCCATTTTCTGCGGCTCCACACAAAGGCTGCCTTGATCCCATTAGAGGATTTAACAAGATAGAAATGGAAAGGTTGGTGATCTCTGGCTGTAGGGTCTAAAACACAAGATCACAGTCTCAGGATTAGGGTTCAGTCATTTATCATTGAGCCAGGGAGAAATGTCTTCACTCCAAGTGTTGTGAACCTCTGCAGTTCTCGACCCCAGAGATGTGTAGATGCTCTGATGCTGAGTGTGTTAAAGACTGAGATCGATGGAATTTTAGATACTGAAGGATGTATGAAACATCATGAGCAGGCAGGAAAGTGACTGTAACCTTAATGAATCAAAGGGGTGTATTCCTGCTTCTTATTATGAAATGAAAACTTTTGGTTGTGTGATAGGAACATAGTACCATCAGATTTATGAGTAAAAGCAAGCCATTCAGCCCTCCAAACCTGCTCCATCATTCAAGAGATCGTACTGGTCTGGCTACAGTCTCAACTCCCTTTCCTGCCTGCACCTTCTTGTTCTTGACTCACTTGCCTGACAAAGACCTCGGGTGTAGGAGTGTTGAGTGGTAACATCCAGAGGCCTATTAGCAAGTCTTGAGAAGATTTGTAGCTCAGGTTGAGGTTCTGGATGTAGGTTTGCTCGCTGAGCTGGAAGATTCATTTCCAGACGTTTCATCACTCTACTAGGTAACATCTTCAATGGGCCTCAGGCAAAGCACTGTTGATAATTCCGGCTTTCTATTTATATGTTTGGGTTTCTTTGGGTTGGTGATGTCATTTCCTGTGGTGATATCATTTCCTGTGGTGAAGTCACTTCCTGTTCTTTTTCTCAGGGGGTGGTAGATGGGATCTAACTCGATGTGTTTGTTGATAGAGTTCCGGTTGGAATGCCATGCTTCTAGGAATTCTCATGTATGTCTCTGTTTGGTTTGTCCTCGGATGGATGTGTTGTTCCAGTCGAAGTGGTGTCCTTCCTCATCCGTATCTGAGGATACTAGTGAGAGAGGGTCATGTCTTTTTGTGGCTAGGTGGTGTTCATGTATCCTGGTGGTTAGTTTTCTGCCTGTTTGTCCAATCTAGTGTTTGTTACAGTCCTTGCACGGTATTTTGTAAATGACATTAATTTTGCTTGTTGTCTGTATAGGGGTCTTTCAAGTTCACTAGCTGCTGTTTTCACCTGTCAGTGAAAAAGATATTACACCTGTCTGTACACCACTTCCCTCCCCTCCATCCGGGGCTCCAGACAGTTCTTGAAGGTGAGACAGAGGTTCACCTGCATCTCCTCCAACCTAGTTTACTGTATCCCGTCCTCCCAATGTGGTCTTGTCTACATCGGAGAGACCCAACACAGACTGGATGATCATTTCATTGAGTATCTTTGCCTGGCCCAAAATGGGCCTAGTCACCGCCCATTTCAATTCCCCTTCCCACTCCCTTTCCAACATAATGATCCTCAGCTCCCTCCGTTGCCGCAGTGAATCAGACTGCAAATTGGAGGAACACCTTTTCAACCACTCAGGCAGCCCGGAGGACTCAACATTGAACTCTCCAATTTCAAATAACCTTCCCACCAATGCCCCGACTCCCTTCCCAGCCCCGACCCCTCCCTTCCATTCCACCGACCGACCCTTTCCTCCATTTAACAACCGGATTCATCCCTCCCATCAACCAAGACCCACTATCTGTGCTCACCTGTCACTACCTCACCATTCTGCTACTCTCCCCACACCCACCCCATTTACCTGTCACTCCCCCTACCCCACCCCCAGTCCTGAAGAAGGGTTATACCCGAAACGTTGACTTCTCCGCCTCTTGATGCTGCCTGGCTTGCTGTGTTCTTCCATCCTCCTGTTTATCTATTCCACAGCAATGTGGCTGACTCTTAACTGCCCACAGTGAAGGCCAAGCAATCCTAGGGAGACCTACAGAATTGTGTGTAATTTGTATTGAAAATGAGGAAGAAATGTATGAACTGCAGTAACCAAGCAGAAGACGTTCCTGTCCACTAGATGGTGCTGCTGCCCAACTAGATACACAGGGTAATATCATAACCCAGATAGTGAAATGTTGCTACAGTCAACCACAGACTGACTCTTATTTTGTTTCATTCTGCTTTTTCTTTACCTTATCTTAAGTGAAGATGGAAATGGCTCATTGTTGGACTATAATATCCCATCAAGGACAGTGAGGTGCATTAGCCAGAGGTAAATGTAGGGTAAGGGAATGGACATGGGTGGGTTACTCTTCGGAGGGTCAGTGTGGACTTGTTGGGCGGAAGGGCCTGTTTCCACCCCGTCGGGATTCTAATTCTAATTCTAAAGAAGGATCTGAGCTGTAACCTCTCACTGGCATTTATGCTGCAGCTGAGCAATAACAACTGGCACTTATATAGCTGCTTGAACATAGCAAAACATCCCCAGGCACTTCTCAGCTGATTAGATTAAAAAAAGATAGGGTCATGTAAAGGAAGGTATCAGGCCAGGTGATCGAAAGCTCGGTACCAGAGGTGAGTTTTCAGGAGCCTTTTCAAGGAAGAGAGAGAATCAGAGGGAAGGAGAGAATTCCAGAAACATCGGGTCAAGAGTGCTAAAGGTGTGGAGGAAAGCAAAATACTATAGATACTGGAAATCTGAATCAGACACAGAGAGTGCTGGAGAAACTCAACAGCTCTGGCAGCATCTGTGGAGAGAGAAACAGAGTTCATGTTTCGAGTCCAGTGACCCTTCTTCAGAACTCCGGATTTTATTGAATTCGAATTGCTCCATTTGTGTGTATTTATCATCCCTCAGTGTTCTGATAAATGCTGACACAGACACAAAGCAACCCCACCGCCCCGTGGCCGAACACTTTAACACCCCCTCTCACTTCACCAAGGGCTTGCAGATCCTGGGCCTCCTCCATCACTAACCACCCGACGCCTGGAGGAAGAACACCTCATCTTCCACCTTGGGACCCTCCAATCCCATGGCATCAATGTGGATTTCACCAGTTGCCTCATTTATCCTCCCCCTCTGCCTTATCCCAGATCCAACCTTCTAACTTGGCACCACCCCCATGACCTGTCCTACCTGTCCATCTTCCTTCCCACTACCCGCTCCACCCTCCTCTCTGACCTATCACCATTACCCTCACCTCCATCCTCCTATCACACTCTCAGATACCTTCCCCCTCAGCTCCCTCCCAGTTATCTCTCCAACTCCTTGGCCCCCAAGCCCCATTCCTGACGAAGGGCTTATGCCTGAAACGTTGATTCTCTTGCTCCTTGGATGCTATCTGACTGCTGTGCTTTTCCAGCACCACACTCTCGGTTCTGATAAATTCATACCAAACTCAAAGCATTAGTTTTATTCATTCAGGTGGATTGTGGGTGTCACAGGCTAGACCAGCATTTATTGCATATTCCTAGTTCCTGAGAGGGTAGTTAAGAGTCAACTGCATTTTTCTGGTCTGGAGTCACATGTAGGCCAGACCAGATAAAGGTGGCATTTTCCTTTCCGAAAGGACAATTGAAAATGGATTAATGATCAATATTAGGCTTTAATTCCAGGTTTTATTGATTTCAAATTCCCCCATCTGCCATGGTAGGATTAAAATCCAGGGCCCCAGAAAATTACTGGTTTAATGATAATACCACTAGGTCATTAGTGAGCTTACAGTTACCTGCTGAGTTTGTCCAGTGTTCCCTGAGTTTGTGACAGATACAGATTATCACCAATAACAGAGTGTGTACAATTAGCAATGATGAAGATACTAGAATTGGAGGAGAACAATGACCTTGAAGGCTTCTCCAAGTGGAGGAGATCATAGAACCTCTATTGTGGAAGCAGGCCATTCGGCCCTTCGAGTCCACACTGAAAAAGGATTCTGGGTAATCCAAGATGGAGGATGGAAAAAGTTTCTGGCTGTAACAGCTACTCCCTTTTTGAGGTACTTTAGGTGTTGGAGGTGATTTTCTCGAATTCCAGGAGCAGCAATTACTGTTTTATATGCTGATGCATTGTTTTGAAACTTTGAAAAAAAAAGTCAAAACAACAGCAAAGGAACAGACAAAGGAAGCACATCGTGAGGTCAGTGCAGGAGTGAAAAAGAAACTAACCAGAGAGAACCTGCACAGTTACTGCCTTTGATGTTTGGATTCATGTATCGCTGGACATCGGAGTGCGTCTGGGAATATTAACAAACAGTGAATTTCACAAATGATCTTGGAGGAACTGTTTGGGCAAAGTTCACAGCACAGAATCTGATCAGTTAATTGTTTTAAGTGGCCTACAGAAAGTCTGCAGAAGAGAGTAGAGTGGGTTCTTTCTTGATTATGTGTATGGAATGAGCTGCCAGAGGAAGTGGTGCAGACTGGTACAACTGCAACATTTAAAAGGCATTTGGGTGGGTATGTGAATAGGAAGGGTTTGGAGGGATATGGCCAGGTGCTGGCAGGTGGGACTAGATTGGGTTGGGATATCTGGTCGGCATGGACGGGTTGGACTGAAGAGTCTGTTTCCATGCTGTACATCTCTATGACTCTATAACCCACTGAAGAGCATCCCACCCAGACCCACCTTATCGCTGTAAACCTGCATTTCCCATGGCAAATCCACCTACCCTTCACATCATTGGACTATGGCAGGAAACCGGAGCAAAAACCACACGGACAGAGGGAGAATGTGCACACACACACAGACAGATGCCCAAGGGTGAAATCGAACCCCAGTCCCTGGCGCTGTGAGGCAGCAGTGCTAACCACTGAGTCACCATGCCACCACCCGGTGACTGAGATTACTGGGGGAGGGGCAGGCTGGAGCATGATTTGTACAAGCTCATGGAGGGATTTGAAGATAAGGATGAGAATTTTAACTTTGCCAGGCGAGGTAGCCTGCTGTGAGTGAGGATATAGACACTTTGGATGAATTCACGTTTACGGTTGGTAGAAGACTGCAGACTAGCCATGAACAGAGATAAGAAAGTCATGAGTAAGTGTTTCAGCAACAAATGAGCCAAAGCAGCCTAGAAACCAAGCAAGGTGGTCTTGGGTGCAAGTTGTGGCCGAATCTTCGGGTAAAATAAGACACCGATATTGCCAATGATCTGGTTTAATGTAAGATAGATGTCATAGAGAGGGATGGAGCTGGTGACCAGGGGCCAGAGTTTGTATTAGGGACTGAAGATAATGTCTTTCCAACTTGGGAGGAAATTTCTGCTCAACCTGCCCAATATTGCACACGATCACTGCGTCAGTTCAGAAAGGTCATGGTGAGGTAGATCTGGAAGTGTAGCATATATCTGAAACCTGTGCCATGGAGCCAAGGATAAATTCTTTGGGGAGTCCATACACAACACCAAAAGGTGTGCCCCCTGCAAGTTGTGATTCAGTAGCAGCTATCTTTCCTCTGAGGGAGAAGGTAATGTATGCAAGCCTCACAGAATTGTTCCAGCTCAGCAGGAAGTCACTCAGCCAATTGAGTCTGCTCCGGCTGTCTGAGCATTTGGCCTTAGTAGCAATTTCCTTTTCCCCATAACCCTGCATGGCGTTGCTGTTTACAAAATTTCACTTGATCCTGCTTCTGCCACACTTCCAGTCAGTGCACTCAGCTGGCATTTGCCTCTATAGAAAAAAAAATAAATTTTTGCCCCCTTGTTCTTGACCCTATGAATATCCACCGAGTAGGGTCAGTTTCTATCTACTCTATCTAGACTCCTAATGATTCTCACCTTTTTGTGGGTGGCACAGTGGTTCAATTCCCGCCTCAGGCGACTCTCTGTGTGGAGTTTGCACATTCTCCCCGTGTCTGCGTGGGTTTCCTCTGGGTGCTCTGGTTTCCTCCCACAATCCAAAAATGTGCAGGTTAGGTGAATTGGCTATGCTAAATTGCCCGTAGTGTTAGGTGAAGGGGTAAATGTAGGAGAATGGGTCTGGGTGGGTTACACTTCGGCGGGTCGGTGTGGACTTGTTGGGCTGAAGGGCCTGTTTCCACACTGTAAGTAATCTAATCTAAGAGACTTGAAACTACAATCTTGGGTGAGACATCCAGTGCAATAATGAGGCAGTATTAATAGGAAAGCCTTTCAGAGCATTGATCACATTGCTCTTTGTGTGACATTATAATGTACAAATTGACAGGAGTAAGGAATACTATTGTGCCATGGATAGGTGCTACATTCCTACTCCATGTTTATATTATATATGTCATCATGAGGTGCTTCATTGTCTGTAAAGTATCTTACGACACCCTGAGGCCATCCTGAGCACTATAGGAATGCATGTCTTTAATTTAGTTTTTACAAATGCCTACATATGTTAAGGACAGTGGGTGATTTCACACAAGACGGATGTGGGCTACAGACATTATAGCTCTTTAGGGTGTAGGTTTGCTCGCTGAGCTGTAGGTTTGATATCCAGACGTTTCATTACCTGGCTAGGTAACATCATCAGCGGCGACCTCCAAGTGAAGCGAAGCTGTTGTCTCCTGCTTTCTATTTATAGCTTTCTCCTGGATGGGGTTCCTGGGCGTGGACATCAAGGTCTCTTTAATCCTCAATGCTTCCTAGAGATTGTGAGTATACTTGTTTATCCTGCCTAAGAGCATCACTTCCCATTTATCCAGATTGAATTCCAGTTTCCACTGATTAGCCCATCAGACCACCTATTCATATTCTCCTGGAATCTAAGGCCGTCCTTCCCCTTTACTACCCCACCAATTGTGGTGATGTCATTTCCTGTTCGTTTTCTGAGGGGTTGATAGATGGCATCTAGATCTATGCGTTTGTTTATGGCGTTGTGGTTGGAGTGCCAGGCCTCTAGGAATCCTCTGGCATGTCTTTGCTTAGCCTGTCCCAGGATAGATGTGTTGTCCCAGTCGAAATGGTGGGTTTTTTTCATAGCCCTACACACGGATGGAAAAAAACACCATTTCAACTGGGACAACACATCTATCCTGGGACAGGCTAAGCAAAGACATGCCAGAGAATTCCTAGAGGCCTGGCACTCCAACCACAACGCCATAATCAAGGACATAGATCCAGATGCCATCTATCAACCCCTCAGAAAACGAACAGGAAATGACATCACCACAAACCCCAGGAACCCCATCCTGGAGAAAGATATAAATAGAAAGCAGGAGACAACAGCTTCGCTTCACTTGGAGGTCGCCACTGATGATGTTACCTAGCCAGGTAATGAAACGTCTGGATATCAAACCTACAACTCAGCGAGCAAACCTACACCCTAAACCTCAACCTGAGCTACAAACCTTCACAAACCTTACATTATAGCTCTGTTAATGCAAATTGCTGTGCGATTTGAGTTGTTTCTCTGTAGATTTTCTCTGACATATATCCAGCATGGACATGTCTTACTTGATATGTACTAACATTCATGCACCATCTTTAAGAGTAAAACTTCCCAAGACACTATAGAGAAGAGTAGAAGAAAATTTGACACCTAAACAGATAAAGATTTGTCAGTACAACTGACCAAAGGCACAGTCAATGTTAATAAGGACTATATTCAAACAGGTGGTAGCAGTGAGGTGGTGAGTTTTGTGGAAGAATTTCTGTAACTATGCATTTCGGCAGCTAAATATGATTTGGAGATGCCAGTGTTGGACTGGGGTGTACAAAGTTAAAAGTCAAACACCAGGTTATAGTCCAACAGGTTTATTTGGAAGCACTAGTTTTTGGAGTGCTGCTCCTTCATCAGGTGATTGTCAGACCTAGTATGGTGACAAAACGTCTGAAAATGAACCTTCCAGCTCAGCGAGCAAACCTACATCCAGAACTATAACCTGGTGTTGTGTGATTTTTAACCTGGCACAAAAGGTACTGTCACTCTGAGAGCAGGCTCAAAAAGGGGTTGCACTTGCTCCCATATTCTTACATCAAATGATGGCACAATGGAAATCATATTCTGAAGTGAATAGAGTGCTGATGGAGAATACAGTTACAGCCCAGGGCTGCTTGTACAGGACTTTTTTTTAACATTACAGACCTTAGTTAAGTCTTTAGCTTATTTCTGTTAAGTTCAATTAGTCTAATGAATGGAGGGATGGCAGGACAGCTTAGTCCAGCCATTTCATGTGAAAACTCCAGAAAATATCACACCAACCACATGTGCAGCATGTGACCATCTGGAGTAGCCTGAGAATGTGCTTCAGATCCTGAGCAGCCACAGCCATCACTGAAATCTGAAAGGCTGAGAACTGAGATGGGTGACATCTTTCTGTATGTGATCAACATGAAGTGTAACAGTATGCAAGCAAGACAGGGCATGGGTGACAATCAAACAGGAGGATGTGTATATGTGCCTATGACCAGGGAGGTCAAGCAGGATTTCCATTGAGGATGTTGAATTCTTCAACAAGTATTCAGTTCTGAATATCATTGGGGTGATACCTCATCTTGGGAATAGTCCTTACCTTACCTTATCAATACAGGCAGAAGATTGAGAAAGCCAATAAGAGTAAGAAATGTGTATTGTAGGAACAGGAAGGCATTTCTGCAATTGACCCCAGGATGGTTGACTATTTCCTCTCCGATTAGGTGAATTATATCACAGAACCATTACAGAATAATCCGAAGGGGAACATATGGATGGTGTAGTCCATAGATACATTGGTGGATAAAAGAGGTGCTCTAGGCAGATTGACAAGTAGACCCTCAAAGGCAATGTATGGATTACTCCCCTTGGTGCATGCTAGTGAGTAGAAAAATCCAATATATGATAGATTAGATTGATGTGTGACTGGGGACATGGTGTAGCAAGGAAGGCTTCATATTCCTGGATCATTGAGACTAGTGTGCAGAAAGAGACGGTCATACAGGCTGGTAGGTTATACCTGAATAGAGGTGGACCTGAAACATTCACAGACTAGATTGCAGGTGTTTTTGGAAGAGGGCTAGGCACTGGCATACAACATTGTTTTTCCTTCTTAAAGGATTAGAAGAGACCGATAGCACCAAGAGAAAGCACATAAGCAGAATAAGAGTAAAAGAGAACACAATAAGGTCTAAGATCTAAAGTTGTAGATGTGAATGTAGGAGAGTTATCAATAAGTTTGCAGATAATACCAAAATTGGTGGGGTAGTAAAGGGGAAGGACGGCCTTAGATTCCAGGAGAATATGAATAGGTGGTCTGATGGGCTAATCAGTGGAAACTGGAATTCAATCTGGATAAATGGGAGGTGATGCTCTTAGGCAGGATAAACAAGTATACTCACAATCTCTAGGAAGCATTGAGGATTAAAGAGACCTTGATGTCCACGCCCACTGGTGCCTCAAGGCATTGAGAAAGGTGGATAAAGTGGTTAGGAAGGTATATGGGATTACTTGCCTTTATTTAACAGGTTATGCTGGAATTAAGGATTCCGTGATTCTTTGAACAGGTTGTTTGAGCCACAACTAAAGGGTTGTGTGCAGTTCTGGAATCCATATAATAGGAGGGATGTGAAAGCAATAGAAAGAGTACAGAAGAGATTTACCAGGATGCTGCCTGTACAAGAGATTTTCAGTGATAGACTATAGAACAATACAGGCCCTTCGGCCCTTGATGTCATGCCAGCCTATTATCCTACTCTAAGATCAGACGAACCTACACACTCTTCATTGTACTAACATCCGTGATGAAGAGAGATTGGACAGACTGGGGTTGTTTTCCTTTGAACAGAAGAGATTGAGCAGATACATGATGAAGATGTACAAAATTATGTGGGGCACAGAGACAGGAAAATACTTTTTTTTTCCCCTTGATAGAGGGATCAATAACCAGGTGGCATAGATTTAAGGTAATGGGCAGAAGATTTAGAGGGGATGTGAGGGAAATCTTTTCACCCAGAGGGTGGTGGGAATCTGGAACTCTGTCTGTAAGTGTGGTGGAAGCAGAAACCCTCAAGACCTTTAAGAAGAATTTAGATTGTGGGTCAAAGTGTTGAAAAATAGTTTGGTGGTTAGAATTTGACCAGATGAAGGGCCTTTTCTGTGATGTTGACATCACTGACTCGAAGTTGAGTTTTACTGCACGTGGATGTAAATGCACAGTGGTAAATAAGATTGGTCATAAAAAGAGAATTTCAGGGCAACAGGGAAATACAGGCAGATGGAATAGACAAAGTGATCTTGCAGAGAATTGGCCTGGAGTTGATGGGCTGAATGGCCTTGTTCCATGGTCACTCTATGATCTGATTGAGGTTTGAGATAAAGGGGAACAGATAGGCAGATAATGTTTCCACTGGTTGGCAAGGGTAATAGAGCAGAAAGGAGGAGAAAGTGAGGTCTGCAGATGCTGGAGATCAGAGCTGAAAATGTGTTGCTGGAACAGCGCAGCAGGTCAGGCAGCATCCAGGGAACAGGAGAATCGACGTTTCGGGCATGAGCCCTTCTTCAGAGCAGAAAGTTTGGGAGTGAAATTGATCAATGCTTCACACAATGCAGAAATTGGATTCAAAGTTGGTCAGTTGTCAGTCTTTGCAAAGTACCTTATTTTTTGTGGCCAAATAGGTATTAAGTGCTATTTGATAAAGATAGGCATATCACGTTAGTTCGGCATGAGAAACAGGCTGAAAAACTCTATTCCTGTTACTATGCTCATGCTCCAATTTTCACTTCACAATTGGAAGCTTTGTCAGTTAGGTAGGGCCTGCACTTCAACAGCTCCTGTAGTCCCCTTCTTGAAGCTTCTCTCGTTTGGTTACCTTTCACAATATTTTCCCAAGTGGCTGAATTTATTTTTAAACACATGGAACGTGGGTATTGTTGGCTGACCATTTATTGCTGACCACTATTTGCCCTTAAGAAGGTGGAAGTGAGCTGCCTTCTTGAACTGCTGTAGGTACAATGCCCTTATGGATGGAGATCTGGATTTTGACCAAGCAACAATGAAAGAATGGCAATATATTTTCAGTCAAGATGGCGAGTGGATTGGAGGGAACTTGCAAGCAGTGGTGTTTTCACGTATCTGCTGCCCTTGGCCTTCCAGATAGAAGTGGTTGTAGGTTTAGAAGGAGCTGTCTAGGGATCTTTGATGACTAAGATATGGAGATGTTTGCATTAGGAGAGACTAGGACCTAATAGCACAGCCTCAAAGTGAAGGAATTCCCCTTTAGAACTGAGCTGGGAGGAATTTCTTCAGTCAGAAGACCGTTAATCTGTAGAACCTTTGCACAGAGCAGTGTGGGAGCCAAGTCATCAAGTTCATTTAAGACAGAGATAGATAGGTTCTTGATGAGCAAGGAGATCCAGGGTACGGGGAGAAGGTAGTAGAATGGGTTCAAGAAACATAGCAGCCATGAGTGAATAGCAGAGCAGACTAGATGGGCTGAATAGCCTAATTTTGATCCTATGAATTATGGATTTTCTTCAGGACATCGTGTTGATGATACACACAGCTGCTACTGAGCATCAGTACTGTAATGGCTGAATATTTGTGGATACGGTGCTAATAAAGCAGGCTGCTATGTCCTAGGTGGTGTCAAGCTTTTTTGATTGTTGTTGGAGCTTCATTCATCCAGAAAAGTGGGAAGTATTCCAACACGCACCTGACTTGTGCCTTGGAGATGGTGTACAGGCTTTAGGGAGTCAGGAGAGGAATTACTGGGTGCAGTACTCCAAGCCTCTGACCTGCTCTTGTAGTCACTGTATTTCTGTGGTGAATCCAGTTCAGTTTTGAGTCAATGGTAACCCCAAGGATGTTGACAGTGGGGGAATTCAGTGAGGGTAACTCCATTGAATGTCAAGGGTTGGTGGTTAGATTGTCTCTTATTGACAATGGTCACTGACTGCGACTTGTGACATGAATGTTATTTGCCATTTTTCAGCCAAAACTTGGATATTATCCAGATCTTATTACAGTTGAACGTTGACTGCTTCAATATCTGAGGAACAGTGAATGGTACTGAACATTGTACAGTCATCAGTGAACATCCCCATTTCTGATCTTATGATGGAGGGAAGGTCATTGATGAAGCAGCTGAAAATGGTTCCACAAGGTAAGATGGTTGTGGTTATTGGAGGTTAGTCATCTCAGCTCTAGGACATTTCTGCAGGAGGTCCTCAGGATACTGGTCTCAGCCCAAGGTATGACTCTAACCAGAAGAGAGAGTTTTTAGGGCTCCTTGATGTCATAATTTATCAAAAGCAGCCTTGATGTCAAGGGCTATCACATTCACTTCACCTCAGTGCTTCAGAACATTTCACACTAGTACAGATAAGTTCTTCTGCTAACATTTCTGGGAAATCATAGTGGGAGGAAAGGGGATGCATGCCCACTTACACTGCAATAGGAAGATATATATCCAGGAATATTTCTATTCAGGTCAAAACAAATTGCTAATGACTTGTCATAAGTTTCATACAGAAATCACAGAGGTTGCTGCTTAAAATTAAACAAAGAATTACATGAATTTCCTTTTTATAAAAGTTCAGTCTTAGGACGTGAGCCAGCGTTTATTTGCCCATTGCTAACGACTCTTGCAGGTAAGCTATGATTTTGAACCACTGCTGTCCACGTGGGGAAATAAAATAACCCCATGAATTCCAACCCTTCCCAGCACTAGCATTAGTGCCACCCAAGATGGCAGCACAGTAGGCCACCTAAGCCAGCACTCATCCACTTTTCCTTCCTTTTTCTCTCCCACCTTCTCTTGTTTTTTTTTTCTTTTATTCTTCATTACTTACCTCTTGTCCTGAGCTCAGGAATCAGCAGCAAAAGCCCAGCACAGAGAAGAGTGGGCCCAGCGCAGACCCAGTGTAAACCCATGGGATATGCCATGGGAATGGGCAGCTGCGCCATCAAGGATGCCAGCCCAGCAACTTTGTCGTTGGTTGTGACTGGCTATGGCAGTGGTGAGGCGTTGGAGGAGGGATGGTGGTACAGGTGTTGTTGATGGTAATGAGCTGGTTCAGGACTGATGAACTCTAAAGCTATATCTTTCTATTTTCTTTTCCTTACTCTTAAATTATTCAACATGGTGCCAGATCATGGTGACATTGGAAAAGCCTTTCACCGTATTTTACTGAATTTATTTCTTCCCCCAAACCCTAGAATGCACGTGACAATAAAATCGTTCATTCATTCAGTCGTATGAAGGCTGGTCAGTCTTTTTAGATTAGTGCATGCACTCCATTACTATTCGCTGTGCCCTGGATGGTTGAATCAACTGCTGAATAGTCTTACCTGAAACGTCGACTACTCCTCAGATAGTGCCTGGCCTGCTTGGTTTTTCCCAGTACCTCCCTCTACCTACTCTGGTTCAATCAATTCGTTTAACCAAATGTTCAGCACTGTGCCAACATTCATTGCTCAGGCACATCCATGAAAATGTGACCACAAGGATACCCACTATGTCCATCCTTAATGGAGTTTGAGGAATAAATAGCACAACCTGTTTAGGGGTGGGGGGTCAGGGAGAAATAAAATACAAAATTTCATTTGCTTAGACTCCAAGCTTGATATCATTTTTGCGTTTGAAATTTACATAGAGGCACTCAATACTTGAAATAATCCAAAAGGTTTACAACAATACAGAACAAACCTTTACAGAAGTTGCAAAAGCACACATTCTTGAATTCCTTTTGGAAAAGAAAAGGAATATCTGGTACAGTGGAACAATTAAGGATGTTACAACACTACAAAAATTAACCGCAGAAGGAAGAGAAATAGATTTCAATTTCCACTGGTATCAGTCACAGGGGTTTTAAATCATGTGTAAAATTCTCCCCCCTTAAACAGAATGCTGTAGAACTCAATACTTGCTTGGGACTTAAGAATACAGTTATCAGTTCATAATGCATTATCTAAAAAAGCCATTCTGTTAGTGCAAATTTCACTGAAAGCTTCTTTAACACTAGATAGCCCATTTAAAAAAAGAGGAAATAAATAAGTATACAAACTATCCAACCTGTACGATTGGCTGCCTTTCTTTGTTCTGGACTGAGCGACATACAGCAGATAAGGTCCCATTGTACATTTGTTGGATTACTGTCAGCTTGCAGGCTGCTGGCAGGATTACTGTCAGCTTGCAGGTTGGATCGAGGCATGAAGTTTAGCTGAAGTATGTGTCAGAAGCAGTGTATGCTGAAAACACATTTGTCTTGAATATCTTCTTTTTGGAGGAGGCCAGCCAATTGTCCCTGCCCCAATTGGAGGGAATTCAATGACCAGTGAGGGCGGATGGATGGCAACAGTGGCAGAGTACATGGCTCTTTCACAAATTGCCACCAGGCTACAGAGACAGGGCTTGCCTTAAATTTACAAGCAGATCCAAGCTGGCTGGACACAGTCTATTTGGTAGGTGGAGATGCATAGACCACAGGATCTTAAGTAGGAATTAAATGTTTTCCAAAGTCCAGGCTTGCTCAGCATATCAGTTTTTTTTTCCTAAAAACAGTGACAGCACATTTTGATGCACTGGAAGAGTTGTTTGTCTGCCTCTGCTTTCACCTTCCTCGCTTCTCCTTCACACTGTATTGAAGGACCATTGGTGTAGGCTGAAGGAAAAAGTAGGAAGTGAAGTTAAATTCTCACCGTTACATAAAGGAAATAGTAGCAAGAATGGTCTCTATTTGGTGTTTGTTTTTAACTGGCGCAGACTCAACGGGCAAAGGGCCTTTTCCTATGCCGTACACCTCTAGGATTCAAACCCATAAGAACCCTTAAACATGTTCCATTATTCAATGTGATGTTCTACTCCACTTTACTGCCCATTCCCATATCCCTTATGTTTCAATGTCCAAAAATCCATCACTCAGTATTTAATGCACCCAACAATTGAGAATCTAAGTCAAGAATTCTAAACTTTCGAAGTGAATGAAGTGTTTCCAGAGTTCAGTTCTTATCCTGAGGTTATACCCCAGTCTTAGATCCTCCAGCCAAGGAAACAGACTTAGCTTCTACAAACAAAAACAGAGAGTGCTGAAGAAACTCAGCAGCTCTGACAACATCTGTGGAGGGAAATGGTTAATGTTCCAAGACTAGTGATTCTTCTTCAGAACCTGAGTTACTACGTGCAAGGTTAGGTGAATTAGCCATGGGAAAATGTGGGTGTACAGGGATAGGGGCTTTGGTGCATGCAGGATGCTCTTCAGGGTGTTGGTGTGGTCTCGATGGGTCAAATGGCCTGCTTCCATATCGTAGGGATTCTATGATTCTTCTACTCTGTCAAGCCTATTGAGAATTTTGTTTCACTCAAGGTGGTTTTTATTTTTTCTGAACTCAAGAATGTAAAGGCCCAGAATCAGACAACTCTGATTCCAGGCATCAATCTAGTGAGCCTTTACTGCATCTTGGAGACCAATATATCCTTTCTTTAACACGATGACCAAGACTGTACATCGTAACCCAGATGTAGTCTCAAAGTCCTATATAATTATAGCAAGACCCTTACTCATACATTAAAGCCACAGCTAACATGCCTAATTGCTTGCGCAGCTGAACATTAAATGTGGCAATCCATGCAGGTGAATCACCAAATTCTTTGATGAGCAATGTTTAAATAGTGTCATAACTTTTAAAAGCCACCTACTCCCAGACTTCTTACCAAAGTTATTGACCCTAGGACTACTATTCAAAGGATGCCAGACTATATCTTTTGATCCAGTTTTCCTCTGGCAGCCATAGCACAGGAAGTAGAATGCCGACCTGGCATTCAGGGGTCAAGTCAAGTCAAGACTCGAGAGTAGCTTTTATTTGTCATTGCTCCCATATACAACTGATACAGTAAAAGTGAGACAGCATTCCTCCAGGACTGAGGGTGCTACATGAACAGCACAAACTATTTAATCATACACAGGACGACATAGTGCATAAGAAGTGCAAAACACGAAGTCAGCAGGCACAGTGGTGTACAAATTACAGTGTAATAAAAGAATGAATTAATAAAACATTGCACGACTTTGAATTGCTGCTAGAACAAAGAGTTTCAGACGGAATAAAGTCTGATCATACTGTGTTAAGGAGCCTGATGTCTTGGGGGAAGAAACTGCTGCATTGTCTGGCCGTGAGATACCAAATGCTCTGGTACCTTCTGCCAGATGGCAGGAGGGAGAAAAGTTTGAGTGAGGGGTGTGTGGGGTCTTCCACAATGCTCTTAGGCATTCGGGTATGGCGTAGTGTGTAAATGTCAGTAATGGAGGGAAGAGAGACCCCCGATGATCTTAGCTGCCCTCACTATCCGTTGTCTTACGATCCAATCTGTTCCCAATCTGGACTGACTGAGGTATCCCAGACAAAGTCCAGAATCCAGATACAAAGGAGGTATTTAGGCCCAGGAGACTCTGCTTTCCAATCTGGTGTTGAGGAATGATAGTGTTAAATGCAGAACTGAAGTCTATGAACAGTAATCTGATGTAGGTGTCCCTCTTCTCCAGGTGAGTGAGAGCCAGATGGAGGGTGGTGGAAATGGCATCATCTGTTGAGCGGTTAGGACAATATACGAACTGCAGTGTGTCCGGCGGAGGGGCGGGGGGCAGCATGGTCTTAAAATGCCTCATCATAAGCCTCTCAAACACTTCATGATGATGGGTGCTAGTGCAAACAGGGCAGTAGTGCCACATCCAAGATTTGGGCTCAAAAATCCACGTCTACAGACCAGAACAGTATCATTCTCAGTAGGTCAGTACCAATTTCTGGTTCATCATGCTATTGTGAAATGCCTGGCCATTTAGCTTTGTTAAAGAAATAACAATATGCAAAATATTGCTGAAAAACTATAAAAGCATGATGAGACTAGGCTATTAAAAAAAACGAGCTGCATGAGCCACTACAGAAACTGAGGAGTTCAGTTCTCACTGAAATGGATGGGAAGCAGTTAGTGAGTTACACAGTCACTGGTGAGAGTGTCCTTTTGCAACACGATGCCAGTCACAAATGGAACATTTACACCCCTTCCCCTCAAGCCCTAGAGAAACTGCATTTACAGAACTTACATTAGTCCAAAAACTCTGCCTCGATGCAAGCAATACAAAATAACAGAAAATCCAACTCCTAAAGCTATTCATCAATGTCACTACCCAAGCTTCTCAACATACGCCATAAACAGTTTCCAAAATTGGGTCGTCATGACAGAACGAAGATGAAGTGTAGACTTCAACCTTTGTGCCCCATACTTTGGAACTTTCCCTCTTGACCTTTCACATTCATTTACACTAGAACACTAGCTTTTAGCCTTGGCATTGATCACCACCGCTAAGATTTCTCTTACAATTGCAAACCAGCTGGCAAATTCCACTACATTACGGGTAGGAAGGTAAATTTGTCAGAGTTTAGAAGATTGAGAGTTTATGACTCATGCCATTAAGTTGAGATAAAATCCAAACTGCATTCTGTGCAGAATCGAGGGAGTGCTGCAAGGAGAAGAAGGAGATCTTCAACACCCCATAAAGTTTATCTGGTCATTATTATGGTCACTACTTATTTGCCATACCTTTCTGACAAGCTTCTAATATTCCCTCCCTTATACCCAATCCTAGTGAAACTGTTGGGGGAACTGTGCTCCACTTCCACAACTTACTTATTGCTTTTATCATGTATCATTGCTACACAAACCTTTTCACATCTACATTTCCTGAACTTAGACCATTCCTCTCGAACATCCAAAAACCATTAATTAACAAATCAACACCAAGTCTACTTGGTCTGTTGATTTATTCTACAATAAAAGCAAATTACTGCAGATGCTGGAATCTGAAACCATAAAAGAGAAAATGCTGGAAAATCTCAGCAAGTCTGGCAGCATCTGTAAGGAGAGAATAGAGCTGACGTTTTGAGTCTAACTGACCCTTTGTCAAAGTTCTTATTTATTCTTCAATGTGTACACTATCCATTTATGTCACAGTCTGTCATCTCCCATAATATCTTTTTCTCTTGCCTTGTCTCGACTAGTACACAAGGACACAAGTTATGCTGCAGCTATACAAAACCCTGGTTAAACCCCACGTAGAGGATTTTGATCCTTTGCACATATTACTTGGCTTAAAACTCCATCTAGGTCCCTTATTACACAGCTTGCTTGAACACCAGCCTCAGTACAATTTAGGTGCAAACCATCCCAAAAGGTACATTCCTCATTTTCCCCCATACTTGAGCCCTACAAAGTGCAATCAAATTCAACTGCACTAGCCATCGTGTGACGCATTAATTGCTCTTGTCTTAACAATAAGATGTAAAAGCAAAAACAGGCCAGTGACTGGGGCTGCTGTGCTAATGAGATCATGGTTGATCTGATAATCCTCAACTCTGCCTTCCTGCTTTTTCTCCATAACCCTTGATTCCCTTACTGATTAAAGTATAATCAAGGCTGAGATGGACAGATTTTTAATGACCCAGCCTCGATAGCCCTCTCTGTGGTTAAGAATTCCACAAATCGGCTCCCCTCAGAAGAAATTCCTCCACATCTTTATTTAAATGTGTGACCCTTTATTCTGGGATTATGCCTTTTGCCCTGAGACTCTCCCAGAAGGGGAAACAACCATTCTGTATCTAACCTGTCAATCCCAAGAATCTTGTATGTTTTAGCATGGTCACCTCTCATTTTTCTCTGTTCCAACAAATACCAGCCCACTTTACTCAAACTCTCTCTCAAAAAAAAAAATCCCAGTCTAAAGAACTTTCTCTGGACTGCCTCTAATACCACTACATCTTTCCTTAGATAAGAAACCAAAACAGTTCACAGAATCCTGGCTGTGATCTGACTCATGCCCTGCATTTTAGCCAAAGTTCTCTACTTTTTATACTTCATTCCCTTTGAAATGCAGGCCATCATTCCATTTGCCTTACTTATTTTCCACTGAAATTGAAGCTAGCTTTTTGTGATTCGTGTACAGGAACTTCCAAATCCCTGTTCTGCAGCCTCTCTCTCTCTCTCTCTCTCTCTCTCTGTAAATAATACTCATCATCTCTATTCTTTCTGCTAAAGTGCAGCACCTCACATCTCTCCACATTATATTCCACCTGCCAAGTTTTTCACTCACCTAACCTGTCTATATCCCTTGACAAAATCTGTCATACTCCCCACTTCCTCTCCTACCTATTTTTATATCTTTTGCAATCTTGATTATTGTACATTCACTTAACCCAAGTCATTTATATTGCAAATACTTGTGGCCCTAGAAGTGATCCCTGTGATACACCACTAGTTGCCATCCTGAAAACTCCCCCTTATTCCAACTGCTTGTGTTCTGGTAGTTAGCCAATCCTGTTTGTTCTATCATACAACTTTCAACAACATATGATCGTATCTTATTACATAGTCTAATATGTGGTATCTTATCTAATGCCTTCTGAAAATGCAAATATATTATATCCACTACTTCTCACCTGAAATAATTCTAACAAATTTGTCAGGCATTATTTCCCCTTCATGAAACTATGGTGACTCTGCGTGATCATATTATGTATTTCTAAATGCTCTGCTATGAGATCTTTATAATACTCTTAACATTTTCACAGTAACAGATGTTTAGCTAACTAGCCTGTAGTTTTTTTTAAAATTCATTCATGGGATGATGGCATCCCTGGCTAGACCAGCATTCATTGCCCATCCCAGAGGGCAGTTGAGTCAACCACATTGCTGTGGGTTTGGAGTCACATGTAGGGCAGACCAGGTAAGGATGGGAGTTTCCTTCCCTTAAGGACATGAATGAACCAGATGGGCTTTCCCCCAACAATCGACAATGAATTCATGGTCATCATGAAACTCTTAAATCCAGATTTTTATTGAATTCAAATTTCACCATCTGCTGTGGCGGGATTTGAACTGGTGTCCCCAGGACATTAGCTGGGTCCCTGGATTAACAATTCAGTGATAATACCACAGTTAAATGGAATATATCTTAAAAGGAATGTGTCCAAGGAATAAGGCAGATGAGCCGAGGGCATGAGAGTGTAATATTGTAGGTATAATCAAAACTTGGCTGATAAAAATGAGCAGGATTGGTAACTCAACATTCTTTGATTACAGGGTATTCAGATGAGATAAAGCTGTAGATACAAGAGTGGTTGGAGTCACAGTAATGATTGAGGAATCAATTTTAGCAGTTAGGAGGAAATGATCATCAAATTGGACAGTATGGGCAAAAGAAAAACTATAAAAAAGACACAAAAGGATTATAGCCACTCCCCACCCCCACAAGCAAATCAGAGAGAGATAGAAAACCAAATGTGTAATGAAATTTCAGAAAAGTACAAAGAATAATAAGGCAGCAATTGAGATGTTGGAGGAAGGTATAATTACAACATTTAAAAGGCATCTGGATGGTTATCTGAATAGGAAGGGTTTAGAGGGATATGGGCCAAATGCTGGCAAATGGGACTAGGTTAATTTAGATTAGATTAGATTACCTTCGGTCCAACAAGTCCACACCGACCCTCCAAAGAGCAATCCACCCAAACCCATTCCCCTATGTTCATCCCTGACTAATGCACCTAACACGACGGGTCAATTCACCTAACCTGCACATCTTTGGAGTGTGGGAGGAAACCAGAGCACCCGGAGAAAACCCACGCAGACATGGGGAGAATGTGCAAACTCCACACAGACAGTTGCCCCAGGCTGGAATCGAACCCAGGTCCCTGGCGCTGAGAGGCAGCAGTGCTAACCACTGAGCAACCGTGCTGCCCCAAAGGTTGGGTCAGCATTTATTGCTCCTCCCTAATTGCCCAGAGAGCTCAATATGATGGAGTCTTAAAGCAAGATGAAAAGCACAGGAAGAATAAAAACAAAAAGAGAAATTACAGAAGCTAAGAGATTGTATGAGAAAGCATTAGTAATTCGAATAAAGGAAAACCTAAAGCAGTTTAAAGTATATTCTTAATTGTTTAAAATACATGAGGAAAGAGTAGGGCTCATTAGGGATGATAAGAATAAACTATGTGGATCTGGAAGGTGAGGGTAGGGTCCTCAATTAATACTTTTCATCGATCGTTACAATATTAAAGGTTGATGCAGGTACAGACATCAGGTAGGTACAGAGCGAGATACATTATCAGGCCTGGACGAAATCAATTCCAGGCTGTTGAGGGAGGAAATATTAGTTGCTCTCGCACTAATTTGCAGATCCTTTCTGGCCATAGATGAATTTCCAGAGGATTCCAGAGTTATTGAAAAAACAGAGGAGAAAGACTAGAAAATTACAGGCCAGTCAGTCAGTTTAACCCCAATGATCAGGAAGTAATTAAAAAGAATTCGGAGGAACAGAATATATCTGCACTTGGAGAGAGAATGATTAATTAGCATAAATTTGTTAAGGGAAAGTAATGTTTGACAACTTTGATCAAATATTTTGAGGGGGTAATCTGGAGTGTTAGGAGGGCAATTCATTTGGTGGCCTTTGATCAGGCTTTTGATTGGTCCCTCACAGCAGATTGGTCAAGAAAGAAAGAAAGTGGCACATTAGATCCAAATTCCTTTGAGGCACGGAGCAGAGAATGATGGTAATTGGATGTTTCTCGGTTTGGAAGTCAGTTTCCATCAGGGTTCTACAGCGTTCAGTGCTGGAGTTACTGCTGTTTGTTGTGTATATTGATGATCTGGGCATAGGTGTAGATGTGTTCTTCAGAAGGTCATGGCTGACAAAAATTGATAGAGTGGTAAAAAGAAAAGACTTCAGCTAAGAGAACAGCAGCAGATTTTAGAAACTTGGGGACTGTTGTCTCCAAAGCAGAGGGGTTAAGTGCAGATATAAAGACATGTTCCAAATACATAAAAAATTAGTTTTAGTAGAGTAAATAAAGGGAAATTGTTGCTACTGGTAAAAGTCAGTAACTAGATGACACCATAGTGTTTATAGTCCATACAAGGCTCTCCTTTATCTGGCCTTGTTTCGGGAACCTTCTCTTTCTTTCTCCCTCAAGCACAGTAATCAAGCAGCTACTTGCACACGCCGAAGGACGTGGTGCTTGAAAAGCACAGCCGATCACGCAACATCCAAGGAGCACGAGATTAGTTGTTTCGGGAACAAGCTCTTCATCAGGAATGAGGCTTGTGGGCCAAGAGGGCTGAGAGATAAATGGGTGGGGGTGGGGCAAGGGGAAGTGATAGGTCAGAGAGGAGGGTGGAGTGGATAGCTGGGAAGAAAGATGGTCAGGTAGGACTGTTCAAGAAGCAGTGCAGAGATGGAAGGTTGGGACTGGGATAGGTTGTGGGGATGGGAAATGCTTCACCCTCCTCTCTAACCTACCACTTTCACCCCCACCTTCACCTACCTATCGCACTCCCAACCCCAAACCCTCCCATTTATCTCTCAGCCTCCTTGGCCCACAAGCCTCATTCCTGATGAAGGGCTTATGCCAGAAAGGTCGATTCTCCTGCTCCTTGGATGCTGCCTGACCGTCTGGGTTTTTCCAGCAACACTCTTAAACTTGAGCATCTGCAATCCTCATTTTCTCCTCGCTACTTGTGTACTAATCACTCACCTTGCCGTACCATCTCAAGAGCCAGAGCTGCTTCATAGTCATGTGCTCTGGCAAAGGCTCATTGTCAAACAATATTTGCACCTGCAGAAAGAAAGTCAGTTATATTATAGCAAATCTTGTGAAGAAACAAATGAATTCCTTGCTAACCCTCCATAACTTACCTGTTGCTGATCGATCACATTAATTCTATGGCATAGAACTCTCCTCAAGTGCCTGATCTCTGCTCGGACAGAACATCGGACGTACTTTTGCTGCAAGTGTTAAAAAGAGAAAGTATTTTAGTAGTGTAGCTTTGTTCTCACTTCAATTCCCTGGACAGAAAGAACTATAAAAAAACCATCAAGGTATCAAATTCACAAAGCCATATAGACCCTAGTGGGCCTCAGGTTTAGTCACATGGCTGATAGACCACTGCTCCAACTGGACTTGGTATCCATTGATTAAAGGTAAGGGAGGGAAAAAAATGCAAGGTCTAATAAATTATTAAGCCATGATATTCTCCCCGAGATGGTGGCAGCTCTGGCACACAGTAAACCTGGCTATTGACCTTGTTCTGAATTCCAAACTACGCACTATCAGCACAAACAGGTGAGCACCCAGGAAATTTCCAAATAGATTTTCATAGATATCATTGATCTCTGCAGAAGAGAGTTTATTTTACAGTGGCATCACATCATTGCAAAAGCTCCTTATAATATTCCATTGCCACGTATACCAAATAGCATAATACCATCTGCCTCTATGAAACACTGGACTTCCAACATAACAGCAGCACAATCCATAAATCACTTGCACGTAGGTGCGCTTTGAGTTAGCTATGAAATGTGTGGCAGCTTTCAGTACTATTAGAAAACAAGTGACAGGCTTGGGTCTGGACATAAATGCCGTCCAATCACATGCCCCATGTGGAATCTGGAGGACCGTGTCCCACCCAAGTGCTTAATCCTGCTCACACTCTTAGGTTCCACAATTTTGAGAATACAAAAGTGGAGGCTCTTGCTCTGATTATTATTCAGCAATAATCTCCACTCCTCTATATATACACACACACACACTCTTCTTACAATGGGACAAAACTGAATTGAGATGAGCTGTGGTTTATCCTCAATGATCTCAGGCCCAGCCAACATGAGCATCATCCAAACCTGTGTTTGGGTGAGGTACTGCAGCGAGATTAAGAAACAGTACTTGGACAGGCCATTACCAGAGAGAAACAAAAAGGGAAACACATTCTGTACAAAAAAAAATCATTTATCTGTACTGGAACTTTTAATGACATGCTTCTGGATTGAATATTATACTTTTGCAAATTATACATCAAGTGATTCTCTTCATATTAGAATTTGTTTCCTTTGCATTTTGTTCCACTTTGGTGGTGCGAACATTGCTGTCCTTCTGAAATTTCTCCAAATTGTATTCTTCATACTATATCCTGCTAACATTATTTCTTCACTGTTTAATGGGGTGTGGACATTACTGGTAGGGTCAGCATTTGTCATTGATCTTAAGCAGAGAGGGTTAGTTGGCTATTTCAGAGGGCAGTTAAGAGTCACAGTACTGTGAATTTGGACAGACAATGGCTCCAGACCAGGTAAGGGCTGTAGATATCTCCCCACTCAACACAAAGGACATGTGAATCAGACATTTTTTTAAAAAAAAAGACAATCAATTTTCAGTAATGATAGCCATGAAATTAACATTTACGTTCCAGTTTTATTAATTCAATTTAAATATCTACCAGCCCCAATGGAGACCAATCGACCAATCACAAAACCCATAATTGCTTTTGTTTTAAAAAGGATATGGGGACAAAATGTATTGGCGTTGCAGGGAGATTACAAGGCAAAACAAAATTGTAGCAGCACAGAAGGACGCGATGTGAGTAAATTGGGTACACAACAGCATGAGATGGTGAGTGGTAGAGCAGGTACAAGAGTGCCTATGGGAGCACGTGTGTGGGAACAAGGAGGACAGGGTATATGCAGGAGAGCACATGGACACAAGAGCATCAACGAGAGATTGTAGGAGAGCATCAGAAAATGTCAAATGTGTCGTAAAGAAGTAAAGACTTGCATTTATACCACAAGATGTAGGATCAGAATTAGGTCATTTGCCCATAGAATCTGCTCCAACATGATCATGACTAAATTGTTTCTCAGGGAGAAAAAAGTGAGGACTGCAGATGCTGGAGATCAGAGTCGAGTGTGGGGTGCTGGAAAAGCACAGCAGGTCAGGCAGCATCCAAGGAGCAGGATCGGGCTTGTGGGTCGGGGCTGAGAGACAAATGGTTGTGGTGGGGGGGGTGGGGGGAAAGAGTTGGGAGGAGGTGGTAGCTGGGAAAGAGATAGGTGGATGAAGGTGAGGGAGAATGTGATAGGTCAGAGGGAGCAGTGATGGATAGGTCTGGAGGGCGTTGCCAAATTGGAGGCTTGGGACTAGGATAATGTGAGGGGAGGGGGGGGGGGGGGGAAGGATGGTTAAAAAAAAAAGGGAAGAGGAAGCTGTTGAAATCCACATTAATTCCAAATGGTTGTGGAGTCCCAAGTTGGAATATGAGGCGTTCCTCCTCCAGGCACTGGGTGTTAACGGTTTGCCGGCAGTTTGAAATGAAGAGGTTGAGGGCGGGTAGCAGGTCAGCACAAGGTGTCCACGTGGATGGGGTTTTGGCAGAAGTTTGTAATGAAAAGAGGTCAAACGCGGGTAGCAGCCAAACCAGTACCACAACCCACAAGCCTCATTCTTGAAGGGCTTATGCCCGAAATGTTGATTCTATGGCACCTTGGATGCTGCCTGACCTGCTGTTCTTTTCCAGCATCACACTCTCGACTCTAAATTGTTTCTCAAGGCCATTCTCCTACCTTCTCCCCCCTTAACCCTTAATCTCCTTACTAAATAAAAACCTTTGTTTTGAACACACTCAGTGACTCAGCCTCCACAGTCCTCTGCGACAAGGGGTTCCACAGATTCACCACCCTCCAGCTGAAGAAATTCCTTCTCATCTCAATTCTAAAGTGTCGTCCGTTCATTCTGAGGCCGTGCCCTTGGCTCCTACTCTCTCCTACTATTGGAAATATCCTTGTGTCAACTGCATCCAGGCCTCTCAACAATCTGAGTTTCAATGAATCAGATTCCCCATCAACCTTCCACATTCCAGGTAGAGACCCAGAGTCCTCAATCGCTGAAATCTAGCCGTGCTGTAAAGTAGGAAAGTGCAGCAGCCATTTCATGTAGAACAAGCTCTCAGAGATGGTACGGTGATAATGTCCAGATGATTTGGTTAGGGATAGATATTGGCACTGGAGCCCAAGGATCTTCTGTCTCCATTTGAGAATGTATGGATGGTTTAATGCCTCATCTGAGAGCAGTGCTTGGAGCACTGACCATGTCAGCCTGGATTCTGGTGTTCAAATTTCCAGAACAGAGCATGAAATAATGAGTTTCGGATGGCAAGTGAGAGTGCTACTCACTGAGTTGTGGTTCACAACTTAGAGCTGAGCAGGAGGAGAGGGACGTTAGAAAAAGAGTGGAGTCTTAAAGTTAAAACAAAAATGCTTGCAACACACAGACATCAATTTATACCTTAAAAACATCTCACCCGATTCCAGATTTTAAGGGAAAAAAAAAGTTTTGAAACGAAAGTTGTACAACATCAATATTCGCCAACGAGGAGGAGCAGGTGTGTCTGAAATCCACCTGACATCACACTGCATGATTTAACAACTCCAATGTTATTTACTCTATGCATGTGTCCACTGGGGAAGGGAGGAGGGGTACACAGACTGCTTTCTGACAAGAGTGGGAATAATTGAATTCTACTTCAATGATCTGAGAACACAGGATGAAAAAAAAAAATCAATAGACCCCATCTGCTGCAGTGTAGTGATGTGAAATGATTCGTGACCCTTGAGCCCTTGCATTAACTGCAGGCTTTGTATCTACTTCATGTTAAATATGTTTTGGATTTACAGAGGGTCTGGCTATTAGAACAGACACACACAGAATAAAACGCCTTCTGCATCTGGGAATTGTGTCAGAGGAGCACGTAAGCAGAATGACTTCAGAGTATTCTGCCAGTACATAATGCACTTAGGACTCCTTACAAAGTTCATTAATCACCTGGTTAATGATCTCTTTCCTACCCTCCCATCCAACTGAAGAAAGTGACTTTCAAGGCTGTAGGTTGTGGTTTTGACTTCGAGACTCAAAATGCAGAAGTTCAGATAACACATCACACCATGAATTCAATAATTCAGCTGGATTCTTGGAAAAATTCCTGACTGGTTTGCCAGTGATTTCAAGGAAGGGAACTTCCGCCTGCTCCCTGATCAAGCCTTACGAAGGCCAAAGTCACTTAATGCTGTCTGAGACAGGTCAAGCACTCACCTTGGCTGGAAGGTCAATTAATATCAACACAACATCCTATGTCTGCCACAACTTTCTCAGGACAATTAAAGAGGAGTAATCCTGGCCAAGTCTCAATTATTGTCCATATCCCAGTAAGAAAGGGGTTGATCAGGAACCTCATCAACATCAAACAGCCATTATCCTCAATGAGGACAAAGTCATTTAACCTGGATCATTGTTCATTTCTCCTTCACTTATCTGAACTTTGGTGGGCTGACAGCAATACCAGGGAGATTGCATGTACATTTGTTGTCATGATTGGTACAATGAAATGCTGTTAACCACACATTCCATAGGTTTGCACAGAAATGCAGCTAGCTGTCCAAGGATGAATGCTGTCGGGCAGAATTGGCCTCAAAGTATACCTAACTCATGTGCTGACCTGAAAAGTTACAAGTACAAGTAATGTAACCTGCAACATCGTTGCACTTGGTAAGGCTACTGCTACCAACCTACAACAATTTGCATCGATCAGGACATTCTGCTATAATGTGCATTTCATCAGCACAAATTGGGTATGATGTAACTGACAAATCGTGGATGCTATTTGGATACTGCAAACTCTCTACTGAACGGGTATAGTAATTTTCTATTAGCAACCTTCAACAGCTCGATCTTCTATAGCAGCTTTCCATATTACTCACATGTACACCCATACACACCCACAAATATACACACACACACACACACAACTCTCCCTCACACACCTACACATCCACATGTATACCCATACACACTCAAATATACCCACACACACAAACACACATGCACACAGACACACATATCCTCACGCACACACCCACACATCCTTCGACACACACACCCCCACACGCACTCAAACATGCCCACACACACCCCCCCCCACACACACACCCCCACCCCTCACATGCACTCAAACATACCCATACATCACCCCACACACACTCACAGCACGAGGTTGTGGAGGAACACAGCTGTCACATTATAGCAGAACGACCTGTATATTGTACCTTAAGTGCTGGAAAATCAGCCCCACAGTCTTTCACAGGAGTCAGACTGATAAAATTGGACACTGATCCACATTAAGTGAAATTACTTCATGTGCTTCAAAGTTTGGTCAACTAAGCAGGTTTTATGGAGCATGGTAATGGAAGAGAGACAGGTCAAGAGGTTTAGGTCTCAGATAGCTGGGGATATGGCCAATGTGGTGAAGTGATGAAATTGGGAGTGGTCAAGAGACTAGAATTGAAGGAGTGCAGCAGCCTGAGACTCAAGGAGGTTACAGAGAAAGGGAGAGACAAAATAACAGTGACATGAACGTGCGACTTTAGAAATTTAGATCTACTGTTGGTGAGTGTCAGATGCAAAGTAAATGCAGCAGTTGGTGACCAACATGGTCCAACTTCATATCTTACCTGCAACACGAGTTTCCCTTTCTCTTTACCCAGGGAGGAGCTGCATGACAAAATAGAAAAACACAAGTCTGTATACAGGTTGCATCACCGCCAAGGAACAAAACTCAGTAAAAACAAAAGTCCCCATAATATTTATGAATCTGAACATACTGGGCACCTGACTTAAGTACCACAATATGTCTGGGCCTGAGTCGGTTGAATCAGAATAGCCCAGGCCAAACATGTCAATGCTGGTGCACACATGGGGCAAGTATGTGAATTTGTGAAGGCAAGTAGGCTCTAGTTGCAGAGTGCTCCATTACATCACAATTTAAAGCTAACCAACTCAGTTGGTTTACAAAGCAGATCAAGACTTCCCAGTGCCACCACCAATGGACTAGGCAGCCTCCTGAACTGAAGAAGGACTGGTTACAGACTCGGTTCAGTTTAGCTAAGTCACAATCTTCACAGGGTCCATGCTGCTGGGCGAAAGGTCTAAATGTGACAGGTAGGCAATTGAGCAAGGCTACCTACACAAAGGACAGGTCATATCCAGTTAATAGGTGATATTTGAAGAGACGAGAATAGAAAAAAAATTGAAGGGAAAAACACACAAAAAAGCAAGCAACATCACACACAGGCTACAATCGTCATGGGAACAGGGAAACAAAATATAAAATTCAAATGAAGTTCACCTCTTAAACTTGCAGCAATAATGGTTACAAACTGAATTATTTTCTTAATGCACTCCCAATAAACTCAATGCGGCTGATCAATCAGACCATGGTGACTCTCTAATTGTTTTTTATTATTATGCGAAACATTTTATCCCATGTGCAATAGCTGAATAATAAGCAGATTTACATCAAGCTGCCTGAGTCCCAACAAGGTTAACCCGGTTTCATGAATAAAAACAACCAGCATCAATTCTCATTATTTTGGTGGAAGTGTTAACTCAATATCTCTAATGAAATTTGGTACTGAGCTATTCCCTCACTTCTCTGCTTATCAATCCCTTAGAATCTGATCTTTTGTCTGCACTAGTTTACTGTGGCACCTGGATGGAATTAAGGGGCACATTTACACGCCAACATTCAAAAAGAACGTAAAGCTTGACCTTCTGACTACCATTAAACTGAAGCTGCCAATGAGCCAAGGCTGACAACTTTAGCACTGTGGCAAAGTAGTCTTTGCTGAGGCTGGTGTGTGAACTGAGGCCTCTTCTACTTATCAAGGAAAAATTAACAAAGTCCTGTGGCATAATTACCTACAAAAGCAAAGCCAATTTTTTTCCTTGCTGATATTTATCACTCAAATAATATCCACAATTAAATGATTTTGATTATCATATAGCTGATAGCAGGGTCTTGCTGAGTACATTAACCATAAAGTGCTTGAGATGTCAAAGTTATGAAAGATGTCACAGAAATCATTGTTTCTTTCTGGCTGCAGCTTGTGAATATGGTAGTTTTTATAATCATGTTATAGAATCTCTACAGTGTGGAAATGGCTATTTAGCCCACACGAACTCACTGAAGAGCATTCCACCCTGACTCTCACCACCCCTCCATCGTTTCTCTACAACCCTGCGTTTCCCATGGCTAACCCAACTACACACCCCTGAAAACTATGGGCAATTTAGCAAGGCCAATCCGCCAAACTTGCACATCTTTAGACTGTGGGAAGAAACCAGAGCATCCAGAGGAAACCCACAGACATGGGGAGAACATGCAAACTCTACACAGACAATCGCCTGAGGATGGAATTGAACCCAGGACGCTGGTGCTGTGAGGCAGCAGTGCTAACCACTGAGCCACCGTACTGCCCTTTAACTGATGAGAAAACCAGCTAGCAAGAGTCAAATTCCAAGTTACGAAACTTGGTTCAATAAATTTGGTATTCGAGGTTAACACCAGAAAACACCAGAGGACTTCCCTTCCACCATCCTTATGGCTGCCAGGCTTGTAACTCCTGTAATAGCTCATTCTCCTCAGGACAACTGACATCATCAGTGGCTCTTTGGGTGAAAGCTGCTGCTTTCAATTGTGCCTTGGATAGGAAGCCAGCAGCCACATCAATTAAAAAGGTTCTCTTTCGTGAAAATCCAGATTTCAGTTTCCCACTGAAGAGGGATTTCTGACAAAGAAAAACTGGCTCCTTCTTTCCAAAACATCAGCCTCAGGGTGAGGTAGGAAATATATAATCAGCCAAGGGTGCTGTACCAGCTACACCACTGGAAAATACAAGCGTTTGAATCAAACCACGGAGTTAGTCACAAAGATGCACAGCACGGAAACACACCCTTTGGTCCAGCTCTTCCATGTCAAACAGAAATCCTAACCTAATCTAGTTCAATTAGTCAGCACCTGGCCGCATATCCCTCTAAACCCTTCCCATTCATATAATTATCCAGATGCCTTTTAAATGTTGTAATCGTACCAGCCTCCACCAATTCCTCTGGCAGCTTATTCCATAAACACACCACTCTCTGCGTGAAACTGATATAACACAGGAGGTAGCTATTTGGCCATTTTGTCCGCACATTTAGCAACTAAAAAGACTAGAATTCTCTGAAATGCCTTCCAAAATCCAACTTGGTTATTAATTTATTGCTATGTGTGGGTAAATTACCTGCTGTGCAGTCCATATTAGTAAACTAATTACATTTCAAAAGCATGTCATTGATTGTGAAGAGTTTTGGGATGCCCTGATGTTGTGAAAGGAGCTATATAAATGCAGGTTTGTTTTCTTTAAAAAGGAATTATTTTCAGGATAAAAGAACACGCGTCAGCCTATCTCCAACAAGATCTTAGGAAAGGTTGGAGGCAGTTTAGAAAAAGTTCACTAGGTTGATCCTGGGTATGTAGGAGAAAGTGAGGTCTGCAGATGCTGGAGATCAGAGCCGGAGATGTGTTGCTGGAAAAGCGCAGCAGGTCAGGCAGCATCCAGGGAACAGGAGAATCGACGTTTCGGGCATAAGCCCTTCTTCAGGAAGGGCTTATGCCCGAAACGTCGATTCTCCTGTTCCCTGGATGCTGCCTGACCTGCTGCGCTTTTCCAGCAACACATCTCCGGCCCTGGGTATGTAGGGACTGTCTGAATAAGAGAGGTTAAATAGGTTGGGCCTATACTTATTTAATATAGAACATTACAGTGCAGTACAGGCCCTTCAGCCCTCGATGTTGCACCGCCCTGTCTTACTAATCTGAAGCCCATCTAACCTACACTATTCCATGTCCGTCCATATGATTGTCCAATGATGACTGAAATGTACATAAAGTTGGCGAATCTACAGGCAAAGCATTCCAATACCTTACTACTCTGAGTAAAGAAATTACCTCAGACATCTGTCCTATATCTATCACCCCTCAATTTAAAGCTATGCCCCCTCATGCTCGCCGTCACCATACTTGGAAAAAGCTCTCCCTGTCTACCCTATCTAACCCTCTGATTGTCTTATATGTCTCTATTAAGTCACCTCTCAACCTAAGCTATTTAAGCTTAGAAAATTGAGAAGAGACCTTTTGAGACAAAAGGATCTTAGGAACTTGACAGAATATTGTGGAGAGGTTGCTTCAACTTGTGGGAGAGTCAAGGACCAGAGGGAATAATCCCAGAGTCGGGATTTGCCCATTTAAGACAAAGATGAGGAAGAAATTCTTTTCTGAGAGTGGCCAAAAAGAACGTTTTGCTGCAGCAGGCTATCAAGCTTGAGCAAGCACACTAAAAAGGTGGAGATAAAAGATTTTTTAATCAGTATGAGAATCAGGGTTATGGGGAGAAAACAAGGAAGTGGATTTGGAGATAATCAGATTCACTATAAACCGCACTGAAGGTGGAGGGGATATAATGGGCTGACAGGCCTACATCTGCTTTTATATTTTATGGTATATTAGGCAGCAAATTTCAATCCAAATCTTGTACTGCACTTCACATAATTTATATTCACCCTAACAAAACAAAAGGGCTGGAAATGAAGATTACCGATTACGTGAAAAATCTAAAGTGCAAATGGGAATGAGCTGATGGACATACTGCGTGCATGCTCACTTGGTCCAGTTCTCTTTCTATTTTGGGCTTTCCAGTATCACGTTCCCTTTTCTGCTTCCAAAGCTGCTCTTCCCCTCTCAAATTCCCCTTCCTCCTCCCCATTCCCTTCAACTCTTGGTTTGATGTTACTCCACTTACAACTGCTCCACCCAATTTCTATCTCACATCATCAGCTGCCATCCTGATCATACATCTCACCCTCAACCAAACCCCATAGTTCCTTCAGTGGCTTCTTATCCACTTCACTTCTAGAGTCTCCTCATCTCTGCTCCCAATCTCATACTTCTCCTGTTCCCATTCTTGTGCTCTCTCTTTCCATTTTTTGGCACCATGTTTGTTGTTCTTCAATCTCATTCTGAGTTCTCACTGTTTACTTCTCTAAAACTCTTGTTGCAGAGCAAATCAGTAATACCTTGAAACAAAATTGTCATGCTGAACAGAGGTTGATGTGGCCTGACATTTTGACTGAAAATTGGGCGAGGGCAGGGGGTGCGGGGAACAGGAAGAGAAGGCTGTTTTAACCTCTATGCCTTGTATAAATGGAAAACCAGTACTTTGTTCTTTTGTTTTATTCTTTAAAAAGACATTCACTGGGATCACTTTTGTTCCCCTCCAAAAACAAAAAGAAAGCACATTTGAAGTTATTGACAGGCAGAAAGAGACCCAGTCTCCTTAAACACTGCTGGTAAACTATTTATCAGAGTTTTCAACAGCTTTATGCGCAAGCTTTGCTGATAGCAACACATCCAAACTAATTGCTTTAAAATTAGTATCGACCCCAGTGCCTTCCAGCTGCTGCAAATTCACCAGATTGAGTGATGAATCTGGACTCAGACAAGCCGCTCGATAGGAATTTTTCATTTTTCCCCTTTGTGTATTGATTGAACATGCTCCCTGCCTTCTGCTTTGTACAAAGCCAGCTCACCCTTCTCTCTCTCCCCCTGATCCCTTCTCTGCTGTCAAGGTAACAATCCACAAGTGCTTCGTGCAATAATTAAAATCAATGCAGGCAACAGTTTTGCTCAGGTCAGAAATACCAGTGCATGGGATACACAAGCAAATCAGATGTGACAGTGCAGGTGATGTCCATGTAAACAGAACAAAAAAAAACTTTCAGATGTGCCAAGGGTGGAACATCACTAGTGTTTAAGTGATTTTCACAGATGGGCATTTCATAGACTTGTAATCAGACAAAAAATTATGGCAAGTTAATTAAGATATAAGGAATTATGGCCACAAGCTTGGAGCTACCTGTTCCTTTTGTCCTTTAGGAGATTTTGCTGTGCAAAAAAATGTTGACAAAGAACATTCCTGAAGTAATTCATTGCACTTGCTACACTCACCGATAATTATGAGTTGTGGTGAAGTGTTGTGAGAATGTAAGCTTTCTTTTCACTGCCACCTCAACTGATGATGATGCAGGACAGTCCATACACCAGCCTGAATCAGAAAAACCCTCCGAAGTCGAGGAAACATGTTAAATCAACAAACCTTTACATTCGACAGCCTTTACAGGATGAGCAAGGTATGGGACTAAGAACAACATTGAACAAACATTATTTAATCAATTAAAAAAGAAGCATGTGCACCCTGATTGCTTTACTGGCTAATATTTACCCTGAGTAGTCATCCCACCTGGGGCCAGTAACTTTGTTAGTTCAACCAAATGACCACATAATGTGCAAGAACGCTGCTAGCCAGTGGTGGGGATTGGGGGGCGGCGAGTAGGAATGAGTGGTAGTTGCGATGCCAAAGAGATACATGACATCGTTCAAATTTTGGTTCGGATCACTCAAAACAATGTGGATAAGTTTATTAGAAACTACCAGCCCTGTACAGTCAAGCATAGACATGACTGGTGCAATGCACACTGGGTCACTGGATAGCTTCTCTGAAATTGTTGACAATGAGTGACTGTCCTTATTTCTAGAAGGGGAACTCTTAATAAGGGAGAATGGCATGGGTAAAATTTGGCATGGAACCCAACAATCTTTAACTTGGAAGAATGGAAATTCTCGTCACGAAATCCATCTACTTTGCAAATGCATTGTAACTGAAACTACAAGGCATCTTGCTCACAGAGACTGATCAAGCTGTTGAATATTTACAGCACTGATGAATTGATATTTTTGAACATCACTGCGTAAGATCTAGAAACTGAATAGAAGCTTGCCACCTGGTGTCCATCCAGCATTCAGGGCAGATGTTTAAAACTGAAAGCCCATAGATAAGGGAGACCAGCCAGCCCTTGCTGATGCAGATACCCCACCCCACCCTAATAAAAGAACAGGAACAGAATAGAAAGATCTGCACTCCTATATACAACTAATTAAGTACTTCTGAAGTTTAGTCATTTTTGTACTGTAGGAAATGAAGAAGGTAGCTTGTACATAGCAAGCTCCCAAAAGCAGCAATGTGATAATGGCCAGATGGTCTGTTTTTCTGATGTTGATAAAAGGATAAACATTGCACAGGATAGAAACTTTCTCTGCTCTTCTTTGAGGTGGTGCCATGGAATCTTTCACACCCACCACCTGATAAATGTGGCACCTCTGCCAGTGCGACTCCCTCAGCACAGCCCAGGGAGGAGCATGTCTTGGCAGAGGCATTCTGATCCTATGGTCGCTTGCCTCAATCAAGGCCCAACTGCCTTTTAGACAAATTTTCCGAAAGTATTTGGCAGTTTCTGGGATTGATGACAGAACATTAGATCGATCCTTAACAGGTGGGTGTGTCAGGATGGCTCAATCCAGAACCAGGGGTCACAGTCAAGAGGATACAGGTTAATCATTCATGACTAAGGAGGAGAAATTTCTTCAGCCTGGAAAATTCACTACCACAGAAACTAGTCAAGGCCGGAATATTGAAAATGGAATTAGAATATTAGGTGGTTATTTTTGACTGGTGCGAATTTGATGGGCCAAAAGGGCCTTTTTGTGGTGCTGTAGACCTCTATGACTCGATTGTATAATTTCAAGGAGGAATTGGATATAGCTCATTGAGCAAAAAAGAGATTAAAGTATACAGGGAAAAGTAGGAAAAAGCAACGGAGTTGGATCATCAGCCATAATGAATGGCAGAGTAAGCTCAAGGGGCCAATTGGCCTATTCCTGCTCTTTTGCACTTTTAAGACTGTTCACCATCCGATACCACCCTTTAACTGACTCCCAAGGCATTCTTTCCAGATTATTTTAAAGTACAGATAGGAGTTGACACAGTTTAAAAAAAAAGTGGGATCTATTAGCAGGGAATTCTTTAAAAATAAACTCACCCGTGTCTCTCCAAGCAGAGTGAAACCTGCTCATCGTATCTGTAGTAGTGGGCTTTGGAGTGATCGAAAGTTGTGTAAGGAGAACTGGTCAGGTCCGGTGACATAGCTGACAAAAGAAGGCGGGGAAAAAAATTTACATAAAATTGCAGACATCAGCAGGTACTGATCACACATGCATAAACCCGCACACAGAATGGCTCATTCGAAATGACCTGCTACTGTGCTATACATTTAAAGTCATAGAGATGTACAGCACGGAAACAGACCCTTCAGTCGAACCTGTCCACATTGACCAGATATCCCAACCTAATCTAGTCCCACCTCACAGCACCCGGCCCATATCCCTCCAAACCCTTCCTATTCATATACCCATCCAAATGCCTCTTAAATGTTGCAATTGTACCAGCCTCCACCACTTCCGCTGGCAGCTCATTCCATACACATACCTCGGGGTGAAAACGTTGACCCTTAGGTCTGTTTTATATCGTTCCGCTCTCACCCTAAACCTATGCCCTCTAGTTCTGGACTCCCTGACCCCAGGAAAAAGACTGTCTATTTACCCTATCCATGCCCCTCAATTTTGTAAACCTCTATAAGGTCACCCCTCAGCCTCCGACGCTCCAGGGAAAACAGCCCCAGCCTGTTCAGCCTCTCCCTGTAGCTCAAATCTTCCAACCCAGGCAACATCCTTATAAATCTTTTCTGAACCCTTTCAAGTTTCACAACATCTTTCCGATAGGAAGGAGACCAGAATTGCACGCAATATTCCAACAGTGACCTAACCAATGTCCTGTACAGCCGCAACATGACCTCCCAACTCCTGTACTCAATACTCTGACCAATAAAGGAAAGCATACCAAACGCCACCTTCACTTTCCTATCTACCTGCGACTCCACTTTCAAGGAGCTATGAACCTGCACTCCAAGATCTCTTTGTTCAGCAACACTTCCTAGGACCTTACCATTAAGTGTATAAATCCTGCTAAGATTTGCTTTCCCAAAATACAGCACCTCACATTTATCGGAATTAAACTCCATCTGCCACTTCTCAGCCCATTGGCCCATCTGGTCCAGATCCTGTTGTAATATGAAGTAACCCTCTTTGCTGTTCACTACACCTCCAATTTTGGTGTCATCTGCAAACTTACTAACTGTATCTCTTATGCTTACATCCAAATCATTTACGTAAATGACAAAAGGTAGAGGGCCCAGCACCGATCCTTGTAGCACTTCACTGGTCACAGGCCTCCAGTCTGAAAAACAACCCTCCACCACCATCTGTCTGCTACCTTTGAGCCAGTTCTATATCCAAATGGCTAGTTCTCGCTGTATTCCATGAGATCTAACTTTGCTAATCAGTCTCCCATGGGAAACCTTGTCGAACACCTTACTAAAGTCCATATAAATCACACCTACTGCTCTTTCATGTCATTCTATGGATAACAGATATACACCAATCCCTCAGAGCCTTACGAATTCTCAGTCATTATGACCCATTGGTAAGTTTTTTTTATAAACGTTTTGAATACTTGGGAAAGAGTTACTAAAATACCCTGAGCCTCAACTTGCTGTTTGGTACCTAATTTTATTCAATATTATGGATTTTAAAAAATGTTAACTGGAATCACCCAACAAGTCCAACAGACTGCACATAATAAAAAGGGTAGACATCCCATGTGGAAAAACTTAACATGAAACTGAAGGGTCTCCAGCCAAAATAACAGGGCTTTTCAATTGCATTCGCTAATTGAGTGTTACACACTTCCAGAAGTTAGCTTTTTTTTATAAATTTTAATTTGAAAAATAAGAGGTAAGGCACTAAAAATATACTGTAGAGATGGGAAGTGGACAGACGGAGGCCAAAAAACCTGGCGGGAGGATCTGTGGTGAAGTCCGTAGATATCGGTCCAAACAGAAGTGGCGATACCCACCTGCACTATACAAGTCCTCAGACACCAACAACTGCAACTTATGCATAAAGTCTTAATACTTAACCCTTTCTCCTCTACTGTATTGCACCCGACACTGGAGTGATTGTAATGAGGTCAGCCAGCTGGACCACTCAGAATAAGAATTCCTTGTCTGTGGCTGTTAATCTGTTCCAATTCAGGGACCACTGACTGACATATAAAAAGGTTGAGTGTCAGAGATACTGACATTCTTATACCAGATCCTCAAACGATGCAAGGACAGTTCATAAAGGGAGACTTGGTGATGGTATACCAGCCTCAGAGTTATTTCAGACAATTCTCCATCTTTCTTCCAGTACTGAACTGGAAGCAAGTGTCACTGTCCTTAAACAACTGAGCTCCTTGCATTTCTTTTAAGACAATTTTTTTTTTGTCAGTCAGCACCTCCCTTCAATATTAAAAAAGGTGCAATCACTGCCTCAGTCTTATTTCCTGGTCACATGTCCACAGCCCTGAGCATTTCCCCATGCCACTTTACCAGCAGCCTCAGTTAGCTGGTCAGCCAATTGTGAATATCTTTGGCCCTATTCCTGCCAATATTCCTCTATCCCAGCAAGTGCTAGCAGCTTCAACCATACCCACAGTTACGTAAAGTGCACTCCAAATCTACAGGCCATTCAGACCAACAGCTTTGTGCTGGCCTTATTCTTCATATGAGGCCTCTCCCACCCTATCAGTACACTCCTTCACATGCATCCTTGCTACTCAGCTCAACAGTTCCACATGGTAGCAAGTTTCACATTGCAACCTCTGCTGCTATTCTCTCCCTGTCGCCTCTTTCTCAGTGTGAAGGCTAATGCTACAGATTGTGTCAATAGGATTTTCCCACTGTTTGGGTTGGTGAAGCTTCAGCCAAGCCACAATGAAGTCCTTACCTACAGTTTCCAATTCTGGTTGGGCATATTCTTAGAGGGCGCTATTACATTATCTGCCAACGTCAATCTGCCAAACAGCCTTTTAAGTTATCTCAAAAGAATAAATAAATAAAATTGCTCAAAAGAAACTAAAGCCTTATTTTAAGCCATCCCTACTGATTTTTCTTTTTTGCAGCCATGTTTCAGGAATCCTCAATTCCTGGGAACTTCAGGACAATTCTGGAGGGCTGACAACTTCAATTGGCACCTGCCCTGAGCCGACAGCTACAGATACTAGCTCTTTGACAAAGTCTCTGCCTGTACTAAAGAAATACCAGATGTGGCTCCTGGAGAGAAATAATGGGGAAACAGTATCACAGTGGTCACATTAAAGGATCAGTCATCTAGAGACCTAAACAAAGGGCGACATGGTGGCTCAGTGGTTAGCATTGCTGCCTCACAGCACCAGGGTCCCAGGTTCGATTCCAGCTTTGGGGGACTGTGTGTGGAGTTTGCACATTCTCGCTGTGTCTGCGTGGGTTTCCTCCAGGTGCTCTGGTTTCCTCCAACAGTACCAAAGCTGTGCAGGCCAGGTGAATTGGCAATGCCAAATTGCCCATAGTGTTAGGTATATTTATCAGAGGGAAATGGGTCTGGGTGGAATTGCTCTCCAGAGGTGTGGACTTGTTGGGCCGAAGGGCCTGTTTCCACACTGTAGGGAATCTAATCTAATTTTAAAAAATGATCTGAAGATGCAAGTTCAAACCTCTTCATGGTAGCTGGGAATTCAAACTTATTTACTACTTAATAGGATTTTTAAAAATCTAATATCAGTACCGGTGACCACAAAACTACAGAATTAATGGTGTCCTCGAGGGATGGAAACCTAGTATAGTTGCATAATCTACCTTACATGACTCAGACTCCAGACCTGTGGCAAAAAAAGGTGACTTTTGACTGCTGTCACTAGCCACCCAATAGGGCAATACTGGCTAAACTCGCCAGTTATATTCACAAACTGTGGGGAAAAAAGAAAAGACATAGGCCTAAGACATGGCCATGAGGAAAAGATACAACAACACTCTGCACATACATGAATCAATCAATCTCTGGTTACAGTACAACATTTGACTGAATGGCAATGGCATATGCTGTACTCTAGCTGGAGCCCTGCATTGTATAAGAACCCGCAGTCTCTCTCTCTCTCATTTCCATACTTTCATTAACTGGTTGGATGATCCTGTCCAACCCTCGAGACTGATAGAATTCTCGAATTCGCTTCTCCTCACCTGTAAAAAGAAGGAACATATTTCAGGCAGGTTTGAATTGAATAGGGCAAGATTAATGCCATACTATTGAAGAATATAAATGAGATGCCATGGGGGTCAGGGCACAGAAATCTACATCAAGGGAACCAAAATCAGTGCCGAGAGGAAACTAAAGGGAGATATGAATGACAACATTCTGTGCCATATTCAAACTGAGGAGGGGGCGGGGGTAGCCAATACTATCCACGTCTGGTTAAATTTGCTGCAAGAAAAATGGAGAGGTCGTACGACCTAATAAAGATTCTCCCTCCAGTACATCACCCTCAGAGATCAGCATTCAATAATTAAATGGCCTCAATAGCTCACCCTTCCTCCACAAACTGTTAGATTACAGTGTGACAGGGAAAGAGTGGAGCTGGGTCTGCATAGTTACAGCACCCATGGGTATCAGTCAGGAATGAAAATGCAAGTCTCGCCCCAGTGACGGATATCGACGCCCAGCCACATGCTGGCTCTGCTGGGATTCTGACAGATTACATTAACGGTCCAAAACAGGAAATATCACAGCTCCTGAAACAAACTGATACCTTGGTTCCAGGACTGAAGTCCAGGTGAGTCACTCCTGCCAGGCCCTGGTGAGGTGCAGGACAGAAGTACTAGCCTTTATCTCTGCTCCCTGTCCAATTATTCCAGACATTTATGATTCCTTTTGCACTGCAGCTGGTTTTGAGTCAGATTAGAAAAAAGTCTTTCACCAGTTTATACTTACAACACGTAAAGCCAGGCGAGCAAAGTGGCAGATTGAGAATTTACCCTTTACACATGCTTAAAAAAAAACTTACTCTCCTGTAGACCTGGTACAAGTTTGTAGACAATGTCCTGCATCACTCGGTCAAGCTTAAGGTTAAGAAGAGGCTGTGTCTCATGGATTTTGATGTTGCACATTGGGCAGTATTTGCTGGTCTGCAGGTACTTCACAATACAACTCTTGCAGACTGGAAACAAAAGACAAAGATTATTTTGAGATAGAGTACCCACTGATTTGGGAACGCAGTGCCAAATTATTCATTAAGGCAAGGCAGCATACAGTGTAAGTGGCCGTTTCACCTCTGCCAACTCCAGATATAACTTTCCAAAAAGTCACAGACCACCTGGTCTTTTCACATAGGTCTGCAATCTAAATATTTCTCAAACATTGATTAGTACCTTTCAAAAAGAAATTAAATCAATCTGCATTTTCCCTTATTAGTTTGTGGGTTGCAGACATTAAACCGCTAGGCCAGCATTTACTGCCCATCCCAAATTGCCCTCGAGAAACTGGTGGGGAGCTGCTTTCTCAAACCTCTGCTGTTAATTTGGTTTTTGCACACCCATGAGGCTGTAAAGGGGGTGGGGATTTTGGGATTCTGACCCAATGGTGGCTTCCACCAACATTTCAAACAGCACCTTCCAGATCACCATAGCTCACAGCACAGATCTTACATTCACATCTCCCATTAGGTCCCTAATGAAAGTGTTTTTGTCACTCACCTCAAGACTGCATTTTCCAGTTACTGACCCCAATACTGGTGGGAACAGCTAACTAAGGGTTGAGGGACAATCGGATACAGGGACTGACTGCTTAGTGCCAACCAATACTGAGATGTCCTACTGAGAACACCACAGGAACAGGTCACTTAGACTAACAAATCTATGGAATTGTTTATGCTCTACACAAGCCCATTTTCATCTAATCCCAGTCACATTTTTTTCTTTTCCCTTCTCCAAGTGTTCTACACTCCTCAAACACAGCTCAACTTACTTTAACTTACTTTAACTGCTCCCTGTGAGGACAAGTTCCATATTCTTAACTAACAATACTGTGGCTCAGTGGTTAGCACTGCCGCCTCACAGCACCAGGGCCCCAGGTTCGATTTCAACCTCGGGCGACTGTCTGTGTGGAGTTTGCACATTCTCCCAGTGTCTGCGTGAGTGTCCTCCGGGTGCTCTGGTTTTCTCCCACAATCCAAAGATGTGCAGGTTAGGTGAATTCACCATGCTAAATTGCCCATAGTGCATTAGACAGGGGTAAATAATGGGTCTGGGTGGGTTACTCTTTGGAGAGTCAGTGTGGACTTGTTGGGCCGAAGGGCCGGTTTCCATACTGTAGGTAATCTAATCTAATCTACTTTCTGAATAATGTACCTTTCCTTGAATAACCAACTGAATTTATCGTGACTATCTAATACTTATGGCTCCTAGTTCTGGTGTCAGATGTTGGAACATCTTTCTTGTTTACAGCCTACCAAACCCTTTCCTAACCTGACAGTACAAGGAAGAGTAATGTTACTGAATGGTTGCACTTAGATGTTTGATCAAAACTCTCCTTACACAGCATAGGGAATTAGTGAATGATTTTGAGATTGTATTTCCTGGCCCCAGCACAACATCCATAATCTAAACCAAGTCACAAAACCGCTTCAGTTTCCTTTGACTCTAGGGCCTGTTAGAGAAAGTATTTCTGGAAAAACAGCATCATCTGGTGGTGGTACCAATAACTACAAGCAGTTAACCAAAATTTAAAGTCACAACAAATTCTGGAAAATGGGAAGCAGAAAATGCATTTAAAAGTCTGTTGAAGGGAGAGAAAAAAAAAGTTCATGTTTCAGGCAGAAGCTGAGCCAAAACTGTTAGGTAAGGGTATGGAGTGATAGAGTGGTGGAATGGAGGATTGGATATCCAGGCCATCTGATGTTGTGATGGGGTAGGTCACAGGGGCTGAATGACAAAATGTCCAAAATGCAGAAGCTTTCCATTATACAAGGAAAAAGGCATCTTTTCTCTCTGCCATGCTGACAGATCGGCCGTTTTTTCCAGAATATCTAGTTTCTCTCATATGACATTCTGCTGCTGTGTAAAATTGAGAAACAGCAACGTATTGCATTTATATAGTGCCTTCACAACTCTAGGACATTTTGAACCACTTACCGCCAATTGTAAAATTACAGCATCTACTAGAGTATATAATATGGAATATTGAGGTGCAACGTTAGAATAATGAGAGATATGATGTACCAAGTTTAACAGCCTGAGGAGGAACAGGTAACTTTAAACCCATGGTTCCTAAAACTCACCACAAGATGAGTATGTTTCCCTTACTTTGTATCAATACATGTTGTAGATGGCCTATTATTGTTGAATAATATAAATGCCAGGATCCTAGTGATGACAGTAAGTCTTGTGTACCTTAGAAACTACTAATTTTTTAAAGACTGGGCTTAAATCATGACCAAACAGCATTACAGACAAGGCTGGAAATAAAAGTCTTTCAACAGAGGTTGCTTACAATACCCAATTCTGTCACAAGCATCATTAATACAAATTTTATAAATTCTTTGAATGGGAAAGGGCCGGACTATGGCTCAGTGGTTACACTGGGACCTGGGCTCGATTCCAGCATCGGGTGATTGTGCAAACTCCACATAGACATTCTCCCCATGGCTGCGTGGATTTCCTCTGGATGCTATGGTTTCCTCTCACAGTCCAAAGATGTTAAGGTTAGGTGGGTTGGACATGCTAAATTACCCAAAGTATCCAGGGATGAATAGGCTAGCTAGATTAGCCATGGAAATGCTGGGTTATGGGGATATGGTAAGGGGTTGAGTGTGGGTGGGATACTCTGTGGAGGGTTGGCGTGGACTTGATGGTGTGGATTGAATGGCCTGTTTGGCTAGCTCACCTGGTGAAATACTGGGAATATAATGAATTTATGATCGGAGGACAGGGATAGACATATGGCAACAGGATATCATGGGTATAAATGCAAAAATACTTGGCTCAAAAAAAATGCAAGCATGGCAGCTCAGCACTATTGGAAATACAGATTTCAGGGAGGGAGAGAAGCATATTTAAAAAGTCAAGAGTGTAGTGTTATTGGTAAAAGGATCAATCACAGCTGCAACTGAAGCATCAAGTGAGGTGCTCTTCTGGCACAGTGGTAGTGTCTCTACTCTGAGCCAGAGACATGGGTACCAGTCCCACCTGCTCCAAGAAGTATGATGTGCAGACCAGGTGGGTTAGCAACAATTGATTAGAAAATATCTGAATCATCAAGTAAAGCCATATGGGTTGCATGCAAATACAAAAATAAAGAGATGGCCACACTGCAGGGTACGTAGTACAGATAGGTAAAGAGAGGGAGAAAGCTAGAGGAATAAATATATAGGAAAATTTAAGTGCAAAAAAAAAAAATAGGGCAATTTGGGGACTTAACCACCCAAATATAACTGGGACACACAGTGTGAAAGGTATAGAGGATAGAAAATATTTAACTGCATTCAAGATGGCTTTTTTTTAATATAAAAAAGTTAACACTTAACAAGTCCAATGAGAGATGGTGCAATTCTATGTATTGTCTTAGGAAACAAAGGTGGGCATGTGGATGAAATAGCACTGGGTGACCATTTTGAAAATAGTGATCATAACAGATTTCACATCTTTATGGAAAGGGACAAATAGAGAACAGAAGTAAAAGTTTAAATTAGGAGATGGCAAACTTTACAAAGCCAAGAGATGATTTGGCAAAATTGGACTGGTTACAGCTATATGATGGTATGTGGAAATCATTCAAGAGCAGGTTCTATGGGCACAGTGTAGACAATGTCTCCATAAAAAGACAGACAGTAGTGCCAAATCTGGAATCCCCTAGTTATCCAGAAGTCTACAATGGGAGTTAAAACAGAAACAGAGAGCATAAGATAATTTCAAAGGTGACATTATTTTAGAAAGCTTGGACAAGGATAGAAAAGTACAGGGGTGAAATGAAAAATGTTTTAAAAACCAAAAAAGGGAGAATACAAAAAATAAGGGCCAATAAAATTAGGGAAAATTCAAAGAGGCTTTATCAGTGCATTAAAATGAAGAGAATGACCAAGGAGAAGACTGGGCCTAACAGATGTATATGGCAACTTGTGGGCAGGGTTTTCCAAATGTATTCTGTCTTAATCTTCACAATACAAAGGAATGATTTAGACAGTCTTGTTAAGACAAGTGTGAATTCTTAGATAAAATTAGCAGAGTGAAAAGGGAAGTACTGGAGAGCCAGAGCCTCTTGGTGGATAAAACACCAGAGTGAGATGAATTGCATTTGAGACTGTCAAAGGAAGTTAGGAAGGTAATAACAGCAGGTGCTCTAAGGATCATTTTCCAATTCACATGAGATGCAGGTAAGGATTGGGGGACATTATTCCATTATCCAAAAAGGATAGGGAATCAAGGGAAAACTCAGAGAGAGTGTAGCAGGGAGAGATGTACTGCAGCTTCTACCCAGCTTCAAAACCCAGTAACAACTACCAAAAACTGTTAAGGGGGCATACAGTGTGTTTACTGTTATTGGCAGAGGGATCAAGTTTCAGAGTTGAGGTCATGCTGCAGCTGTACAAAACTCTGGTGAGGCCGCACTTGGAGTATTGTGTACACTTCTGGTCACCGCATTATAGGAAGGATGTGGAAGCTTTGGAAAGGCTTCAGAGGAGATTTACTAGGGAGTTGCGTGGTATGGAGAGGGGGCTGGGGGACTGGAGGCAGTTTTCCTTAGAGAGAAGATGGAGAGATGACTTAATTGAGACATAAGATAATCAGAGAGTTAGATAGGGTGGACAGTGAGAGCCTTCTTCCTCAGGTGGTGACAGCTAGAACAAGAGAACATAGCTTTAAATTCGGGGGGTGATTGACATTGGACAGATGTCAGAGGCAGTTTCTTTACTCAGAGTAGCTGGGCATGGAACACACTGCCTGCAACACCAACTTTACAGGCATTTAAATGGAATAGTGTAGGACTAATGGGCTTCAGATTGGTTCCACAGGTTGGCACAGAGGGCCGAATGGCCTGTACTGCGCTGTAGTGTTCCAAGAGAGACAATGAGCGTGAGAGAAAGCAAGTGTGAGAGGCTGAAGTTTGGTTCATGGCTAATAATAATTAATTAATCCAATCTGTTCTGTACAGCTGGTACCTACTCAATAATGTGGAAGATTGTCTAGGTGATGGTAGTTCACTAAAACAGGATAAATTCAATCTGTCATTTACCACCCTAGTTTACTCAGTCAAAAAAAATGTACCAATAATCAAGCAACACTTGTACAACAGCTTAGTTGTTGATTGATGCTTAGTTTTGATTCTGTCAGACACACTCCGTTCTTGACCACATTACAGGCTTGGTCCAAATATGGATATAATCATAGATTTCCGACAGTGCAGATAGAAACCATTTGGCCCACCAAGTTTGCACTGACCCCCAAGAGCATTCCACCCCCAAACCTTGCCCTCTAACCTTGCATTTACCCTGACTAGCATATCAAGCCTGCACAACCTTGGACATTATGGGGCGATTTAGCATAGCCAATCCCCCTAACCTGCACAACTTTGGACAATAGACAATAGGTGCAGGAGTAGGCCATTCAGCCCTTCGAGCCTGCACCGCCATTCAATATAATCATGGCTGATCATTCCTAATCAGTATCCTGTTCCTGTCTTATCTCCATAACCCTTGATTCCACTATCCTTGAGAGCTCTATCCAACTCCTTCTTAAATGAATCCAGAGAGTGGGCCTCCACTGCCCTCTGGGGCAGAGCATTCCACACAGCCACCACTCTCTGGGTGAAGAAGTTTCTCCTGAGCTCTGTCCTAAATGGTCTACCCCGTATTTTTAAGTTGTGTCCTCTGGTTCGGCACTCACCCATCAGTGGAAATATGTTTCCTACTGCCAGAGTGTCCAATCCTTTCATAATCTTATACGTCTCAATCAGATCCCCTCTCAATCTTCGAAACTCAAGGGTATACAAGTCCAGTCGCTTCAGTCTTTCAGTGTAAGGTAATCCTGCCATTCCAGGAATTGACCTCGTGAACCTACGCTGCACTCCCTCAATAGCCAGAATGTCTTTTCTCAAATTTGGAGACCAGAACTGCACACAGTACTCCAGGTGTGGTCTCACCAGGGCCCTGTACAGCTGCAGAAGAGCCTCTTTGCTTCTATACTCAATTCCTCTTGTTATGAAGGCCAGCATGCTATTAGCCTTCTTCACTACCTGCTGCACCTGCACGCTTGCCCTCATTGACTGGTGTACAAGAACACCCAGATCTCTCTGTACTGCCCCTTTACATAAATTGATTCCATTGGAGGTAGTAGTCTGCCTTCCTGTTCCTGCCACCAAAGTGGATAACCATACATTTATCCACATTAAACTGCATCTGCCATGCATCTGCCCACTCACCTAACTTGTCCAGGTCACCCTGTAATCTCCTAACATCCTCATCACTTTTCACCCTGCCACCCAGCTTTGTATCATTAGCAAATTTGCTAATGTTATTGCTGATACCATCTTCTATATCATTAACATATATTGTAAAAAGCTGTGGTCCCAGCACGGATCCCTGTGGTACCCCACTGGTCACTGCCTGTCATTCCGAAATGGAGCTGTTTATCACTACCCTTTGTTTCCTATTAGCCAACCAATTTTCAATCCAATCTAGTACTTTGCCCCCAATACCATGCACCCTAATTTTACTCACTAACCTCCTGTGTGGGACTTTATCAAAAGCTTTCTGAAAGTCCAAGTACACTACATCTACTGGATTTCCCTCGTCCAACTTCATAGTTACATCCTCAAAAAATTCAAGAAGATTAGTCAAGCATGATTTCCCCTTCATAAATCCATGCTGACTCTGTCCTATCCTGTTACTACTATCCAGATGTGCAGTAATTTCATCCTTTATAATAGACTCCAGCATCTTTCCCACCACTGAGGTCAGACTAACTGGTCTATAATTACCTGCTTTCTCTCGCCCACCTTTCTTAAAAAGTGGTATAACATTAGCCACCCTCCAATCCTCAGGAACCGACCCCGAATCTATTGAACTCTGGAAAATAATCACCAACGCATCCACGATTTCCCGAGCCACCTCCTTCAGTACCCTGGGATGCAGACCATCAGGCCCCGGAGACTTACCAACCTTCAGACCTAACAGCCTCTCAACACCAAATTATGGCAAATATAAATTCCCTTAAGTTCAGGTCCTTCAGCCACTGTTACCTCAGGGGAGATTGCTTGTGTCTTCCCAAGTGAACACAGATCTGAAGTACCCATTTAATTCCTCTGCCATTTCTTTGTTCCTAGTAATATATTCCCCTGTTTCTGTCTTCAAGGGCCCAATTTTTGTCCTAGCCATTTTTTGCCTTGCACATACCTAAAAAAGCTTTTACTATCCTCCTTAATATTCTTGGCCAGTTTACCTTCGACTGTTGGAAGAAACCGGAGCACCTGGAGGAAAACCATGCAAACACGGGGAGAATGTCGGTGTGGAGTTGGCACAGTCACCCACGACTGGAACTGAAGCTGGGTCCCTGTTGCCGGAAGGCAACAGTGCTAACCACTGTTTCACCCCCAGATCGGAAAAAGAGCTGAATCTCACAAGTGACGCGAGGGTGATTGTCAAATGCTATCTTGATGTCAAGGGCAGAGTACAGCAGCAAGGAGTCCAAACAAAATGGGGATCGATGATTCTGTTTATGTCATAGAGCATTGTATTTGCCCATTCTTCCCCTCCCCCCACTTTCTTCTGCCCTTGGTTTCAAAAGCACTGATCTATTCACCTCAATAGCAAAGCCTAAGTTAAATACATACAAGCAACTTTCTACAAAAACCATCACCACTGAAAACAGTTTCTCCGACATAATATGGAAACAAATGGAAAATAAAAAGTTACACATTTTGTCCTGTTTAGAATTCAAATTTGCAAAGTAATAATAGATTATTAACCTTTACAGCACAAGATCTGGACAACACTCAGGCCTGGGCTGATAATTGGCAAAGATTTGGACCACACAAGTGGTAAGTAATGATCATCTCCAACGAGAGAGAGAACCTAATCATTCAATGGCTTTATCTTTAATAGACCCTGAACTGGACCAACCATACAAAATAGTGTGGCAACAAGAGTGGGTTACAGGCTAGCGATTGTACAGCAAGTAACTTGCTGCCGACTCCAAAGACTGCCCACCATATATAAGGCACAAGTCAGGAGTGTGAAGGAATGTCTCCACTTGCAGGAGTGTATGGAGTTCCGACAACACAAAGCTCAACAACATCCAGAACAAAGCTGCCCACTCGAATGGCAAACCATTCACAACCTTGACCACAAATGCATATTGACAGAGGGTGTACCATCAAGGTGCACTGCAACAATTCACTAAGGCTCCAAACCTGCAATCTTTACCATATAGAATGACAAGGGCAACAGATGCATAGAACCACCATCTGCAAGATCCTCTCCAAGTCACACATTTCCTGGCTTGGATCAAATCCCAGGGCAGGATCGACTGGCACAAGGAGTCATAGTTTTAAGATATTAGGAGAAAGGTATAGAGGAGACATCAGAGGAAGGTTCTTTACGCAGAGAGTTGTGAATGCATGGAATGTATTGCCAGCTGTGGTGGTGGAAGCAGAGTCATTGGGGACATTTAAGCGACTGCTGGACATGCACATGGATAGCAGTGAGTTGAGGGGTGCGTAGGTTAAGTTATTATATTTTACATTAGGATTAAACCTCAACACAACATCGTGGGCCTAAGGGCCTGCTCTGTGCTGTACTTTCCTATGTCCTATGTTCTAAATCACCATTTCTACATGGTCTCTGGTTCAAGATTGTGGAACTCCCTGCAAAGTAGTACTAAGTGTGTACATTTTTATATTACGGACTGCAAGGTTTCAAGAAAGCAGCTTAGCACCACTTCAAAGGGAATTAGGAGTGGACAACACAAACTGACTTTTCCAGCCATGCTTGCCTTCTCCAAAAGGATTGTTTTTTTTTAAAATCACAAGTTGGGGCTCAGCCAAGGGCTGTCCTCACAATTTGCACACACAGGGTTCTGGTGAGTGGGAACTTTGGATGATATACCATCACTGCCCTCCATATCATGGGATACTGAATCAAATTGTAGCCCACTGACTGTCATCCTAGGATCTCTGACCCCATCCCTCTTCGAAATAAACACCATACATTCATTGTATTTTACTCAGCATTTTCTTCAAAAAGATTTACAGTGCATAACCCTGATTAAATTTCACAACCACTCTCTCAAAATCTGTTTGTCATCTCTTTTCTGTAGAGAAAAATGGAGATTTAAGTGCATCAATAAAAGGCACAATTACATTAAGATTTACAATGTATTCAGTTACTGCTAAGACAAAACCATATCAGCAGCATTTATGAGAGGTTAAGTTCACATATGGCAAACATATTAATTGATTGACAAAGAAGTTTTTTTTTTTAAAGTCTGCACGAAATGTTTTTGCTCAACAAGATGATGCCATCAATACTAGGAGCAGGCACAACATTGGAAGCAAGCAGTGTCAGTACCAAGCACTTTCAGGTCAATGTATCAGAGCGTGCTTTCTAACTTAACTTAAACCCAAACCAATAATCTAGACTCCTTTGCCACTCAGTACCACAAAGAAAACTATGGAATTCTAAAATGCTAAGAACAAATGGATTTCAAACATATTTGAACTATATACACTTGTGTCAGCTGTAGTTAAGTATGTAACAATCTCACCTCAGAAAGGTTATGGACTCAGGCATTTAACATAAATTAGAGTTGATGCTTCCAATGTAGTAATGAGGGAGTTGTTTTTCAAGGATACATTAAACAAAGGCCTGGTCTTCTATTTCAGGGCATTAAAACATTCTACAGCATTGTGAAATAGCAGAGAATTTGAGGTTTCCAGCCAATATTTACATTTTACCAACATCACTATAATTGTCTGATCATTGTCACATTTCTGATTGTGAAAGTTTAGCGTGAGCAAATTGCCCCATTTCCTACATTACAACAAGGTGGCATTGGCAGTAAAATACTTTGGGAAGTTGTAAAGGGACGACAGAAATCTAAGTTCTCTGTTTTGCTTTCTGTTATACAGCCTAAACTTATTATTTCAAAGGTTTATTTGTACTAAGAGTGTTAATACAATAAAATTAATCTATGGATACTGACAATTAAGTGTTAAAATAATTTGAAAGGCCATACAATACCAATTAAGTGAGTTTGAATCAAGTGTCTTTTGAATTTAAAAATATTTTTCTAAAATCAAAGTACATCCATATCCAACAACAATTGTTTCTCCTCTGATATTTCCTCTTTCCATTTAAAGTGTCTTCCTCACTCTCCTTTCCCTATCAAACTCAGCCCATTAAATCTCATGCCAACAAAACACACAAGGTCAAAATCTGTTCGTGAATCAAAATTTTGTAACTTTCAACCTGACAGCACTATAGGAACACTTTCACCGAATAGCAGTGCTCCAGGACAACAGTCTAATGCTGATGGCCCACGGTTGATGTTAATTTATTCACATGATTTGGTATTACTGGCAATGCCACATTATGGTCTATTCCCATTTGCCCTCAACTGAGCCACTTTACCAGAGTGGTTTGCTAGGCCATATCAGAGGGCAGTTACAAACTAATCTCATTGCTGCAGTTCTGGACTTATATTTAGATAATTCTGAGTCATGGTAACAGATCTCCTCCCCTAAGTAATCAGATCTTTTTTCAAATAATAAAACAATAATCTGGTAATTCCACGAGGTTTGCTTGTTATTCCACATTTATTTCACAGAATTTAAAATTCTCCAGTTGCCAAGGTGAAATTTGAACTAGTAACTAATAATTATTATACTGCAAGGCTGGACTAAATCACTTGCTACTGTACCTGCATTCGAGAGTGAAATTAAAATGCCAAATCCTCAGTGGCTGAAATTTTGGGCAAATAATCAAATAACTTTTATTTATACTAATGTTGGGCTTGTGAACAGGAAACATCCCTCACTTGAAAATTAAGTGAGCAGAATGAATTCTATATTCCCTTTCCGCCCTCCTCTGAGATTATCTAGCTCAGATACCACAAGTTCTGAACACACCCTTTAATGTTACATTTCCATCTATCTCATGGTAAAAATATATTCTCTTCAAAAACTCACATGTATGTAAACACTCCGTGATAGTGGTTGCATCTATGAAGTAGCCAGCACACAGATAACAGACGATGTGTTCATTCAGGTCTTTAATCTTCACTTTTACTTCTTCCTGCCAATGGTAAAACACAGCCTCACTAGTCACGCAACTGATCATATTCAGGACAGTGCCAACACACTCTCAGGGGGGCCAAATCAAAAGAAAAAAACATTCACATGCAATTATGTCACTGATCTATTTGGCAGAAGGGCCAGCAACTGGAGGGCCAAATTGGCGAAAGAATCAAAGGAGACGGGGAAATATTTTACAAAATACACAACAAGTTAGTGATCCGGATCACACTGCGTGGAAAGGTGGTGTAGGCAGATTCAGTGGTAACTTTCAAAAGGGAATTTAATAAATACTTTAAAAGGATAAACAGAAAGAGGGGTGTTGAAATAATTGGATTGCTATGTCAAAAAAGGCCAAAAGATTGACAGAAGTCCAAATGGCCTCTATTTGTGCTAGAAGGTTCAATAGTTTAATGAACTAATAGAGGAGAGATGTTGTCACATGCCTCCTGCTATCTCAGTAGAAACCAACAAACCAGTACAGGGCATGGAATAAACTCTTTTTTGTTTTTTTAAAAATATATTCTTATAAGAGATGGCAGGCATTACTGGCAAAGAGTCTAGATCAGAGTAGTGCTGGAAAAGCATAGCAAGTAAGGCAGCATCCGAGGAGCAGGGGAGAAACAAAAAAAAAATAGACGTTTCGGGCAAAAGCCCTTCATCAGGAATGAAGGCAGGGAGCCTCCGGGGTGGAGAGATAAATGGGAGGGGGGGGGGGGGGGGGAGGGAAGGATGAAGGTGAGAGGTCAGAGAGGAGGGTAGAGTGGATAGGTGGGAAGGAAAATTGGCAGGTAGGACACAGTGCTGAGCTGGAAGGTTGGAACTGGGATAAGGCGGGGGGTAGGGAAATGAGGAAACTGGTGAAGTTCACATTGATGCCCTGAGGTTGAAGTGTTCCAAGGCGGAAGATGAGGCGTTCTTCCTCCAGGTGTCGGGTAGCGAGGGAGTAGTGGTGGAGGAGGCCCAGGACCAGCATGTCCTCGGCAGAGTGGAGGTGGAGGTGAAATGTAGGGCCACTGGGTGGTGGGGTTGATTGGTGCAGGTGTCGCGGAGATGTTCCCTGAAGCGCTCTGCGAGGAGGCATCCAGTCTCCCCAATGTAGAGGAGACCGCATCGGGAGCAATGGATACAATAAATGATATTGGTGGATGTGCAGGTAAAACTTTGGTTCATTTGGGGCCTTGGATGGAGGGGAGGCAGGAGATGCAATTCCTGCGGAGGCAGGGGAAGGTGCCAGGAGGAGAGGGTGGGTTGTAGGGGGGCATGGACCTGACCAGATAGTCACGGAGGGAACAATCTTTGCAGAAAGCGGAAAGGGGTGTGGAGGAAAATATATCCCTGGTGGTGGAGTCTGTTGGGAGGTAGCTGAAATGTTGGCGAATGATGCGGTTTATGCGAAAGTCGGTAGGGTGGAAGGTGAGCACCGGGGGGTTCTGTCCTTGTTGCGGTTGGAGGGTTTGGGTCTAAGGGCGGAGGTGCGGGATGTGGACGAGATGTGTTGGAGGGCATCTTCAACCACATGGGAAGGAAAATTGCGGTCTTTAAAGAAGGAGGCCATCTGGTGTGTTCTGTGGTGGAACTGGTCCTCCTGGGAGCAGATACAGTGGAGGTAGAGGAATTGGGAATAAGGGATAGCATTTTTGCAGCAGGTAGGGTGGGAAGAAGTGTAATCCAGGTAGCTGTGGGAGTCAGTGAATTTGTAAAATATGTCAGTTTCAAGTCAGTCATCATTGATGGAGATGGAGATGGAGAAGTTCAGGAAGAGGAGAGAGGTATCAAAGATGGTCCAAGTGAATTGGCAAAGGCCTGTGGTCCATTCCTCAATGTCCTTGAACCGAGTGACTCATTTGGTCATTTCAGAGGGCAGTTAAGAGTCAACCAAATCACTGTGGAGTCACATGTAGGTAAGGTTAGCAGATTTCCTTCCCTAAAAGGCCATTAATGAACAAGATGGATATTCGTGGCAATGGTTATAATGATCACCAGCAGGAGAAAGTGAGGACTGCAGATGCTGGAGATCAGAGTTAGTGTGTGGTGCTGGAAAAGCACAGCAGGTCAGGCATTTGAGGATCAGGAGAATTGATGTTTTGGGCAAAGGACCTTCATCAGGAATGAGCTCATTCCTGATGAAGGGCTTTTGCCCAAAACATCGATTCTCCTGCTCCTCGGATGCTGCCTGACCTGCTGTGCTTTTCTCAACTCTGATCACCATTAGACTAGCTTGCAATTCCAGATTTTATTGAATTCAAATGTGAAACTGAAAAACAAATACCCTTGAGAAGGTTGTGATGCAGTTTATGCGAAGGTCAGTAGGGTGGAAGGTGAGTACAGTAAAGGAATCCACTTCTGTATGTCCATGCATGAGTACTGGATGATAGCCTATACTCTAAACTGAATTTCTATCTGTAACATCCAAAATATAACTTTGCATTTGTTTTTTCTGCTGCAGTGCATTTAGACACACAGAATCAATGAATGATCATGCAAGTGCAAGCTCATTTATATGACCTGGCTGCAGATATTCTCAATGAAGATGTTTCAGGAAAAATCATGAGGCCCATCAGGGCAGTGACTTCAATGCAACAGCCAAATTGGCAACTTTATTCATTTGAAGTGGGAGCATTGTTAGCAGGTCAGTCCACATTCATCCCTAATGGCACGGATACATTACCAGGCCACAGTTACTATCAAACACATATAGGCTAGGTTAGGAAAGGCTTGCTTTTCTGAAGTGCAGTGCTGCAGAGATGTATTCCATATATTGTTGAGAGTCAATTAACAGAAACCATGGATTCATGACCAGAAATAGAGCAAATTAGCCAAGGTGGACATTTAAAAAGTACAACATTGAGCAGACCAGACCTGTCTGTTAGATGGGAATCAAACTGAACTCTAAGATTCTGGTTCTAATGGCAATGAATTAGTCCAGAATGAAAAAGCAGAAATTCCACTACATTATAGTCAAAGGATATCGGTGTAATACTGTATTTATCTTAAGATCATAATTTCCAACCTCCACAGCTGCTGTACTTTTCACATGATAACTTGCAGCAATTTGGACAGTCACATTAAAGCAGTGCTAAGTGGACAGTATTAGATTCTGCAGTAAATTGTCAAAGCCTGTAAAACCATAAGATATAGCAGCAAAATTAGGCTATTCAGCCCACTGAGTCTTACCGTCACTCCAACATGACTAATAGGTTTCTCAACCCCATTTTCTTGCCTGCTCCCTGTAACCTTTGATCCCCTTTCCAATCAAAAACATGTCTATCTGTCTTAAATACACAATGACGTGGCTTCCACAATGTGACAATGAGTTCCACAGGTTCACCACCCATTGGCGGAAGAAATTCCTCCCCATTTCAGTTCTATAAAGGGTCAGCCCTTTACTGAGGCTGTGTCCTCAGGTCCTAATCTCTTTACCAGTGGAAACATGTTCTCCATGACCACTCTATCCCGACCTCTTTGAAACTTACAGAACACTATCAGATCCCAACTCCCCCCGCCCCCACCCCATCCTTCTAATCTCCAATCAGTATAGATCCAGAATCCTCAACTGCTCCTCATGAATTATGTTTCAAAGTCCATTTGTTGACATAGCGAGGTATCTTTGAACAGGGAATCTGAGTCCCGTTGGATGCAGATCATTGTTGGAGAGAGGTCGAATCTGGATGCTCTACAGTCAAAGCACTCACCAGATCTTGGTGTCAGGCCAGCCGATGCACCATCTGTCCTGTTGTCAAAACATATATCAAAACCTGGTTGGCTGCTTTCTACACTAACATCTGTGTAATTAGCATCATTCCATCAATCTCCATCATTAATTTAATATAGATGAATCCTGCTCCTGATCCAGCTAGCCATCCAAAATTTAAATCCCTTCTATTCTCTTTTAAACTATGCATTGATCTCTTATTCATCTATTTCTCTACCCATTAGTGCATGGGACTGGGAACCATGCAAAGACTTATTTTTAACAGGTCCTTCTGGCTTATTTTCTACCTTGCTCTCTAAATTTGGATTGTCGAACCACATCCCTTTCCAACTTATATTGTGGCCCACGCTGGTACCAGCGATCTCTGGCTGATTACTCTCCCCTGAAAGGATGTTTTGTTGCTACTCTATGACATCCTTGACTCCAGCACAAAAGAAGCAACAAATCACCAGTCTGGACTAACATCTGCAGAGAGAAAAACACCTGGTCTATTTCACTAACTAATAAAAGACCCAGCATAACAACTTCTCCCTTCTCTCCCCTGTACAGAAGGTCTGTGGGTCTGTACCCCTTTCAGGGGACATCACCCTCATCAGTATCGAGAAGGGAGAAAAAAAAACTGATTCTTGAGCAAACGTCAGGGAATTCTGCATTAGCAGCCTGGTTCTCTTGGGCTGTCCAGCAATCACCCATTTCCTATCTGCATTTAATCTCTAACTTGTGATTTTCTCCTCCCACAAGGCGTGCTCTGCATCTAATTCTCAGCCTCAACATTCCTTCTAAGCTGCACTCCAAGAGTCCACACAAGCCAATTGTCATGGCCACACTATTTCCAGCACTGACTTGTGGCTTGGATGTTACTGCTATGCACAAACCTCTGCACTCAGCACAGAAGGAAAGGAAAGCAGAAACTTAGTTTCAGGATGCACCACACAGACTCCAGCCACTAACTAGGTTCCAAAATTCCATGCTCAGGTTTCTGCAGCCAGAAGCACTTGTTGTGCACATTAATCTAGGTCATGTGAAGTGACCAGCTCTGTACCCTTGGCTCTCCCATTAGGGGCAAACATCCTCTCAGCATCCATCCTGTCAAAACCCCTCAAGATCTTTTATGTTTCACCTCTCATTCAACAATTGTGAATAACAGGAAGCTTACAGAAACCAAAGAACTACAAATGCTAGAAATCTGAAACAAAACAGAAATTGATGGAAAAACTCGCAGGTGTGGCAACATCTGTGGCAAGAAATCAGAGTTAACATTTCAGATCCAGTGACCCTTCCTCAGAGCCTTCGATTTCTGAAAGGCATTTTAAAAGATACTGAAAAGTTTACTACACACAATAGTTCATGGCATATGGATAGAAAATTGGTTAGTCTACAGAAGACTGCAAATATAACTGAGTTATTCTCAAGTTGGCAAGATGTGATGGAGTTCCAGAGATCGGTACTAAAGCCTCAACCATTTATACATTTTTCTCAATAACCCAAACGAAGGGATCAAATTTGCTAAATTTGTTGACAACTAAAAAAAAAGATAAATGGAGAAGCTAGTCAAGAGGATGCAAGGAATCTGCTAGGATTAGGAAAAGCCACGATTTCCTTGAATGGCAGGGCTGGCTCGAATGGCCAAGTACCTACTCCTGCTCTCATGTCATTGGCATCCTTCCATCTGTGCAAAACAATGTGTATACAAGTTAGATCTGGCAGCATCTGCAGAGATGAACCAGAGTTAACGTTTTGAGTCCAGTGACCCTTCCTCTGTTCAAAGGATGCTGCCAAATCTGTTGAGCTTTTCCAACAATTTCTATTTTTGTCTCTGATTTACAGCATCTGCAGATCTTTCAACTTTTATAAAAGGTAAATCTGTTCAAGGGTGGACACTTGCTGGTGTCTGAAGAGACCAATCTGTTTCGAGCCATAATAGCAATTTCTCTGTTGAACACAATATTTCATCCCACCATTAGACTTACCATGGACTACTGTTTAGTATCTGGCTCATTCTTGGACACATGCATTTCCATCAAGGATCGACACCTCAGTCCTTCACTTTACTGCAAGCCCACAGATAACCTCACGCTGCTACACTTTTATAGCTTCAATCTGAAACACATTAAAACAGCTATCCCCTATGGACAAGCCCTACGCATACACAGGATCTGTTCGGATGAGGAGGAACATGACAGACACTTGAAAGTGCTCAAGGATGCCCTCATAAGAGCAGGGTACGATGCTCAACTCATCAACCGCCAGTTCCGACGTGCCACAGCGAGAAACTGTAATGACCTCCCCAGGAGACAGACACGGGCTGCAACAGACAGGGCACTCTTCATTGTCCAGTACATCCCAGGAGCTGAAAAACTACGCCATGATCTTTGCAGCCTTCAACACATTATAGATGAGGATCAGCAACTCACCAAGACCTTCCCCACAACTCTAATTCTCACCTTTAAATAACCACCAAACTTTAAACAACCAGCAAACTGCCCAGCCTTCAGGACAACCACACCGTACAACCCTGACACGGCAGCTGCTGCAAGATGTGTTAAAGTATTGACACGGATAACACTATCACACATGGGGACACCTCCCACCATGTACGTGGTAAGTACTCATGTGACTCTGCCAACGTGGTCTCTCTCTCATACGCTGCAGGCAAGGATTCCCGAGGCATGGTACGTTGGCGAGACAGAGAAGACACTATGACAACAGATGAATAGACACCGAGCAAAAATCACAGGCAGACTGTTCCCTCCCAGTCGGGGAGCACTTCACCAGTGCAGGACATTTGGCCTCAGACCTTTGGGTGACAATCCTCCATGGTGGACTTCAGGACAAGCAGAGTGGCGAAACAGAAACTGATAAGAACGTTTGGTACCTATGGGAATGGCCTCATCCGGGACCTTGGGTTCATGTCATGCTACAGGTGACCCCACTGCATAATACACTCATACAGACCCTCTCTCATATGTACATACAGACACTACCCATGCTCACACCCACATACGCATCCTCTCACAGACACAGACCCAATCACTCACGGTCGCTCCTTAATGCGCACACAAGTTTATGAGGTGAATTTATTTTTTGCAGAATTGCATTTTATTTTGCTCAAACCCTGCATTAATCCATGTAAAACTCAAAAACTATGCAGAGGGCTTTGTCATTCTGACTAAACATTGGGACACAGACAGACTTCACACCTACTGGGAGAAAAGCTGAACTATCTTGAGAATGTAATTTAAAATAATTCTGGGATTTACATATCAAAGAAAAGAAACCAGCATATCCAATTTTAAAAGATGAAAGATTTAATCTAAAATTGTTTAATGCTGAGATATTTGTATCATCGATAGTCACAGGTGAGGTGCTGGAAGACTGGAGGAAACTGATGCAGGAAGCCAAGTGATGGGAGATAAGGAAATAGCAGGAGAACTTAACAAGTACTTTGCGTCAGTCTTCACAGTGGAAGACATGAGTAATATCCCAAAAATTAAAGGGTGTCACGGGGCTGAGTTGAGTATGGTTGCCATTACGAAAGAGATAGTGCTAGAAAAGTTAAAAAGTCTTAAAATTGATAAATCTCCTGGCCCCGATGGGATACACCCTAGAGTTCTGAGAGAGGTGGCTGAGGAAATAGCAGAGGCATTGGTTGAGATCTTTCAAGAGTCACTGGAGTCAGGAAAGGTCCCGGATGATTGGAAGATGGCTGTTGTAACCCCCTTGTTCAAGAAAGGATCAAGGCAAAAGATGGAAAATTATAGGCCAATCAGCTTAACCTCGGTTGTTGGTAAAATTCTAGAATCCATCATTAAGGATGAGGTTTCTAAATTCTTGGAAGAGCAGAGTCTGATTAGAACAAGTCAACATGGATTTAGTAAAGGGAGGTCATGCCTGACAAACCTGTTGGAATTTTTTGAAGAGGTAACAAGTAGGTTAGACCAGGGAAACCCAGTGGATGTGGTCTATCTAGACTTTCAAAAGGCCTTTGATAAGGTGCCACACGGGAGGCTGCTGAGCAAGGTGAGGGCCCATGGTGTTCGAGGTGAGCTGCTGGGATGGATTGAGGATTGGCTGTCTGACAGAAGGCAGAGAGTTGGGATAAAAAGGTTCTTTTTCAGAATGGCAGCCGGTGACGAGCGGTGTCCCGCAGGGTTCGGTGCTGGGGCCACAGCTGTTCGCATTAATATATTAACGATTTGGATGAGGGAACCGGGGGCATTCTCGCGAAGTTTGCCGATGATACGAAGTTAGGTGGACAGGCAGGTAGTACTGAGGAAGTGGGGAGGCTGCAGAAGGATCTTGACAGGTTGGGAGAGTGGTCCAGGAAATGGCTGATGGAATTTAACGTGAGCAAGTGCGAGGTCTTGCACTTTGGCAAAAAGAATAAAAGCATAGACTACTTTCTAAATGGTGAGAAAATTAATAAAGCCAAAGCACAAAGGGATCTGGGAGTGCTAGTCCAGGATTCTCTAAAGGTAAACATGCAGGTTGAGTCCGTGATTAAGAAAGCGAATGCAATGTTGTCTCTTATCTCAAGAGGGTTGGAATATAAAAGCAGAGATGTACTACTAAGACTTTATAAAGCTCTGGTTAGGCCCCATTTGGAGTACTGTGTCCAGTTTTGGTCCCCACACCTCAGGAAGGACATACTGGCACTGGAACGTGTCCAGCGGAGATTCACACGGATGATCCCTGGAATGACAGGTCTAACATATGAGGAACGGCTGAGGATACTGGGATTGTATTCGTTGGAGTTTAGAAGATTAAGGGGAGACTTAATAGAGACGTACAAAATAATACATGGCTTGGAAAAGGTGGATGCTAGGAAATTGTTTCAGTTAAACGAGGAGACTAGGACCCGTGGACACAGCCTTAGAATTAGAGGGGGTCATTTCAGAACAGAAATGCGGAGGCATTTCTTCAGCCAGAGAGTGGTGGGCCTGTGGAATTCATTGCCACGGAGTGCAGTGGAAGCCGGGACGCTAAATGTCTTCAAGGCCGAGATTGATAGATTCTTGTTGTCTCGAGGAATTAAGGGCTACGGGGAGAACGCTGGTAAGTGGAGCTGAAATGCGCATCAGCCATGATTGAATGGCGGAGTGGACTTGATGGGCCGAATGGCCTTACTTCCACTCCTATGTCTTATGGTCTTATGGAGGTTGGCAAACGTGGTGCCACTCTAAGGAGGGTGGTAAAGACAAGCCAGGGAACTTAGAACAGTGAGCCTGACCTCGGTGGTGGGCAAGTTGTTGGAGGGAATCCTGAGGGACAGGATATACATGTATTTGGAAAGGCAAGGATTGATTAGGGATAGTCAACTTGGCTTTGTGCGTAGGAAATGATGTCTCACAAACTTGATTGAGTTTTTTGAAGAAGTAACAAAGGATTAATGAGGGCAGAGCAGTAGATGTGATCTATATGGACTTCAGTAAGGTGTTCGACAAGGTTCCCCATGGGAGACTGATTAGCAAGGTTAGATCTCATGGAATACAAGAAGAACTAGCGATTTGGATACAGAACTGGTTCAAAGGTAGAAGACAGAAGGTGGTAGTGGAGGGTTGTTTTTCAGACTGGAGGCCTGTGACCAGTGGAGTGCCACAAGGATCAGTGCTGGGTCCTCTACTTTTTGTCATGTACATAAAAGATTTGGATGAGAGCATAACAGGTGCAGTTAGTAAGTTTGCAGATGACACCAAAATTGGAGGTGTAGTGGACAACGAAGAAGGTTATCTTAGATTACAACAGGATCTTGACCAGATGGGCCAATGTGCTGAGAAGTGGCAGATGGAGTTTAATTCAGATAAATGCAAGGTGCTGCATTTTGGGAAAGCAAAGCTTAGCAGGACTTATACACTTAATGGTAAGGTCCTAGGGAGTGTTGCTGAACAAAGAGACCTTGGAGTGCAGATTCATAGCTCCTTGAAAGTGGAGTCGCAGGTAGATAGGATAGTAAAGGCGGCGTTTGGTATGCTTTCCTTTATTGGTCAGAGTACAGGAGTTGGGAGGTCATGTTGCGGCTGTACAGGACATTGGTTACGCCACTGTTGGAATATTGCGTGCAATTCTGGTCTCCTTCCTATCGGAAAGATGTTGTGAAACTTGAAAGGGTACAGAAAAGATTTATAAGGATGTTGCAAGGGTTGGAGGATTTGAGCTATAGGGAGAGGCTGAATAGGCTGGGGCTGTTTTTCTTGGAGCATTGGAGGCTGAGGGGTGACCTTATAGAAGTTTACAAAATTATGTGGGGCATGGATAGGATAAATAGACAAAGTCTTTTCCCTGGGGTCAGGGAGTCCAGAACTAGAGGGCATAGGTTTAGGGTGAGAGGGGAATGATATAAAACAGACCTAAGGGGCAACCTTTTCACAAAGGGTGGTACGTGTATGGAATGAGCTGCCAGAGGATGTAGTGGAGGCTGGTACAATTGCAACATTTAAGAGGCATTTGGATGGGTATATGAATAGGAAGGATTTGGAGGTATATGGGCCGGGTGCTGGCAGGTGGGACTAGATTGGATTGGGATATCTGGTCAGCATGGACTGGTTAGACCAAAGGGTCTGTTTCCATGCTGTACATCTCTATGACTTTAATGTATCACATCTCCGTGACACAGGACTCCTTTGGCTATAAATTCTGTGAGCATGATCTTAACCTCCACAACCACCTGATGAAGGAGCGGCGCTCCGAAAGCTAGTGCTTCCAATTAAACCTGCTGGACTATAACCTGGTGTTACGTGATTTTTAACATTGCCCACCACAGTCCAACACTGGCACCTCCAAGAAGTGAACACAATACTGTCCCTGTTGAGACTACAGCAATGTGAATACAGTACGACAATATGCATCAATTACTTTGGGACAAAATTATTAGAAAGAAAAAGTAAAAATTGCAATTCAGCCGTATCACTTTTAAAAGATGAATAATAACTAATAGCTGAATTTGCAACGAGATGAACATGAAAGGAGACAGCCGCATGCGCATTGCAAACGAGCACCTTGACGCTTCAGGCGCATGCGCGTGGTAGAACTACCCGGGCAGTCACGCATGTGCGGGGCTCCCTTCACGGCACTGACGAAAAGAGGTAGGAGTCGGGCGACCCGTCGGTGAACTGGTAGCGACGATCCGACCTTTCCCCCGAGGCCCGAGGGACAGGTCGGCCTCACCTCTCACCTCGTTCCGCAGCGGGTCCAGTTTGTAGACAGTCTGGAGTTGGTTGCGGAGCCGCATCGCGTTCGCCATCGGAGCGTCAACCGCCATCGTCCCCCACGAGCCCGGGATACGTCATCACGTCGCCCAACGTCACCGCGCGGGACAAGAACATAGAGCAATGTGTATTGTAGGTCAGAGAACACAGCGATGCAGAGAGAGAGAGAGGGCAACACAGTGCAGGTCAGAGAACACGCAGCAATGCGGGGGGGGGGAAACACAGTGCAGGTCAGAGAACACGCAGCAATGCACAGAGAGAGAGAGGGGAACACGGTGCTGGTCAGAGAACACGCAGCAATGCAGAGAGAGAGAGAGGAACACAGTGTAGGTCAGAGAACACACAGCGATGCAGAGAGAGAGAGGGGAACACAGTGCAGGTCAGAGAACACAGCAATGCAGAGAGAGAGGGGAACACAGTGCAGGTCAGAGAACACAGCAATGCAGAGAGAGAGGGGAACACAGTGCAGGTCAGAGAACACAGCTATGCAGAGAGAGAGAAACACAATGTATGTCAGAAAACACACATCAATGCATAATGTGTGTTCTCTGACCTGTACAGAGAGAGAGAGAGGAACACGGTGCAGGAGAGGGAAAATAAAGAGGGGAACATTGCAGGTCAGGGAACACAGCAGTGCATAGTGAGAGAGAACATGTCATCAACTTCACAAACACCTTCCACCCAGACCTCAAGTTCACCTGGACCATCTGGGACACCTCCCTCCCCTTCTCCATTTCCAGCAATTGACTTAACACTGACATCTTCTACAAACCCACCGACTCCCAAAGCTACCTAACTACACCTCCTCCCACCCTGCCTACTGTAAAAACGCTATCCCTTTTTCCCCCCAATTCTTCCGCATCTGCTCCCAGGAGGACCAGTTGCACTATGGAACATCCCAGATGGCTGCCTTCTTCAAAGACCACAATTTCCCTTCCCACGTGGTTAAATGATGCCCTCCACTTCCTGCAGCTCTGCCCTTGAAACCCACTCCTCCAATCGCAGCAAGGACAGAATCCCCTGGTCCTCACCTTCCATCCCACCAACCTCCACATACATCATATCATCCTCTGCCATTTCCACCACCTTCAAACAAACCCCCACCTCCAGGGATATATTTCCTATCCCCACCCCTATCTGCAGGTCAGAATAAGCGGCTCTGCACAGAGAGGGGGGACAGTTCATAACAGAATCAGCAGATCTATACATAGTGCAGTGGAGCATCATAGAAGAATAAGCAATAGGGGTAGAGTGAAGAGAAGTGGAGCATTGAGCCAGGAGTCTAATGTGTCATCAGTGCATGGAGCACCGTCATATATATTATTTTCAAACAATGAAATTTTTGTCACTCTTCCCCAAAGATTGTGACAAGATTTAACAGTCCTTTACTGTTTTATAACACAGCTTCAGTTCAAACATGGACGAAAAGGGCGGAATTCCAGCAGTGAGTTGAGAGTGATTTCCCTTGCCATCAAGGCCTCATTTGACAGTGAGAAACAAAAACAGAAGTTGCTGGAAAGGCTCTGCAGGTCCAACAGCATACGTGGAGAGAATCAGAATTAATATGTTTCAGGTCCTGTGACCCTTCCTCAGAAGTCAAACTGTGAAGGTGAGCGCGGACTGTCCCATAGGCTGGGGGGTAGTGAGGAGACTCGGCTGATCTCCTCCTCTTCCTGAGGGCCATCAAGCAGGCACTGCGCATGTTGCTGTCAGCCAGACAGCGATATGCTGCGCGTGTGCCACGTGCTTTGCAGATGAGATGGCGGTATCTTACGAATGATTGAGGTAGCTGAAGCAGGAACCACGTGCATGCGCTTCGACCATCAAACTGCTAATCTACAACACACAGCTTTCTCAACATCACTTGTTTATCCACTTGCATTTTCAGCTGGATATTAATTTATAGTTATTCAGTTTCAAAGAGGAGCCCAAGTAAGTCTGGAGTAACGGAATTGGAAAGAACTCTCCATTGTTGGAAATCAGACCTGGTACATAAGAACATGGTTGTTGGCAGTCAGTTACCTCAGTTCAAGGTTATCTTTGCAAGTATTCCTCAGGCTAGATATATAACCTCTGGGCATTCTGTTCCAGAGGTATGGATATATTACACTGCACCAGAGAGTTCTCGGTTGTTCCTCAGCCCCCATCTATATCAGTGGCACTGAGGTGGAGATGATCGAGAACTGCAAGTTGCGAGGAGTGACAATCTGATCTGGACCACCCATGTGGTCCAGCAGGGAAGAAACTATTCTTGAACTTGTTGGTTCATGTGTTTCAGCTTTTGTATCTACTGCCTGACTGAAGAGGGTGGAAGAGATGATGCCTGGGGTCTTTTGTTGACTGCCTTTCTGCAGCAAGAAGTGTAGATGGAAGGTTGACTTTCATGATGGTCTGGGCAGTGTTAGCAACTTTCTATAGTTTTAGTCCTGGTTATAGCAAGCCATGATGCATTCCAGATAGAATGCTTTCTATGGTGCATCTGTAAATGTTGATGAGGATGCTTTGTGGACGTGCTGATTTTCCTTGGCTTCCTTAGAAGAGATGTTATTGTGTCACGTTGACAGGCGCAGGAAACATCCATGCAGCACAAATAAAATTAAAACATTAGGTCTCAACAAACTGAATTAGAATTCTTTGAGCATATTTCAGCAATTAATACCCCACAGCATTGGTGCTGGTTAGATTTACCAAGTCTATGTGGAATTTAAGTCATCCATGATTACTGCATTCCCCTTGTTCTATGCATCAAATCAGCAAATTTATTGTTTAAAAAATATTGTTCATAGGATGTAGGCATCGTTGGCTAGACCATTCCTAGTTGCCCAGCGACAACCACACTAGTGAGAGAGCCTGAAGCCACAAGTTGGCTAAACCAGGTGAGGATAACAAATTTCCTTCCCTGAAGGATATTAGTGAACCAGATGGGTTTTTAAAACAACAACTGACTGTGGTTTCATGGTTGTCATTAGGCCAGTTTTCTTACTAAAATTTGAATTCAAAATTTCACATCTGGCCCTGTGGAATTCAAACCCATGTCTGTGGAATGTTAGGCCAGGTTTATAGATTACTAACCCATATTTATAGCATACCTTTTATAAACTGTTTGGTGGTCTACAAATCACTCAGCAATCTATGCTACACCTTGCTGTTTCTCAGCTCCCTCCAAGTACATCTTATAGGCGGTACAGTGGCTCAGCGGTTAGCACTGCTGCTTCACAGCGCCAGGAGCCCAAGTTCAATTCCCAACTTAGGTGACTGTCTGTGTGGAGTTTGCACATTCTCCCAGTGTCTGCATGGGTTTTCAGAGTGCTCTGGTTTTCTCCCACAGTCCAAGTGAATTGGCCATGCTAAATTGCCCACAGTGTTAGGTGCATTAGTCAGGGGTAAACGTAGGGTGGGGGAATGGGTCTGGGTGGGTTGCTCTTTGGAGGTCGGTGTGAAGTTGTTGGTCTGTTTCCATACTGTAGGGTAATCTAAAAAAAAATCATCTTATTCTTCTGATGTAAGATCCTCAGTCAGCTACGATTCTATTCCTTGTTAATCAACACTATTCCACAGGGAATATGGGGGAAGGGATATAGCTCCAAAACACAGCATTCAGACAAAAACAAAATACAGTGGAGTCTGAGGCAATAATAGACATACAAACATGCTGATTAGTAGGAGTGGGCTATTTTGCCCCGTGAGCCAGCTCCGTCATTCAGCAATATTATAGCTGATCCAATTACTCCATATTTTCACTTAACCTGAAAACATATTATCCCTCACTCTGCCTTGAAAATATGGAAGGATTTGGGCTATTTTCCGTGGAGTGTCAGCAGCTGAGGGGTGACCTTAGGAAGGTTATAAAACCATGAAGGACATAGATAGGGGAAATAAACAAGGTATTTTCATTGGGGTGGGGAGTCCAAAACTAGTGGTAGTAGGTTTAGTGAGAGAGGGGAAAAGATTGAAAAGTGACTGAAGGGGAAACTTCCACACAGAGGGTGGTGTACGTGTGAATGAACTACCAGAGCAAGTGGTGGAAGCTGGTACAATTACAACATTTAAAAGGCGTTGGGATGTGTTGTGTTACGAATAGGAAGGGTTTAGAGGGATATGGACCACATGCTGGCAAATGGGACTAGATTAATTTAGGATATCTGGTTGACATGGAGGCTGGACCAAAGGGTCTGTTTCTGCACTGTAAAACTATGCCTCTGCATGCACTGAAACCTTTAAAAAAAATTCCTTATTTTGGTTTTAAATGGTCAACACATTTTTTAAAAATAGTAACTCCGGTTCTAGAATCTCAGAAAAGACGACACAGAGACCCCAGTCAACAGGAAATGCAATCTGACAAGGAAAACCAATGTACATTCCACTAAAACACCTATAGATATTTTTTAATATCAATGTTTTAGACATTTAGAAACTCATCGTTAAAGCAGGTAGAACTTAAACACAGACATCCTGGCCTAGAGGTAGGGACACTATCATAAGAGCTTCCTAATTATAAGCTGGTACCAATAAAAGCCATCGTACAGCTACTGAATTGTTCTCAAAAATGTTTTCTGAAGGAAATCTGCAAACTGTACTCTGTATGGCCAGCGACTGTAGTTCTGTTGAGTCTGTGCCAGACAAGTAGTACCAGACAAACTGATTCAGATGGTTGTTTATAGTAAAGCAAGGAGAAAGTGATGCCCCTAAAGGATCCTTCCACCTCCAACAGAAATTTATATGTAACACCACAAATGTCATCTACACTATCTGTTGCACCCAATGTGGTCTCCTGTGCATTAGGGAGACAGGACGCCTACTTGTGGACAGTTTCAGAGAACATTTCTGGGACACCCGTGCCAACCAACCACACTGCACCATGGCTGAACACTTCAACTCCCCATCCCACCCCCAAGGACATGCAGGTCCTGGGCCTTCTCCATCACCAAACCCTTACCACCTGATGCCTGGAGGAAGAACGTCTCACACTCCACCTTGGGACCCTGCAACCACACGGGATCAACGTGGATTTCACCAGTTTCCTTATTTCTCCTCCCCCTAAATTATCCCAGTCCTACGCTTCCAACTCAGCACTGCCCTCCTGACCTTATTCATCACCTATCCCATCTATCTGCTCCACCCTCCTCTCCGACCTATCACAATCTCCCTCACCTTCATCTACCCATTGCATTATTCTACCTCACCCCCACCCAACCTTACCCCTGCTTCCATTTATCTCTCAGCGGCCCGGCCCACCAGACTCATTCCTGATGAAGGGCTTATGCCTGAAACGCTGACTTCCTTGCTCCTCAGATGCTGCCTGACCTGCTGTGCTTTTCCAGCATCACACTCTTGACTACAGTAAAGAAGCAGTCTGTCTCAGTGCTCTTGTTGTTCATACCAACCTGACTTGAGCAGAACTCTGCATTTTCATTCATTTGGCTTTCTTGTAGCCAAATTTGCTGACAATACAAAGATATGGCAAGGTCTGGAGATGATATCCAAGTCATGAAAGGATAGAGATTGGTTAAATGAGTGGGCAAACCTTTGTCAGTTGGTGTATAATGTGGAGAAATTGAGAGGTTGTACACTTTGGCAGTAAGAAAATAAAAGCAGAATGTTACTTAAATGGAGACACAGAATGTGTAACATGCAGGTATAGAAAGTAATTGGGAAGGCAAATAGCAGGTTGTCTTACCATTGCAAGGAAGGAGTATAAAGTACATGTCTTACTACAACTGTACAGGGCATTGTAGGACTGCACCTGGACATGTGTATAATTTTGGTCTTGCTTTAATGGAAGGAAATACTTGCAGTGGAATCATTTCAGAGGAGGATCACTAGGCTGATTTCTAGGCTATAGATGCTCTCTTAGAAGGAAAGTTTGAGTCGGTTAGGTTTATACTCAATGACGTTTAGAAGAATGAAGTGATCTTTTTGAAATCTTCAATGTTGAGAGGGTTTGCAGATTAGATTGCATTTGTGGCGGAATTCTAGAATCAGCAGAGTTTCAAGATAAGTGTCTCATGTAAGACAGGGGAGGATGGGAAATTTCTTAGGTCAGTTACTATTTGGAATTCTCTTCCCCAGAGGAGAGTACAGGCTGGGTCAACGCTGAGTTAGATAGATTTTTCATTGACAAGTGAGTCAATGGCTTTGGGGAACAGGCAGAAGAGTGGAGTCCAGGTCACAATAAGATCAATGTTCTTATTGACAGACAACGGGTTCATGAGGGCAAATAGCCAGCTCCTATTTCTAATCTTTTTGAAATACTCCCCTTAGATGCAAGGATACCATATTGATGCCAATTTGTTTGAGGAATACTGGCCTTAAGAGCAGCTCTCATTACAAAGCGCTTTTAAAAGAAATGAGAGAGGGGTTTAATATGATACATAGTGCTAGAGCTCAGTCCACGGCCCCAAAGGATCCTTCCACATCCAGCAGAGATTTTCCTGCAGATCCAAACACCTCAATCTATTGTGTCCATCACTCTCAATGTGGTCTCCTCTACACTGGGGAGACAGGATGCCAAATCGTAGAATGTTTCCGAGAACACATGCACTAAACAACCCCACCGCTCTGTGACCGACTACTTCAAACACCCCCTCCCACTTCCCCAAGGACATGCAAGTCCTGGGACTCTTCCACTGCCAGATGCAACCCATCTGACGCCTGGAGGAAGAACACCTCATTTTCCGCCTTGGGACCCTCCAACCACACAGCATCAATGTCGACTTCACCAGTTTCCTCATCTCCTTTCCCCACCTCATCCCAGATCCAACCCTCCAACTCGGAACCGCCCTCTTAAACTGTCCATCTTCCCTCCTACCTATCCACTCCACCCTAGCACCATCACCTCCCATCTGCATCTACCTATCATCTTCTCAGGTACCTCACCCCCAGCCCCACTCTGCTATTTATCTTTCAGCCCTCTTCCTCCTACCCTGCCCACATTCTTGATGTAGGGATTATGCCTGAAAAGTTGATTTTCCTGCTCCCTGACCTGCTGTGCTTTTCCAGCGTCACACTTTTTAAACTCTGACTCACCAGCATCTGCAGTTCTTATTTTCACTGAGAGCAAGTTATAACCAAGTGAGGAGGATAGTGCAGTCAGAATACTGTTAGTACATACTGTAGGAAATTATGACAGATACTATAGAACTAAACATACACTTCACAATTACATATCTAGCAACTACATATAGAGCATACGTAGATTCAAGGATAACATGAATCAGACATTAGAGACACAAGAAAAATTCCATGCTGAGAGTATTGGAGGAGATCTAAATGGGGATTTATTGGAGATTCCTCAAAAAAGCTTTTTGTTCATGTTCATAAAGAATACAGCCTTTGTTCAGAATTTCAGTGAAGAGGATTTAGTTTCTTGGCGAATAGGAGAAATGTCTTTAGAGCACAATGCTGTGCAAGGAATAGACAATACGTGCAGGAGTAGGCCATTCTGCCCTTCGAGCCTGCTCCACCATTCAATATGATCATGGCTGATCATTCCTAATCAGTATCCTGTTCCTGCCTTATCTCCATAACCCTTGATTCCACTATCCTTGAGAGCTCTATCCAACTCTTTCTTAAATGAATCCAGAGACTGGGCCTCCACTGCCCTCTGGGGCAGAGCATTCCACACAGCTACTAGTCTCTGGGTGAAGAAGTTTCTCCTCATCTCTGTCCTAAATTGCCTACCCCATATTTTTAAGCTGTGTCCTCTGGTTCGGCACTCACCCATCAGCGGAAACATGTTTCCTGCCTCCAGAGTGTCCAATACTTTAATAATCTTATGTGTCTCAATCAGATCCTCTCTCAGTCTTCTAAACTCAAGGGTATACAAGCCCAGTCGCTCCAGTCTTTCAGCGTAAGGTAGTCCCGCCATTCCAGACATTGACCTTGTGAACCTACGCTGCACTCCCTCAAAAGCCAGAATGTCTTTCCTCAAATTTGGAGACCAGAACTGCACACAATACTCCAGGTGTGGTCTCACGGTGTGGGCAGCACGGTGGCACAGTGGTTAGCACAGCGCCAGAGACCCAGATTCAATTCCCGCCTCAGGCGACTGACTGTGTGGAGTTTGCACGTTCTCCCCGTGTTTGCGTGGGTTTCCTCCAGGTGCTCCGGTTTCCTCCCACAGTCCAAAGATGTGCAGGTCAGGTGAATTGGCCATGCTAAATTGCCCATAGTGTTAGGTAAGGGTAAGTGTAGGGGTATGGGTGGGTTGCGCTTCGGCGGGGTGATGTGGACTTGTTGGGCCGAAGGGCCTGTTTCCGCACTGTAAGTAATCTAATCTAATCACCAGGGCCCTGTACAGCTGCAGAAGAACCTCTTTGCTTGTATACTCAATCCCTTTTGTTATGAAGGCCAGCATGCTATTAGCCTTCTTCACTACCTGCTGCACCTGCATGCTTACCTTCATTGACTGGTGTACAAGAACACCCAGATCTCTTTGTACTGCCCCTTTACCTAAATTGATTCCATTTAGGTAGTAATCTGCCTTCCTGTTCTTGCCACCAAAGTAGATAACCATACATTTATCCACATTAAACTACATCTGCCATGCATCTGACCACTCACCTAACCTGTTCAGGTCACCCTGTAATCTCCTAACATCCTCCTCACATTTCACCCTGCCACTCAGCTTAGTATCATCAGCAAATTTGCTAATGGTATTACTAATACCATCTTCTATATCATTAGTATATATTATAGCTGAGGAACAGTCCTGCACTTTAAAAGAAACCCACTGGTGAAGCAAAGTAAGACAGTATCCCTGTAACCCTGCATTTCCCGTGAGTAATCCATCTAGCTGGCACACCTCTGAATGGGATGGGGCAATTTAACGTGTCCAATCACCTAACCTGCATATCTATAGACTGTGGGAGGAAACTGGAGAACCCAGAAGACGGGGAGAACGTGGGACAGAATGTAGCAGAAAGCGAGAAGTGACACCAAACCAAATGGGCTCTTTCTGTCCTATAAGTGTATAAACCATAATAATAACAAAACATCTGCAAAAGATCAGGCTGAAGCATTTGCAGCAACCTTCAGCTGGAACTGCCCAAGTGGATGATCCATTTTGGCCTCCTCCAGTGATTGCTAGCATTAAAAATGCTAGTCTTAAGCCAGTGCAATTCACACCACATGATATCAACAATTGGTTGGAGGCAGTTAGTGCAAAGGTTATGGATCCTGATAACATTCCAGCAATAGTACTGAAGACATGTACTCCAGAACTTGCTGCTCCCCTAGCTAAGCTCTTCTAGTACAGTTACAACACAGGCATCTACCCGACATGGTGGAAAATTGCCCATTTATGTCCTGTACACAAGCAGGACAAATCCAACCCAATCAATTACTGTCCCATCAGTTGAGAATCAAAAGAATCCCTAGAGTGTGGAAGCAGGCCATTCGGCCCATCGAGACCATACCAACCCTCCGAAGAGCATCCCATTCAGGCTCTTCCCCCTACTCTATCCCTGTAATGCCATTTTCCCATGCCTAATCCACGTCGACTGCACATTCCTGGACACTAAATGGCCAAGCCACCTAACCCCTATATGTGGAAGGAAACTCACACAGATGGGGAGAATATGCAAATTACAGACAGAGAGACAATCTCCCAAGGCTGGAATCGAATCCAGGTCCCTGGTACTGTGCAACAGCAGTGCCAACCACTGAGCCATCTTGCCACTTCTTCAATCGCCCGCCAGTTTACTGTCCACTCTCAGTAAAGTGATGGAAGGGGTCATCAACAGTGCTGTCAAGCATGCCCAGTTTGACTTCTACCAGGGCCACTCAGCTCCTGACCTCATTACAGCCTTGGTTCAAACATGGACAAAAGAGCCAAATTCCAGTCTACCTGCAACTCCACTCAAGGAAATACAAACCTGCACTCCAAGATCTCTGTTTGGCAACACTCCCCAGGACCTAGCCATTAATTGCTAAGTCCTGCCCTGATTTTCCCTATCAAAATGTAGCATCTCACATTCATCTTGATTAAAACTTTGTCTGCCACTCCTCGGCCCATCTGCTCAATGTCCCATTATATTCTGAGGTAACCTCCTTCACTGTCTGCGACACCACAGAGTCATACAGCATGGAAACAGACCCTTCAGTCCAACTAGTTCATGCTGAACATAATCCTAAACTAAACTAGTTCCACCTGCCCGTTTCTGGCTCTCATCCCTCCAAACCTTTTCTATTCAAATGACTTCTAAATGTTGTAATTGTACCTGCATCCAGCACTTCCTCAGGAGGTCATTCCACAAGCAAACCACCCTGCATTAAAGAATTGCCTCATGTCTTTTTAAAATCTTTTTCCTCTTATTTTAAAAACGTGTCCCCCTAGTCAGAGGTCTGTGTACAGCACAGAAAAAGACCCTTTGGCCCAACTCATCCAAGCTGACCAGATATCCTCACCTAATCTAGTCCCATTTTCCAGCACTTGGCCCATATCCCTTTAAACCCTTCCTATTCATATACCCATCCAGATACCTTTTAAGTGCTGTAATTTTACCAGCCTCCACCATTTCCTCTGGCAGCTCATTCCATACACGCACCACCCTCTGCCTTGAAATCCCCCATCCTAGGGAAAAGACAACCACCATTAACTCTATCCATACCTCTGATTGACATTTATAAAATAATCAGGTTGCCTCTCAACCTCCTATGCTCCAGTAAAAACATTCCAAGCCTTTCTTTATAACTCAAACCTTCCATACCTAGCAACATACTGGTAAATCTCTTCTGAACCCTCTCCAGTTTGATAATATCCTTGCTATAACTGGGTCACCAGAACTGGTGACAGTATTCCAGAAGAGACCTCACTAATGTCCTCTACACCCTCAACATGACTTTCTAACTCTAACAATTTAACCACAACCAAAGCCAGACTTGCAGGTCTATAGTTCCCTGGTTTCTCTGTATAATCTTTCTTAAACAAAAGGTGCAACATTAGCCACCCTCTAGTCATCAGGCATTTCATCCTTAGTTATAGATGATGCAAATATTTCTGCAAGGAGTCTCAATTTCATCCCTTACTTCTCGCAATGCTTTGGGATACAGTAGATCAGGTCCTGGAGATTTATCCACCTTCATGTTCTTTGAGACCTCCAAAACCTCCTCTTTTGTAATGTAAACTGTTTTTAAAACAAAAGTTTATTTCTCTGCATTTTCTAGACTCCACTTCTTCCTCCACAATAAAAACTGATGTGAAATATTTATTTAGTATCTTCTGAAATTCAACACAAAGATGAACTTCTTGAACTTTAAGAGGCCCTACCCTCTCTCTAGTTACCCTCTTGCTCTTAATGTATTTGTAGAATCTCTTTGGACTATCCTTAACCTTAAGTGTGAATGCCCTCTCATATCCCCTCTTTGCCTTCCTGATTTATCTCTTAGGAATGTCCTTACACTCTCAATATTAAGTGATTCAACTGAACCAAGTTGTCTGTATCTAAAATAAGATTCTCTTTTATTCTTGACTAGAATCTCAATATCTTTATTCATTTATTGTTCCTTAATCTTACCAGCCTTACCTTTCACTCTAACAGGAACACAGTGCATCTGAACTCTCATCACATTCTTGAATGCCTCCCACTTACCAGATGTCCTTTTATCTGTGAACAGTCTCTTCCAATCAATTTTTGGAAGTTTTATCTCATTTCATTAAAAATTTACCTCACTCCAATTAAAATCTTTAACTTTTATGGAGGTTTATCTTTTTCCATAATTCTATTAGCTTGCAAATGGTTATGATTATAGATGCAAAAGTGCTCCCCCACTTTTACTTCAGTGACCTGCCCTGCCTTATTGCCGAAAAGGTCTAGTTTTGCTCCTTCTCTAGTAGGAGTATCCACATACTGATAAAGAAAACTTTCTTGAACACGTTTAACAAATTCTTCACCATCCAAACCTTTAACACTGTGGTAGTCATAGTTTGGAAAATTAAAATCCCCCATTGTTACAACCTTATTATGCTTGTATATATCGGAGATCTCCCTACATATTTGTTTCTTAATTTCCCTCTTACTATTGCGGGAATCTATAGTACAATCCCATCAAAGTGATCTTGCCTTTCTTATTTGTAATTTCTACCCATATATTTTCACTGGAAGAGGTTTCAGAAATATCTTCCCTAATTAGAGCAGTAATGTATTCCTTAATCAAAATTGACCACCTCCACCCCCTCACACGCACACACACACACACGCACACACACACCTTCTTTCCTATCCTTCCCATTGCACCAAAAACCCAGAACATTGAGCTATCAGTCTTATCCATCTCAGCCAAGTTTCTGCAAGAGCTACGATGTCCCAATCCTGCCTTTGGGAGTGGACTCTGCCTTTGGGAGCGGACCAAACTCCGGTGAGTTAACTGCACATTTACAACGCACTGTGTTCCTGAGAGTGGGTCTGGTTCTCTATGGATGGACCAGACGTCTATGGAGACTGAACACGTGTGTGCTTTGTGCGGTGTGCATTTGCTGCCTTCAGGAGTATGCTCTGCCCTCAGTTGTGGACTTTGAACCGATCCATCCTTTTTGAACAAGTCTTTTCTATCCCAAAATACGTTCCAGTTGTCCAAAAATCTGAATCCCCGAATACACCAGCTCTTCAGTCATTGATTTATCTCCTTTAACCTTTTGTTCCTTCCCTCATTTGAGTTTGGCATTGGGAGTAAAACCAGAAAGTACTACTTGTAAAGGTTGTAGTTTTTAATTTTCTACCTAACCTCTTAAATTCACTCTGTACTGCTTTAAACTTCTCTAAAAATGTCATTCCTACCAATGTGCACAATATTTTCTGGCTTCTCAATCTCATCTTTAACAATATGCTTGAAATGTTTAGAGATGTCCTTAATCCTAGCACCAGGAAAGCAACAAGCCATTCTAAATTTACACTCACTGCCAGAATCTCATGTCTATGCCCCTGACAGGAGAGTCCCCTACAACAATAATTCTATTAAATCTTGTCAAACGCTGCCTAACATAAGAATCATTCTAAATCTCCAAAAACTGACTGTCCCATCCATTTTCCTCAGGGAGACTATTCCCTTCTACTGTTCCAAAAATGGAATATCTATTTGATTAGATTCCCTACAATATGGAAACAGGCCCTGCAGTCCAAGGGATTTGGGCATCGCTGGTTGGCCAGCGTTCCTAGCTACCCTTCAGAAGATGGTGGGGTGAGCTACCTTCTTAAACTGCTGCAGTCGGCCTGCTGTAGGTTGACCCGCAAAGGCCTTGGGGACAGAATTCCAGAATTTTGACCTAATGATGGAGAAGGAACAACAATATTTCCAAGTCAGGATGGTGAGTGGCTTGTAGGGGAAGTTGACCCTGACCCTCCAAACAGTAACCCCCCCAAACATATTCCCCTGCCCTATATTTACCCCCAACTAATGCACCTATCACTATGGGCAATTTAGCATGGCCAATTCACCTGACCTGTACATCTTTGGATTGTGGGAGGAAACCCACGCTGACACAGGGAGAATGTGCAGGAGAGGCTTTTGAACTGCCTTCTTACCTTTTCCAACAGTCACTCACCTATCTGATTGATCCTGCTGTGTAATAACGTTTCTAAACCTACTAGCCATCTCGCTCTGTGCCTCATATATAAGAAATGTTTCTAAGGCCATATATAAAATGAACTTTCTTTCATTACCTCCAGAAAATAGTGCTAAAATAGCAAAAAAAAAACAAAATAACAATTAACTGCTTAGCTGATTGACTGATTTTTTTTTTTAAAAAAAGACTCCTCTTCAATAAATTTCTCGAAGAGAAACAAAAAGATCTTCTCCAGAGCCGGCCACATGTAACACTCCCAGAAATAAAAACACAACTCCTTCATCCGTTTTTTTAAAAAAAAACACTTTTGCAATGTTAAAAATAACCCTCTAAAACAGTCTTTTTTTAAACTTTTGAATTTAGAATAAAAAACCTCAGCTGTTCACTGTAGATCCTGAAAAGATCCATTTGAAAAAAATTTTCTTGTTTGGTTTTTTCGAATCTTAAATGAAACAAAATGAATAAAAATCTTATATTAGTAAAATATAAAGACTATAATAACTGTACAACTATAATAGAACTTTAGCTAAGCCCACCATCCTTGGAGCAGCTGCAAAAATCCTAGCTCTGTCTCCTAGTTCAGTAATGTTGGTGTCATCTGCAAGGACAAAGGTAGCAGATACATGAGAACACCATCCCCTGCAACTTCCCCTCCAAGCCACTCACCATCCTGACTTGGAAATATTGTTGTTCCTTCTCCATCATTAGGTCAAAATTCTGGAATTCTGTCCCCAAGGCCTTTGTGGGTCAACCTACAGCAGGCCGACTGCAGCAGTTTAAGAAGGTAGCTCACCCCACCACCTTCTGAAGGGTAGCTAGGAACGCTGGCCAACCAGCGATGCCCAAATCCCTTAAATAACTAGTGGAGAAAAAACAGGCATAGCCATCATCAAATCCTCATCTTAGCCCACGGACTTTCTCCCCGGGTGCCTGCTGGGGAAAATACAATGTTATATGGCCTTGGGTCCACACCAATGGCCATGACAAATCCAACACATCACCTTATTTCTGTTCCAATATCAGAACTTTTGCTGAAACGTTTATCCACTGAATATGGATACACTAGATTTCATCTTCTGAGGTGGTGTTCCAAAGTCTCATAACTCAAACATTTCTCATCTGTCCTAAGAGGGTGACCCCAGATTTTAAAATAGTGTCCCCAGTTCTGGGCTAACCCGCAAGATGAACCAACCTTCCCACATCTATCTCATCAAAACCACTCAGAGTCGTATAAACTTCAATGAAATCATCCCTTACTCTAAACTTTAGAGGAAACAAGCCCAGCCTTTTCTTACTAGACAGCACATTCATTCCAGCTATTAATCTAGAAAGTCTCCAGTGAACTGCATTTACATCATTCCTTAAAATGAGATCAAACTTGCGCAATATTTTAGATGTGGACTCACTAATGCCCTCCAGAAATGAAACACAGCATTCTTACTTTTATATACAATTCCTCTCAATTTGTGGCAGCATGGTGGCTCAGTGGTTAGCACTGCTGCCTCAAAGTACCAGGGACACGGGTTCGATTCCAGCCTCAGGCCACTAGTTGTGTGGAGTTTGCACATTCGCCCCGTGTCTGCGTGGGTTTTCTCAGGGTGCTCCAGTTTCCTCCCACAGTCCAAAGATGTGCAGATTAGGTCAATTGGCCATGCTAAATTGCCCATAGGGATGTGTAGGTTAGATGCCTTAGTCAGGGGCAAATATATAGGACAGCGGAATGGGTCTGGGTGGGTTACTCTTCAGAGGGTTGGTGTGGACTTGTTGGGCTGAAGAACCTGTTTCCACATTGTAGGATGGCATCGCATTAGCCTTTGTTACATGTTATACTTACATATTAACAATGACTCGCACTAGAACACCTAGTGAGCCTTAGATCACTTTAGCCAATCTTTTATACAATACAATACAATACAATACAATATAGCACAGGAGTAGGCCATTCAGCCTGCAAAGTCTGCACTGATTCCTAATCCTTATTTAGACCTGCTACTTATTGTCCATATGCAGTATCTATCCCTCTATTCATGGCTCCCATTCATGTATCAAGATGTGCCTTAAATGTTGCTGACACTTATTTCCACTACCTGCATTTGCAGTGCGTCATAGCCACCCAACACCCTGTTTGGGAAAAATATTCCCCAAACCTCTCCCCTAAACTTTCCCCATCTCACCTTGAGCCTTGCCATCTTATAGTTGACCTTTCCACCCTGGGTAAAAGCCTTTGACTCCACCCTATCTACAAAATTGAGAACCATATCTGGTCAACAGTGGTTCTCCATCTTTTCAGTGATAACTATCCAAGTTTATCCAACCTCTCCTCCTGACTAAAACCTGACAAAATCCTGGTGAACCTTCTCTGCTCCCTCTCCAAAGCATCCACGTCCTTCTGGTAGTGTGGCAACCAGAACTGCATGCAATATTCCAGATGTGGCTGGCACGGTGGGCGGCACGGTGGCACAGTGGTTAGCACTGCTGCCTCGCAGCGCCAGAGACCCGGGTTCAATTCCCGACTCAGGCGACTGACTGTGTGGAGTTTGCACGTTCTCCCCGTGTCTGCGTGGGTTTCCTCCGGGTGCTCCGGTTTCCTCCCACAGTCCAAAGATGTGCAGGGTCAGGTGAATTGGCCATACTAAATTGCCCGTAGTGTTAGATAAGGGGTAAATGTAGGGGTTTCGCTTCGGCGGGTCGGTGTGGACTTGTTGGGCCGAAGGGCCTGTTTCCACACTGTAATCTAATCTGTAATCTAATCTAATCTAGTCTAAAGTTTTATACAGCTGTTACAAAACCTGCTGACTTTTATATTGAGTGTCTGGCTGGTGAAGGTAAACATGCTGTTTGCCTTCTTGACCACCCGTGTGCCACTCTCAAATCCCTCTGTATGTCTTATTCTTTTCTTTGCTAAGATAGTGAAGGGGATCTTTTCACTTCTGAGGGAAGACCAGAAGTAGACACCGTAAATAAAAGATCATCACTAACAAATCCTGTGGGAAAATATCTGAGAAGCCTTTACTGAGAAAGCAGTGAGAACCTGGAACTCTCTGTTAAAGGCAGTGAGGGGAATACTATAGATAGATGTAAGGAGAAGCCAGATAAACACAGGAGGAGAAAGGAACAGACAGATTTTGATTGGATTTGATGATACATAAACAGCAATGAGGCAGTTGGATAAAAGTGTGTGTTTTGGTCTTTAAATTCTTCTGGTTGAGGATAGTAATTCCCAGAAAGGGCCCATTAAAAGCAGATGAATTGTTGATTAACAAGGAAAATCAAAGGTTATCAGGCTGTGTAGCAATGTGGGGATCAGGCCATAATCATATCATCCGTGATCTTAATGGCAAAGCAGGCAAGGGGCAAGGCACCAAACAGCCTACTCCTGCTCCAGATCATGTGTCTGTGAAATTAAAATCAAACCAAACCAAAAGAAACTGGGAAATTGATGATAGGTTCAAACGCCAAAAGCTAAAAACAAGAAACTGTAGAAATAGTGAATTGGGAGTTAAATATGGGCAAGATGTACATAGAACATTACAGTGCAGTACAGGCCCTTCAGCCCTTGATGTTACACTGACCTTGAAAATAATCTGATGCCCATCTAACCTACACCATTCCATTATTATCCATATGTATGTCCACTGCCTATCTAAATGTCGGCTAGTCTACTACTGTTGCAGGCAGGCCGTTCCACACCCCTACTACTCAGAGTAAAAAAACTACCCCTAATATCTGTCCTAAATCTATCACCCCTCAATTTAAAAGGTATGTCCTCTCATGTTAACCTTCACCATCCAAGGAAAAAGGCTTTCACTGTCCATGCTATCTAACCCTCTGATTATTTTATATGTCTCGATTAAGTCACCTCTCAACCCTCTTCTCTCCAATGAAAGCAGCCTCAGCCTTTCCTTGTAAGGCCTTCCTCCCATACCAGGCAACATCCTAGTAACTCTCCACTGAACCCTTTCCAAAGCTTCCACATCCTTCCTATAATGCGGTGACCAGTACTGCACACAATACTCCAGGTGCAACCTTACCAGTGTCTTGTACAGCTGAAGCATGACCTCATAACTCCAAAACTCAATCCCCCTACCAGTAAACACCAGCACACCATATGCCTTCGTAACAACCCTATCAACATGGATGACAACTTTCAGGGATTCATCCACCTGGACACAGATCTCTCTGGTCATCTACATTGCCAAGAATTTTCCCATTAGCCCAGTACTCTGCATTCCTGCTATTATTTCTTCCAAAGTGAACTACCTCACACATTTCCACATTAAACTCCATTTGGCTCTTCTCAGCCCAGCTCCACACCTTATTAAAGTCCCTCTGTAACCCACAACATCCTTCAGTACTATTTACAACTCTACCTACCTTAGTATCATCCACAAATTTACTAACCCATTTTTCTACACCCACCTCCAGATCATTTATAAAAGTGACAAACAGCAGTGGCCCCATAACAAGTCCTTGTGGTAGTTCATTGTCATTCTAGAGAGGAAAATAGGGATGACAGTAGATCAGTGGAGCTGAGTTATATCCTTCACTATCATCCCTGCCCTTTAGATTCCTAAAACATGGATAATACTGACCTCTTCAGTGATTTTAACAGAACCTGGAAATCTGGAACTCAGTAGCACATCCATACCCCTAAAGGAAGGGCTTAAAGTCATCAATAGACTTAAATGCACATCACTCTTCAGACCCACAGGCTTGTATATAGATTTTTATCTCTATTGGATTAATTGATCTGTTGCAAAAAATGGACTGGAGTGCATCCAGTCAGTGGAATGGCTGTATCAACCATAGCAACAAGAGTGGAACATTCAGCCCCTCAAGCCTAGCTTACTATTCAACTCAGTCACGGCTAATGCACATTACCTCCATCAGTACATCATGGTTAATGTAACCTTTAACCCTTAAAGGGTTTTCTAACCCTTGATACCTGACCTTACAAAAATCTACAATGTCAAGGTTGTTTCTTTTGTAACAGGTCTCAGGAGTTTTATTTTGGAGGTGTTAAGAATTTTAGGTTGTCTAATCTTTATGTAAAGAAGTGATATCAGGAAAGACCAAGCTTTACTTTCAAAGGCATAACCCAATCCATCCTACCAGAGGAACTAGTTTCTCTCAATCTGTACAGGACATTGGTTAGGCCACTGTTGGAATATTGCGTGTAATTCTGGTCTCCTTCCTATCGGAAAGATGTTGTGAAACTTGAAAGGGTTCAGAAAAGATTTACAAGGATGTTGCCAGGGTTGGAGGGTTTGAGCTATAGGGAGAGACTGTACAGGCTGGGGCTGTTTTCCCTGGAGCGTCAAAGGCTGAGGGGTGACCTTACTGAGGTTTATAAAATCATGAGGGTGTGGATAGGGTAAATAGACAAAGTCTTTTCCCTGGGTTGGGTGAGTCCAGAACTAGAGGGTATAGGTTTAGGATGAGAGGGGAAAGATATAAAAGAGACCTAAGGGGCAACATTTTCATGCAGAGGGTGGTACGTGTAAGGAATGAGCTGCCAGAGGAAGTGGTGGAGGCTGGTACAATTGCAACATTTAAAAGGCATTTGGATGGGTATATGAATAGGAAGGGTTTGGAGGAATATGGGCCAGTGTTAGTAGGTGGGACTAGATTGGGTTGGGATAATTGGTAGGCATGGATGGGTCGGACCAAAGGGTCTGTTTCCATGCTGTACATCTCCATGACTCTATAAACGCTATCATCTCCTTTACTATTTTCCTAACCAACCTGCTCAGAGATATTATTACACATCTCTGGAGCAGGTGGGATTTGAACCCATGGCTCCTGGGCCACACCACCACTGCACTACAAACTCCTTTAATCATCTTAAATTAGATCACCGTATAATCTACATTGAAGGGAAATTGGACTTGTTGAGGCAACTTGCACTCATAAGTTAACCCTATTAATACTGATGGCATTCTAAATCACAAAATCTGGCTGGGACTTTTAGTTTTCAACTTCAACTTAGTGATGGTGTTGGGATTCTGTACACCCTGCATTTTGCCACTTGCAAGTAGGAGGACAGAATTTAGCCAGGATTTGAATTCATGACCTCTGCTGGAACACCTACGATCTAAATGGTACCAGAGTGAGCCATGATGCCCATTTAAAAGTTTGCTGGTACCTTGTGTCAAGTGTACTCCGATGAAGTTGACCACTATTAGCCAAACTAGTGGGAAGGCAATGGATTTGTTTTATTATATGACTGAATCGGCTGGGGATATTTTCCCATGAGCATTGCAGGCTGAGGGGTGACCTTATAGAGGTTTATAAACCATGAGGGGCATGGATAGGTTAAATAAACAAGGTATTTTCCTGTGGTGGGGGTGTCCAAAACCAGAGGGCATAGGTTTAAGGTGAGAGGGGAAAGATTTAAAAGGGACCTAAGGAGCAACTTTTTCACACAGAGGGTGGTACGTGTATGGAATGAGCTGCCAGTGGAGGCTGGTACAATTACAGCATTTAAAAGGCATCTGGATGGGTATATGAATAGGAAGGGTTTGGAGGGATATGGGCCGGGTGCTGGCCAATGGGACTAGATTAATTAAGGATATCTGGTTGGCATGGATGAGTTGCTGTATACCTCTGTGACTACGTGAGGTATTCAAATGTTTGACTGCATGACAATGAGCATGCCACGTTGAAAGTAATTCTGAGCAACAATTTGGAATTTTCCTGAAGCAAAAACAGAAATTACTGAAGAAGGGTCACTGGAAATATTAACCCTGCTTTCTCACCACAGATACTGCCAGATCAGTGAAGTTTCTCCAGCAATTTTTTTTTGTTTTAGATCTTCAGCATCCACAGTCTTTGTCTTATTTTGGAATTCTCCTGAGTTTGATATAGGGCCTTAGAAAAGCTGGCATTCATTCTCTGGTTACTCTGTCTAACTTCCGGGTAATGCCTTGCAAGGATTCTGGGTAATCCAAGATGGAGGACAGGAGAAAATTTTGGCTGTAAGAGCAATTCCTTTTTTGAGGTATTTTCCTTGTTGGAGCTGATTTCCTTGAATTTCTGGAACAGTATTCTGGAACAGTTTTATCAGCTGTTGCATTGCTTTGGAACTTTTGAAAAAAAACTCCCCCTCACTTATTGTTTTTCTTAAGCACCCTTCACTCAACAGATTTCCTAACTCCAGTTGTATACACATACTATCTTTTGAATTTTTAGTATGAAGAGACTATTTGGTTGCTGGGCCCACTCTACACTTGTTAGTTTGCTAATCTGATTAAGGCCTCCAAGGTATATAGAGGCAATGATTCAATATTCTGTTATGAGATAAGCCCTTCATCCTAGGAATGAGTGATATGAATCTTCTCTGAACTGCTGCTAAGACAATATATCTTTTCAAATAAGCTTCTACTAATGTAAACTACACCTGATGTGGTCTCACCAATGCCCTGTATCACGATAGTAAAGGTTCTCTACTTCCAAATTCCATATCTCTATTGAAAAAAAGCAAGATTCCATTTGTTTTCCTAATAACTTGCTGAACCTACGTTCTCAGTTTTGTGATTCATGCAAATGGTATTAGAATAGTTAACTATTTGTTTATAACTGGTGCAAACTTGAGAGGCTGAAAGATCTTTATTTGTGCTGTAGACCTCCAAGACCATGACTAATCAGTTATGGACATTTATTTTGAGAATATAAGAGCAGGGACATAATGCTGAGGCTGTATAAGTCTCTGGTCAGACCGCATTTGTAATATTGTGAGCACTTTTAGGCCCCTCATCTAAGGAAAGATGTGTTTGCCTTAGAGGGGGTCCAGAGGGGATTCACTAGAATGGGTTGAAGAAGGGGTTGTCGTATATGGAGCGGTTGAGGACTCTGGGTCTGTACTCGATGGAGTTCAGAAGGATGAAGAAGGAACTGATTGAAACTTCCAGAACACTGAGAAGCCTGGATGGAGTGGACATGGAGAAGGTATTTCCACCAGTAGGTGAAACTAGGATCAGAGGGCATAGCCTCAGAGAGAAGGGATGACCTTTTAGAACTGAGATGATGGGTGGGGGGAGTACCTTCAGCCAGACGGTGGGGAATCTTGGAACGCAATATTTATTCTTGTACTTCTACGTTGTGGTCACTGTTTGGGGGCTACTAGACTCTTACTCATGACTTTGTTCCCTTCCTATTCCTCATCTCCACCCAAACCAATTCTACATCTTGATCTCCTGAAGCAGAATCGTCAGCAGAAGGCTATGGAGGCCAAGTCATTGAGTGTATTTGTGATGGAAATGGATGGGTTCTCGATTAGTAAGATTACAGGCAGAAGGCAGAAGAATGGGGTTGAGGAACATATCAACCATGATTGAATGGTGAAGCAGATTCAATGGGCTGAATGGCCTTCTACTTCTCTATCTTATGGTCTTATGGGTGGACTGAAAGGCCTTTTTTCTGTGCTATAGAACTTTATGACTGTATGTACGAGCACACCGAAATCCCACTGTATTGCAGAATTTTGCCATCGCTCTCAACTTAAGTAATATGCTGCTTTTTTTTATTCTTTCCAAAGTTGACAACTCCACATTTTCTGCATCTGCCTATTTAGCCCATTCGGTTAACTTCTCTAAATTCCTTTGCAGACACATTACTACCTCTTGACAAATTGCTTTTGTACATATCAGCAAATGTAGCTACTCTATATTCAGTCTCTTCATCCAAGTCAATGACATATATTGTAAACAGTTGAGGCCTCGAAACAGATTACTATAATGTTTCACAAGTTGTGGCTTACAAATACAGAAATGACCCATTCATTCCAACTCTTGGTTTCCTAGAAGCTAACCAATCCTCCATCCAGGATAATGTGTTGCGGCTACACAAAGACCTCTTCTTTTGTGCTGTAACCTTTACTGCAGCACCTTATCAAATGCCTTTGGAAATTCAAGTACACCACATCTATAAGTTCCCCTTTTGTACACGTTACGTTATTTCTGAATGTGTGCTGTCAAATCTCACTAGGACATCAAGTTCTGCTATTCCTGGAGTCATCACAAAAAGTAAAAATTGAACTAAGTTTGCAATGTCCCTAATTTCTGGATTAGTGGTGCTGGAAAAGCACAGCAGTTCAGGCAGCATCCGAGGAGCAGTAAAATCGACATTTCAGGCAAAAGCCCTTCATCATGAATACAGGCAGAGTGCCTGAAGGTTGGAGAGATAAATGAGAGGAGGGTGGGGGTGGGGAGAAAGTAGCATAGAGTACAATAGGTGAGTGGGGGAGGGGATGAAGGTGATAGGTCAGGGAGGAGGGTGGAGTGGATAGGTGGAAAAGAAGATAGGCAGGTAGGACAAGTCATGGGGACAGTGCCGGGCTGGAAGTTTGGAACTGGGGTGAGGTGGGGGAAGGGCAAATGAGGAAACTGTTGAAGTCCACATTGATGCCCTGGGGTTGAAGTATTCCGAGGTGGAAGATGAGGCGTTCTTCCTCTAGGCGTCCCTAATTTACCCATCAGATATATTCATGTTAACATAAAACACAGGCTAGGTTTCTGTACTTAACACCAAATGATTGTTTGTTCCAAATAAATAGATTCTAACCACAGGTAAGTAGCTATGAACCGTTGAAATATAACTCTATTTGTTAAAAACTCTAACCTCCAAACATCTCCGTCCAGACAGACAAATCAAAAAGTGATGTAATGTGTGGAGGGAGAAAAATACATGGGAAATAATTCAATAACACCACTCCTCAGGAATTGATGGTGTGTCCCTTTTGTTTACACAAGTCCTTCAATTCTCTGATCTTTTCGTTCAAGTTTGGGTCACCATCCAGGACCTAATCAGATCACTGTTGTCAGGCTTAAGATCTTTGGCATCCCCAACTGGTCACATCTCCAAACCAACTTGTTGCCGTTGGAATCTCACTTTACACACTGATCCCCAGAGTCGACACATCTATAAATACTGTCCACCTTGAACAATGCAGTGGTGTAAATATCACATACAATGAGTTTCAAAGACTTGCTTTTAAAAGTGCAAGACTTGCTTTTAAAAGTGCAGCAATCTCCTCCCCTGTTTTTAAACAGTCCCTTTTTTTCTCTTTCAGTCCACAATCAAAAATGGAGTAAAATAAAATATAGTTTTCATATTATTCCATTCGTAACACAATAAATTAATTGCAGAGCAATGCGGAGGAAATAAATATAACGTGATAGCCATTATAATGTGTGATGATGAGGACTGGGCCCTGAACATTGAGTGGAATATGACGTTCAAAGAGAATAGGAAGCCAAGTAAAAATGGACGGTGGTACTACTAATCAAGAACTGAATTAGTGCAGAAGTACGAGATGACATTGCTTCAGGAGATCAGGATGTAGAATTGGTTTGGGTGGAGAAGAGGAATAGGAAAGAAAAGAAGTCGTGAGTGCTGGTCTAGAAGCTCCATGAACAGTGACCCTAACGCAGGAGAAATATACAAGAATGAATACTGGGGGTTTTTGAGGAAGTAAGGGCAATATAAGGAGGCTTTTAAAATCATGAGGGGTACAGATAGGGTTAATGGGACATGCCTTTTCCCCAGGATAGGGGATTTCAAGACTAAGGGGCACCTTTTTAAGGTGAGAGAGATTTTAAAAAGACATGAGGGGGCAATTTTTTTACACAGAAGGTGGTTTCAGAGGAAGTGGTGGATGTGGGCATAATTACAATGTTTAAAAGACATTTGGATAAGTACATGATTAGGAAAGGTTTGGAAGGGTTTAAACCAGGAGCAAGCAGATAGTTAGTTTGGGATTATGCTCAGCATAGACTTGTTGAATTGAAGAGTCTATTTCCAAGCTATATGACTCTATTACTCTATAACATATAAACTGGAAAGATTGATTGATTGATTTACAATAGTAACCTGGATGAGGAATCATGAAATGCTTTTCAGATACTCTCTTACAGCAGCACATTCTGGAGCCAACCAGAGAATAGGTTATATTTAAATTGGTATTATCATGTGACAGAATTAATGAATGATCTTAGAGTTTAGGTACCTCTAGCTCGCAGCAACAACAATAAAGTTTGAATGTTATGTCCAATTTAGAAGGGAGAAGAGTGGATTTAAGATGAGCAATATAAACTTAGATAAGGACGTCTAAATGGGCATGAAATTTGAGCTAGCTGAAGTAAACTGGGATGCTAGACTGGGATATAAATCAATAGAGAAGAAGTGGCAGCCATTTATGGGAATATTTCAGAATGTACAGTCTGAATACATCCCTACTATAAAGAAAAGTTCTAAGGGAGGACCTGCCAACTATGGTTAACTAAAGAAGTTAAGGAAAATATCAAGTTTAAAAAATTGATTGATTTATCGTTATCACATATCGAGATACAGTGAAAGGTATTGTTTTGCATGCTGTACAGGTAGAAGGGAATGCAGAATACAGTATTATAGCCGCAGAGAAGGTGCAGACAGAGATTAGATTCCCAACAGTCTGGAAACAAGCCCTTCGGCCCAACAAGTCCACACCAACCCTCCAAAGAGTAACCCACCCAGACCCATTTCCCCTGACTAATGCACCTAACACTATGGGCAATTTAATATGGGCAATTCACCTGACCTGCACATCCTTGGATTGAGTGCTAGTCTACCTACTCTATCACACATAGGGTTTGCCTTAACAGATGTTTCCATTCCTGAGAATTTGATAGCCTCTTCATTGAGCCTTTGTTCGATTAACCTCTTCAGAGTTTTGACAAAACACTTCTGTTCTGGAATGTTAAAGGTAAACTCCTTATACTGAGGTAATCTGTTTCTTAACATTTCTCAACTATTTTCAGTCTTTAGAGTAACTGTTCTACACAGCTAATCAAACAGTTCAGTCAAGTGGTATGGATAATAAAACAATAAAATCATGGGGGGGGGGGCACAGATAAAATGAATAGCAAAGGTCTTTTCCCTAGGGTAGAGGTGTTCAAAACTAGAGGGCATACATTTAAAAGGGATTTGATGGGCACATAGACAGTGGTGTATTCATGAAATGAACTGCCAGAAGAAGTGGTAGATATAGATACAGTTAAAACCTTTAAAAGACATTTGGACAGGTATATGAATGAGAAAGGTTTAGAGGGATATGGACCAAACAAAGGCATATGGGACTAATTTAGTTTGGAAGCCCAGTCGGCATGGACGAGTGTGACTGAAGGGTCCGTTTCTGTGCTGTATGATGTTATGACTATAATTATTGTTGCATATTCCTTGCATTACTTTATTGGTTAATCTTTGAAACATTGTGGGTGCATTTTTCATTCCAAATGGCATGAGTTTTCATTGATAATATTACATAAGCTGGTATTTCTTTGGATCTATCAGCCAATTGAACGTGCCGATATACTTTTAGCTAGTTAGTGTTTGTAACAATTGTGCATGTCCAACCTGTTCAGTGTAGTCCTCCACTTTAGGTATAGGATATGAGCCCTTTTTTGTTACCATGTTGACTTTGTGTTAAGCAATACAGACACATCCCAGATTCAGCACCACTGCAATAGCTACTATGACTCGGTTCAGTTATGGCCCCTGTCAACATGAACTTAATGTCGTCCCTCACTTGAAGTAATCTTTCTGGACTGAGTCTATAAGGATGCTGTTTTATTTTTATAATGCACTCTTGAATGCTCTTTGCTCTTATTTCTAATCCTTTTGTAATATGGATTGAGTACTATCCCCAGCAATTTTCAGATCACTGCAGTGGTTCATGAAGGCATTCAGCACCACTTTCCCAAAAGCACATAAAGACGGGCAATAAATGCTGGCTCAGAGAGTAATGAGCATATCCCACGAACAAATGAAAACAAAATCCCAATGTAGTATTGAGGTGCTGCACTGTCAAGGTGCCATCTTTCAGATGAGGTATTAGTGAAGCCCTTCTCTGTCATCTCAATGCATGAAGAAAGTCAAATGCTATGATTTAGAAGAAGTTCTGTTTATCCCATAACCAACAGCACGAAAGACAGATTATCCAGTCATGTTGGGCAGCACGGTGGCACAGTGGTTAGCACTGCTGCCTCACAGTGCTAAAGACCTGGGTTCAATTCCCGCCTCAGGCGATTGTCTGTGTGGAGTTTGCATGTTCTCCCCATGTCTGTGTGGTGTGCTCCGGTTTCCTCCCACAGTCCAAAGATGTGCAGATTAGGTGAATTGGCCACGTTAAATTACCCGTAGTGTTAGGTGAAGGGGTAAATGTAGGGGATGGGTCTGGGTGGATTGCTGTTTGGAGGGTCGGGGTGGACTTGTTGGGCCGATGGACCTGTTTCCACACTGAAGAGAATCTAATTACATGATGTGGGAGCTCATTGAGTGCAGTTTAGCTACAGCATTTCTTCTATTGCCAAGTGATTAAGCCTCAAGAATATTTCATTTTCTGTAAAGTGTTTTGAGGAATCCCGAAGTGAAAGATCTTTCTTTCCTGTGTCTTAGAACATCTTAGTTTTTGAGTATTGCTGAAAAAGACACATCAAAGCTTTTCATCCAGCACTTATCAGGACAATTAGCAAGAATACTATTTCAAGGAGTGCAATAACGTACATACTATAGGAGAGGAGAGTATGACCAAATGTCTGCCTTGCATTTTTTGGGTTGTTTTTCCTGCTGATACCCACCAGGTGGTGCCAGTTTTCGGGAATGAGATAGGCAGCAAACAGAGAGCAGGAATTGCTGGAGAAGCTCAGCAGGCCCACCAGCATCTGTGGAGAGAAAGCAGAATCAATACTTCAACTTCAGTGACCCTTCTTCAGAGTGAGTTAGACAGCCTCTTGAAACAGTTTTTCTCTCCCTTTGTTCCTATTTCGTGGTTATGTGCTTAAGTCCATGTCCAGTCTAGACTTTTCCAGGAACGGGTCACCAACCTCTTACAACCTGAAGGGACACCACTCCACAGTGGGAATACTTGACTAGGAGACTGTACCACTCTTACTCACCCATGTTGGCATATCAGAAGGAATTAAGGTTTGACTACATTTGGAATGTACCTTCCATGGTCAAGAACCCCTGGACTGGGACTCGAACCCAGAGCCTTGGCAGCAGGGAGACTGGGCTGCAGGACCCTACTGACACACAATGAGGGTGGAATCGATTTGACCGGGGGGAAAAGAGTTGACTGGTAGTGAATCAGCAATTGATTTTTCATCACAACCAGTCTGCTTTTCACTGAAGTTCACAGAATGTAGTCCAAATACACCTGGTGGACTATAACCTGTTGTCTAACGGAGTTCACAGAATATAGTCCAAAAACTCTTACTTTGTAAACTGGTTTCCTGATCTCTCTGACTCTGTTCTTTGACTTGAAATTAAAAATCCTGTCTTTCACTTTCAAGGCAATGGAAGATAAATAAAAAAAAAATGTGGTGCAGCGTGCAACAGACTGCTGATTCCTTATGAGTATGTTCAACATTTCTGCCTGAGACCAATTTCACCCTTGGTGATTTCAGTCTCTCACTGCTGACAGGAAATGACAGTGTAGAATAAATGGCCTGCCATGTTGCCTTATTTCTGAGCTCAAGATGACTACTGGTACAGGAGTGTGAAGGGAAAGAAGCAAGTTGTACCTGATGGAACCAGGCTAAAGTGCAAAGGCTGGTTCAACCAAGCACTCTATGTGTGTGGTCAGACTGCCATCTGGTGGTAATGTTCAATAACTGTTCAATCATGACTTTCCAAAGGCAAAAGGAAGATGGAAAAAAGGTTTGCATTTTGCAGAGAGCTGCCCATGACTTAAGAATGTCAAAAAGTGCTTTGGAACCAGCAAAACACTTCCAAAGTGCATTCATTACTGTAATGCATATATTCATACCAGATTGTCCAACTCTTTCCCCGCCATGTCCATTGATCCATTAATCCCTTTAGTCCTAAGAAATTTATTCACATCTTCCTTCAAAATTTTCAATGATTTTCCACAGTTTTGGGCCCCATATCCCAGAAAAGATGGACTGACCCTGGAGCATGTACAGAGGAGGTTCATGAGAATGGTCCCAAGAACGAAAAGCTTAACATATGAGAAACGTTTGAGGACTCTAGTTTGTCCTCAATGGAGTTTAGAAGGATGATGGGGGAATCTAATCAAAACATACAGAATACTGAATGGCCTGAACAGAGTGATTGTTGGGAAGATGTTTCCATTGTTGGAAGAGACTAGGACCCGAAGGCACAGCCTTAGATTAAAGGGAAGACCCTTTATAACAGAGATAAGGAGAAACTTCTTCAGCCAGAGAGTGGTGAATCTATCAAATTCACTGACACAGAATATTTATATTTAAGACAGAGATAGATAGGTTCTTGGTTGTCAAGGGGGTTAAGGGTTACTGGGAGAAAGCGGGAGAATGGGGGTTGAGAAACTTATCGGCCATTATTGTATGGCAGAGCAGACTCAATGAGCTGAACAGCCTAATTTCTGCTCCTATGTCTTGTGTTCTTATTTGGCCACATCAGTATCCTTTGGCAACGAATTTCATAAGTTCACCACTGTCTGGGTTAAATAATTTTTTGTTGTCCTTAGAAGGACAAGAGCAGCAGATGATGAGAACACTACTCAAGCAAGTTCCCCTTCAGTCCACACGCCATCTTGACTTGGAAATATGTCATTGTTCCTGCACTGTTTGTATATCAGAATTCCGGAACTTCCTTTTTTAAGGCACCATGGGTGAATGTAAATCATATGGACTGCAGTATTTGAAGAAAACAGCTCACCACCACCTTTTCCAAAACCATTTAGGATGGGCAACAAAATTTGGCTTTGCCGGCAACAGCAATATCTGGAGAATGAATAAATAGTAAAAGTGGTGCAACAGCTAATTTACAAACAGCAATGCCATAATGACCAAATAATATTATAGAGATGTACAAAATGGATACAGACCCTTTGGTCAAACTGGTCCATGCTGACCAGATATCCTAACCTCGTTTAGTCCCATTTACCAGCATTTGGTCTATATCCCTCTAAACGCTTCATAGTCATCTAGCCATCTGGATGCCTTTTAAATGTTGTAATTGTACCAGCGTACACCACTTCTTCTGGCAGCTCATTCCATACACGCACCACCCTCTGCGTGAAGAAGTAACCCTCAGGTCCTTTTCAAATCTTTCTCCTCACACCTTAAATCTATGTCCTCCAATTTTGGACTTCCCTACTGTGGGATATAGGTAAATTAATGTTATTTCTGCAATTATAAGTTCTGATACAGAGTAAATGAATTCACATTAGTTTGGGATTGTTTCGGACGAGAGCTGACTTAGCAAGAATGAGGAAATATATAATCCGTTACAAAATGGTATGTTAGCATGAGACGTGATTACAGAACAATGGTAGAAATACAGGCACTAGATAAAATGCTGTGAAAAGAGGCCTTTATAAACATCTGTTTCCCACTTGTACAGAGACACAGGAACAAACCCCAATTAAAAGGGCTTAGTGATAAGATGCTGTGAGGGGCAGCGCAGATGGAGGGAGCAGATAATGGTAAGCAAAGGATGGGATGACGTCAAACAACTTTATGAGAGGCAGAGATAGACATTTGTCACTGACAAGGCCGGATAAACAGAAGTTGTGGGATCAGTCTTAAGGAAATCAGTGACGTAAGCGGAGGATGGATGCAAACAATGGAATAAGGAAAAAATATGGGAATTCAAACTGTATAAATTTCGAGAGTTTGTTGGATTTGATGTGCATTTGTCATTGCCTTACCTGGCATTAGACATGGCACCCACTTGCAAGTGTACAAATAAACGACACTGTTTCAGATTTTTGGTCTCGGACTGAAATTATTCAAGTGAGTGAGCTTTTGTTTCTCACACTACCCTGGGAAAAAGACCTTGACTGTTCACCACATCCATGATTTTATAAACCTCTATAAGGTCACCCATCAGCCTCTGACTTCCCGGGAAAACAGCCCGGATGGTTTGTTTTTCATATTGGCTCAGAATAAACGTCAGCCAGGACATTTTCAAAATGTGTGGGATATTTTACATCTATATGAGAGGTACCATAGTTCAAGGCGCCAGTGAAAAAACAGCACCTCCATAAGTGGAGCATTCCCCCAGCCCTAATGGGGAATGATAATGGGGAGCATTTCCCCAGCAATAATGGGGGAATCCAGTGATATGATGCTGCTGAATGGTAAGCTACTCTCTCATTGAAGGTGATCATTGTCAGGCACTTGTGCAGCGCAAGTATTTCTTGCTATTAATCAGCCCAAACCTGGATATTATCTAGGTCTTGCTGCATTTACTTTAGTATCTGAGGAGTTACGAATGGAACTGAACGTGGTGTAAACATACAGCACAGAAACAGACCCTCCAGTCCCACCAGTTCATGCCGAACATAATCCCAAACAAAACTAGTCCCACCTGCCTACCCCTGGTTTGTATGCCTCCAAACCTTCCTTATTTATGTAGTTTTCCAAATGTCTTTTTAACATTGTAATTGTACACACATCCACCACTTTCTCAGGAAGTTCATTCCACACGCGAACCACTCTTTGTGTAAAAAAAAAATTGCCCCTCATGTCTTTTTAAAATATTTCTCCTCTCACCTTAAAAATGTGCCGCCTAGACTTGAAATCCCCCATTCTAGGGAAAAGACAACAACCATTAACTCTATCTATTCCCCTTGTGATTTTATAAGGTCGCCTTTCAATGTCCCACGCTCCAGTGAAAGAAATCTCAGCCTATCCAACCTCTCTTTATAACTCAAACCCTCCTTACCCGGCACCATCCTGGTAAATCTCTTCTGAACCTTCTCAAGCTTAATAATATCTCTCCTGTAACAAGGCGACCAGAACTGGACACTGTATTCCAGGAAAGCCTTCAAAAACGACCTCTACAACCTCACATGACTTCCCAACACCTACACTCAAAGGACTGAGCAATGATGGCAAGCGTGTCAAATGCCTTTTAACTACCCTGTCTACATCCCCACTTCTGACCTTATGATGGAGGAAGATCATTGATGAAAAGTAGGCCTAAGATTTAATACGGCTGAGGTATCAATCCCTCCCCTTAACTTCCCATTCCCCTTAAGATAAAGTATAATGTTAGCCTTTTTGATCATTTTCAATTTGACTAAAAAGAGGCAAGACAGCACATCTTGTGTTCCCCCCCTCCCCGCTGAGAAAGCAAGCAGACTCCCCAACCTGCACTCATCATACAGGCTGCAGAGAAAAGACCATCTGTATTAATTTGTTGACTTTCTCTTTCTTATGCTCTTGTTTCTTTCCCTTCAACACACAAACAACAGCAGTTGTATAAAAATGTCTATGACAAACGATGCCCACATCCTAAGAGTGAATAAAAGTTCTTCCATTGGTGATGGGAAGAGGGTAAGGAAGTACATTTAGAACAAACATAGACCACCTTCCCGCACATGGCCCTTATCCTTCTATTCTTTGTGTGTTTGTCTGTCTGTCTGTCTAAACGCCTATTAAATTTGCTATCATATCTGCTTCCACCACCTCTCCAGTCTGTGTGATCCAGGTCCCTACCATCGTCTGCATAAAAAAGCTTCTTCACACATCTCCAAATATCTACTTTTCCACACCTCTCATAATTTTATATACTTGTATCAGATCGCCTCTGATGCTCTAATGAAAGCAATCCAAGTTTGTCTACTCTCTCGTTAAACCTCTTTTGCTTCCTCTCCAAAGTCTCCACATTCTTGCAAAGGTGTGCTGACCAGAACTGCACAGAGTACTCTCGGTATAGTTAATACAACTCCATTCTGGATTAGTGGTCCTGGAAAAGCACAGCAGTTCAGGCAGCATCCGAGGAGCAGTAAAATCGACGTTTCGGATGCTGCCTGAACCATTGTGCTTTTCCAGCACCACTAATCCAGAATCTGGTTTCCAGCATCTGCAGTCATTGTTTTTACCTTAATACAACTCCAATCTGGGCAACATCCTGATAGGCCTCTTCTGTACCCTCTCCAAAGCCTCCACACCCTTCTTATAGTGTGGCAACAAGAACTGTACAACGTACTCCAAAATTCAAATGCAATTGCAATATGACTTACTGGCTTTTATAGTTGTTGGAAAAGTTCAGCTATGATATAATTAAATGACAGAACAGAATCGATGGGCCAAATGGCCTACACTTGTCTTTATGGAAAGAGCTCAGCCACGATCTTATTGAATGGCCAAGGATGGCGTAATTCTACTCTTTAATTCATACTTTTGGATGAAAACGTAATTTAAAAGAATGTGCTCCAATAGTTTGATCATCCCCTTATCACTTGACATGTGACGCCCATATCCCATGAACAATGCTTTTTAGAAAATGCAGATATGTTGGGAAGGTGACAGTGTGTCTTCCTAACAGCTATAATGTCGATACACGCACAGTGCTAACCAGGGTTTTATCCCAGTGGCTACTGAGGAACAGTCATTATATTTCCACATTAGAATTTTGTGTCTAAAACCATTTTTTGATTCCTTACCATGTTCATTACAACCAACTATGGCTTTGATCTAGCTTCCACCAAATTGGAAAGACCTTCCTTTTGGCTCTTTTTTCCCTTTTCCTCCCTACTCTTGTTCAAACCTGTTACATCTCCAACTTCTTTAATCAATGAGGGAGTCAATGGCTGTGGAAAAATCAAATTAAGGATTATCAGATCAGTCATGATCTCATTGAATGGCAGCAGGCTCAGTGGGCTGAATGGCCTACTTATGCTTCTACATCTTCATACCTTCTTCCAGTTCTCATGAAGGTCACCATTCTGAAACACTCATGGGGTCTCTAAGTGACAATAAACTCAAAAGTTTAGGAGATCCCAAGTGACTCCTCCATTTGTAAATAATCGCTGTGGCCTTTAGCTCTCATGCACTTGGCAAGCCAGTGGATGAAGGACCCCAAGATGGAACCCCATAACAGCAACAGGGCAGTCAGAGATGGACAACTCTCCTGTACTCAGCAGAACCAACAGGTAAGTGGTGGTTACTGGTGGTAGTACCATCCTGGGGCTTGGATTGAAAGAGATTGGCAGACATAAGTGATGGCAGGAAGGGTGTTACAGGTAGGAGATGCATTGGGAGGTCAGCAGCAAAGGTTGGCTATCACAGGCTCCCCCTTCCCAATGCTAACAAGACACTGAGTGCCTTTGAACAAGGGACCCCCATCCCACCTCCTCCCCAATGACCTTTGACTCTCTTGCCAATCAAGTGTCTGTGCAACTCAACCTTGAGTATATTCGATGAACAAGCCTGCGATGGTCTCCGGGGAAGAGAATTCCGTAGATTAATAATCTTCTGAGAGAGAAAGAAATCCTCCTCTCTCTCTCTCTCTTAAATGGGATTCTCCTTACGTTTAAACTGTGTCGCCCAGTTCCAGTGAAAATCCTGGATCTAGTGACAGGCTTCTTCTTCACATGCTCCCAAAAACAAGGTGGAAAGGATCCAGGAATTCTTGTGCCTTATTGATCCTGGATCCATGTTCAAAGGCAAGGGAAGGTGCAGTTGCACCCGTCAGCCTTCATCGGGTGCGGGCAGGGCCTGTGGGGAGTGGAGATTGTCCCTGGAACAAACAGCATTCTCAATAGCAACCTGAAGACATGGGCTGTTAAACCATTGTATCTGAAACCACTTAGTGCTGACTGCAATCCTGTTAAGTACTACCGGTAGATCAAAGCAGAGGTGATTAATAAGACAGCAAAAAAAATATAAAAGGCAACTCAAACAAAATAAATTGTAACAAGGGTTAGGAGATAACGGCATCTTTGAAGCTCCCCTGGGTTATTGCTGTCGAGTTTTTTTTCCTCGCTTTGTGCACTGGACCCATCTCCAAGGACAGATTAAAGGAACCCATATCTTACAGACCATCAATAATGTATCTCACTGTCACTGAACTCATTCTTGCATTCCTTTTCATCTTCTTGCATTATGCAGGCACACTTTAATCTTTCTCTACTTCTCCGTGAGTTCGTCATATAGAGCAGTGTGAGAGTGATAGGTCACTCTTACAGCTACAGCACCCACTGCAAGTTCCTCCATCTGTAAAGCACACTCAGTTTTACACTTTCATACCATCAATTTTCTGGCGTTTGTCGGTGGTGTGAGGGATCCCTAATGTCAGGACACTGGGGAGAATTCTCCTGCCTTTCCTCTGAAACCATTGGGATCTTTGCATGTACCTGAAGGGGGGGGGTGTGGGGTAGTCAGGTCTCTATCTGAATATCACATCTGAAAGATAGGACTTTCAACAGAACATCAGACTCTCTGTACTGGAGAAGGATTTGAACCCCCAACCTTTGAGGCAGGAGTGCTACCAGCTGAACTACAACTGGACAAACATACAAACCAGACTTTGGGATATGTCGAGTGTGATTAAGGATGCTGCAATAATTTAATGAAGGGATTAGATAGGATAGAAGCAGAGAGGTTGTTTCCACTGGCAGGTGAAACTAGAACTCGAGGGCATAGCCTCAAAATAAGGTCGAGCAGGTTGAGGATTGAGTTCTTCATCCAAAGGGTTGTGAATCTGTGGAATTCCCTGCCCAGTGAAGCAAGTTAGATAGATTTTTGAACAGTGAAGGAATTAAGGGTTATGGTGAGTGGGCAGGTAAATAGAGCTGAGTTCCATGAAAAGACCAGTCATGGCAGAGCAGGCTCGAAGGGTCAGATGGCCCACTCCTGCCCTTATTTCTCATGTCCTTACATTCATACAGTTTATTAATGTAAAGTTTTCTGTTGTTAGGTGGGTGCTTCCAGTATCTAAAGTGGAGTGGATCAAAGATCACAGTCTTGACTGAGATGAGGAAGCCCTGTGTTGTTGAGTGTTGTCTCAGCCTTCCCCCAGAATTTACTCCATCATAATGTCGTAGTGGTTCTCAAATGATCCCAGAAGTTCAAATCCGCCACCTCACTGCACCGCGTCACTCTGTCTCTTCTTGAGGAAGAATTTCACAACCTAAGACACCTTCCATTGGCTTGACCTATTGTCCACAGCAGGGAGCTGGCAATAGACTTCTCTATCATTTACCTTAAAAAGTTTCCCTTTCAGTTATCTCCTTCTTAAAAGTGAAGTATTCAGCTTTCCCATCTTTTAGCGTCATCCGGCTGCTGAGGACCAGTATTTTCAAGCATGAGCATCTGTTTGTATTCTAATAAAAGCAAAATATTAAGAATGCTGAAAGTAAAACATGGAGAACACTGAAGAAACTCAGCAGGTCTGGTAGTGTCTGTGGAGAAAGAGAAAAACAGAGTTAATATTTTGAGTGCAGTATGAATCTTCAGTACTTTGCACTCTTGATCACTTTAAACCTCACCAACTATTCCAATGTCACTTGTGGAGGAAAGATCAGTCGACTTGGAATGTGAACTCTAATTTCTCTCCACAGATACTGAACAAAGAGACCTTGGAGTGCAGGTTCATGGTTCATTGAAAGTGGAGTCTCAGGTAGATAGGATAGTGAAGAAGGTGTATGGTATTCTTTCCTTTACTGGTCAGAGCGTTGAGTACAGGAGTTGGGAGATCATGTTGTGGCCGTACAGGACATTGGCTGGGTCTATGAATAGAAAGGGTTTATTGGGATATGGGCCAAGTGATGACAAATAGGACTAGATTAGGTTGGGATATCCGGTCAGCATGGACGAGTTGGACTGAAAGGTCTGTTTCCATGATGTACAGTTCTGTGCTGCCAGACCTGCTGAACTTTTCCAGCAATTTCTGTTTCTGTTTATCATTTGTGGAAGGCTATGTTCGTATTTGTCCTATCATGGTTGATGTTTTTCCTGTCGTAATGATGTACCCTCTGTTCTGATCTTGACTTACCCTGTCCAATCCCTCGTACCTAGCCCACCAGCTTGTAGCTTGCCTCAGTCTATCTTGTCTTGCCACATCCAATACTGCCCAACCCACCCTACCACCATTCAGATCCTTCTCTGTCCTAGCCCACTCTGATTTTCACTCACCCACTCCCAACCCTGTCCTACTCCCCCACATGCTGGTATCTTGCCTCACTCCCTCAGTCAGGTCAGCCCAAAATCTCAGCAGGTTCTCCACACCACCCCACAATTCCCCCCCCCCCCCCCCCACTCCACCAACCCAGACCTCCTGCTCAACTCCTTTTCAGCCACTTACTCCCCTCCATGATTTTTTTCCCCCTATTGGCTAAACTCTGCAAGACCAATCTGCAAATTCAATCAGTCAAAACAAAAATATGGAGCAAAACATATTCATACAAACATCCACACGGATCAGGGCGGCCATTCAGCCCAGTCAGCTCTCCTGTCCCTCTGGTGGCTTCACTCTGCCTAACCAGCCCTTGGCACCGTGTTTCCAAACCTGATGTGATTTTTAAAAATTTAATCAAGCTTCTTGAATCAACCTGTGCAGAGATGTTACTACACACCTCTGAAGCAGGTGGGAGCAGGCCTCCTAGCTTAGGGGGTGGGGACATTACCATGGCACCAACTGATCACTCTCTACGTGGCTGTAAGTAGTACTTTCCTTTTAACTCACGCTGAACGTGTCTCTTGTCTTTCCAAGCGTGGCCTGAGCTGTAAATGTGCAGAGGGTGAACTCATTGCTTTTGGTTTAAAACTTAGAAAAAAATTTGCAAACACCTGGGAAAGTGTATGAAGGTTAAAGTACCCTGAACATCAAACAGAATTCCTCTGTAATCCGTTTATTTTAATCTTGTGGCTTTTTCAATTTTTTTTTCTCTTGTAGCCCAACATTCCTGTACAATCTGGCGAGAGCGAGCACCACTCCCGAAAGGACTCCACGCTGCATTCCACAGATAGGGTTTGCTGAGCTGGCCCAGCTCTGGTGGCCACAAGTCAGACTGTTGAGTTCCGCTGTTTGCTTTTCACATGCTTGAGCACACACTCGAGGGTTCGACCCGTGTGCTTTCGAAGATCACGTTCAGCAACGAAACAAAACCAGGGCAAAGTTAATAGCCCCGAATAAAAGACCGTTCAGCGTTAACAGCAGTGAACACCTTCAGTAAACTTGACTGCACACGGGCCCAAGCAGCTCAGAGTTTAGATTAGATTAGATTCCCTAACAGTATGGGAACAGGCCTTTCGGCCCAACAAGTCCACACCGACCCTCCAACGAGCAACCCGCCTCTCTACATTCACCCCTGGCTAATGCACCTAACAGGGCAAAAGTGAGGACTGCAGATACTGGAGATCAGAGTCAAGATTAGAGTGGTGCTGGAAAAGCACAGTAGGTCAGGTAGCATCCGAGGAGCAGGAAAATTAATGTTTTGGGCAGGAGCCCTTCATCAGGAAGGGCGCTAACACTTCAAGCAATTTTGTATGGCCAATTCACCTTTGGATTGTGGGAGGAAACCCATGCAGACATAGGGGCAATATACAAACTCCACACAGACAGTCACTCCGAGGTGGGAATTGAACCCAGGTCCCTGGTGCTGTGCGGTAACAGTGCTAACCACTGAACCACCGTGTCACCCAAGTTGACAAGTCATTGAGGGTTGCAGATTAGTTTTCAGTGTTTTTTTGTTTGTGTTATTTTTCGTTATTACCCACAGCTTGTTTTGCTTAATAAAAACTGAAATAACTGCTGTAAAATCAGAGAGAAAATAGAAATTGCTGGCACTGTTCAGTAGGTCTAGAAGCATTTGAGGAAGGGCCCCTCAACCCGAAATGTTACCTCTGATTTCTCTCCACGATCCTGCCAGACCTGCTGAGCTTTTCCAGCAATTTCTGTTTTTGTCTTTGTTTTGCTTTGTGTATATTCACTGTTTGTGTTAACACACCCAAGGGATAAATAGAGACTGATTAAGAAAAGCAAAATGCAACAGATACTGGGAATGTAAAACTCCAAACAAGACTGAAGAAACTCCGCAGGTTAGGCTGCTTCTCTGGAGGGAAATAGTCAATATTTCAGGTCGATGGCGTGACGATAGGTCATTGACCTGAAGTGTACAGAATCACTACAGTTCAGAAAGGAGCCATTCAGCCCATCAAGTCTGCACCGACCCTCCAAAGCACATCTCACCCAGACCCAGCCAATCCCCATAACCCCACGTAAGGCTTTTACCATGGCTAACCCATCTAAGCTGCGCAACTTTGGACTGTAGGAGGAAACCAGAATAACTGGAGGAAATCCATGCAGGCACGGGGAGAATGTACAAATTCCACACTGTTACCCAAGTGTGGAATCGAACCCAGGTCCCTGGCCCTGTGAGGTAGCAGTGCTAATCACGGTGCCGTCCAAGTTTATAAATGCAAAGAGTTGGCTGGATCCTTTCTGAAGCCGTCCACCACTGAAGTTTCCCTGAGCTGATGTTTGCAACTATTGCAGACTAATTGATAGAGATTGATTTTGTTTGATGGGATGCAGGCATCACTGGTTGGATCAACTTATCCCTACTTGCCCTGGGGAATTTTGGGAGTGATCTGCCTACTTGAGTCACTGCAATGCAAAGAGAACAGGGCCATTCACAGTGATGTTAGGGAGTGAGTACCAGGATTTTGAACCAGTGAGATTGAAGGAATGGTGATATAAGATGGTGAGTGGTTTGGAGGGGAACGTGCAGATGATGGTCTTCCAATGTATCTGCTGCTTGTCCTTCTCGATGGTAGAGATTGTAAGTTTGGAAAGGTGCTTTTGGAAGAGCCTTGGTGAGTTTCTGTAGCACATCTTTAGGATGTGTTCATTGCTCGTACAGTATCTGGTGGGGGATGGGGTGTCAATCAAGTAGGTCAAGTGGTAATAATGCTTGCATTCATATCATAATGGGCAGTTATGAACTCATTGACATGGTCATCATTGTCAGTAATCCCTCGCTAACAACTCTGATTGTCTACTTAGGACATTCCATGTCACTGGCCATGGGTACTATGGGCCCTTGTGTGGCTGATGAGCCCAATCCCAGAGCCACATCTCCAAACACAAATTCTGTATGTGTCTCTGGGAGGTCTTTCGCATTGTGGCATTCCTCTGGTTCCTTTTCTGTGCTTCCTCTGACTGATGGGTGTTCTCAAAGGATTGTGTCCCTTCATACAGGGGCATCCTCTGAGTTGGTTTCTTCTAAATAAAGTTCTCCCAAGTGTTGTGGGAAGCAACTAGTATCTTTAAATCAGCAAGTCAACTTCCTCTCTTTGTCCAGTTTAACAGAGTGAAGTTACGAGTTATTGTCAACTGTGAAAGAGTTTGTGTAAAGTGTTCGCCAAACCGGAAACGGCACTGAGACAAACTACACTCAATTCAATCAGATCCCTTCCAACATTTTTAACCCATCAACTCCATTGAAGTGTCTGAGTTACTCCTTTCACACTTGCTCTGTTTTGCTCATTGCTGCCATCTCTCCTGTCCCCAATTTTACATCTGTCTTAGATCGCTGTTGATGGGGTCAGCCTACCAGTGAGGAACCAGTTAGACATACTGTTGAAGACCTCACCCCTCACCTCAGACTGGACAATGGGAGATTAATGGAGGGAAAAGTAAATTTTATCTCACATTTTTCACGATATCAGGTCATCCCAAATACCTTCACAACAGGATTTTTGAGTGACTGATGTAAAAAAATTTGTTTAATATTGAATTTTAAGATTCTCATCTTTGTTTTCAAATACTTCTCACAGCCACAGCCCTCACTATTGCTGTAATCTCCTTTCAACTGTATCCTCTTCCTGGAGTGTCGGAGGCTGAGGGGTGACCTTACAGAGGTTTATAAATTCATGAGGGCCATGGATAGGATAAATAGACAAAGTATTTTCCCTGGGGTGGGGGAGTTCAGAACTAGAGGGCATAGATTTAGGGTGAGAGGGGAAAGATATAAAAGGGACCTATGGGCAAACTTTTCACATAGAGGGTGGTACATGTATGGACTGAGCTGCCAGAGGAAGTGGTGGAAGCTGGTACAATTACTACATTTAAAAGGCATCTAAAAGGGTATATGAATAAAAAGGGTTTAGAGGGATATGGACCAAGTGCCAGCAAATGGGACTAGATTAGGATATCTATTTGGCGTGGACACATTGGACTGAAGGGTCTGTTTCCTATGCTGTACATTTCTATGACTCTTCAGAATTCTGCATTCAGACAGTTCTGAGCTTAAGTGTTCCCTGTTTTGATTACTCCAGCACTGGCGACCATATTTTTAGTTGTCTAGGTTGTAAGGTCTGGAATTTGCCTCTCTAAACCCTAACTCCCGAACTCTCTTTCCACTTAAAAGGAGCAAGAATTAGGCCATTCAACCTATCAAGTCTCAACTACATTCTCCTGCCTTCTTTCCATAATCCTTAATCAACAACCTTTCTATATAAACACTGAAAGAACAGTCAATGCTGTTTATCAGAAACAAAAACAGAAATTGCTGGAAAAGCTCAGCAGATCTGGCAACACCAATGAAGAGAAATTTGAGTCAACGTTTCGGGTCCAGTGACCCTTTCTCAGAACCTATCTATCTCTGCCTTAAATACACTCAATGATGCGGCCTCCGCAGCCCTCTGTTGCAATGAGTTCCACAGATTCCCCACTCTCTGGCTGAAGAAGTTCCACTTCATCTCAGTTCTAAAGGGCCGTCACTTCACTCTGAAGCTGTGCCCCTCAGGTCCTGGTCTCTCCTACTAATGGAAACATCTTCTCCATGTCCACTCTATCCAAGCCTCTCAGTATTCTGGATAAGTTTCAGTCAAATACTCATCCTCCTTCTTAAACTCCTTCCATAAGCCTTTCATCTTCAAAATTAATCTTAAACCTCTTCTGGACCCCGTCCAAGGCCAGAACATCCTTTCTTAGATACCAGGCTCAAAACTGCTCACAATATTCCAAATGTGGTCTGACCAGAGCCTTATATAGACTCAGCAGTACATCTCTGCTCTTGTATTCCAGCTGTCTTGAAATGAGCACAAACATTATATTTGCCTCTCTAACCACCAACTGAGTCTGCCTGTTATACTGAACTAACACTTCTAAGTGCCTTTGTGTTTCACTTTTAAGACACGCCTTAAAAACTCTTGCTCTTTGAAATTTTTCATCATGTAACCTAATATTTGTTAGTAGTTCAGAGTCACATTTTCTTCCTTAATACTCCTATAAGGTACCCTTGGACCTTTTATTAAAGGTATTATAAAAATGCATGTTGCTGTAGTAATTTAAGAAGCAGCGTAGGCATTCTGCACACAGCGATGGTCACACAATCAGCAATGTGGCAATGACTGAATGTAACCATGTGTAATGACATTGGTTGAGTAATAGGGATTGATAGAAAAACTCGGAAATAAAGGAACATTGGAACAGAAGCAGATCATTCAGCCCCTTAACCCTGTTTCGCTATTTAATGAGATCATGGCTGATCCGTGAGCTAACTGTATATACATGCCTTTGGCTCAAATCATTTATCCCTTTGCTTACGAAAACTGTGTCTCAGATATACAACTAACACCTGATCCGACGTGTGTATGTGTGTGCGTGTGTTTCTCTGTGTGTGCATGCGTGTGTATGTGTGTGTGTTTCTGTGTGTATATGTGTGCGCGCATGCCTGTATGTGTGTGTTTGTGTGTGTATGTATGTGCGCGTGCCTGTATGTGTGTGTGTATGTGTGTGCGCACATGCGTGTATGTGTGTGTGTTTGTGTGTGTGTATGCATGTGTGTGTGTATATGTGTGTGCATGTGTGTGTTTGTGTGTGTATGTGTGTGCGCGCGTGAGTGTGTATGTGTGTGTGTATGTATGTGTGTGTTTGTGTGTGTGTGTGTGTGTGTGTTTGTGTCCTGAATTGCCACATCCCCTACTCCCTGGATGTTGCCTGACCCTCTGTGCTTCCCTGGCGCCATACATGTCTACTCTCTCCTGAATGCTCAAGCCCTAATTCTCAGACTATATTCTGACCATCTTCCAAACAATGCCAGTGGATCATTAAGCCCACCTGAGAGGCTTGACAGAGCCTGGGTTTGATATCAGATCTGATAGACAGTACAGCACTCCCTCAGTTCTGTGCTACAGACCAGCACAGGGGTTTGCTTTTTAATCAACAACTTGTGGTGCAAGGACATTGCAACCCTGGGCAGCCATTGCTCCCCAAACATTGCATTCCTCACCATCAAATGTCGCCCCTACTATCTACCACGGGAATTTCCCACTGTTATACTAGCTGCTGTGTACGTACCACCACGAGCAAAGGTTGAGGAAGCTCTGGATGTGCTGCACTCCACCACTAACACCCTGGAGATGGAACACCCCGAGACCCTGTTTATTGTGACTGGTGACTTCAATCAAGCCAATCTAAGGAAGGTTGCCCAAGTACCACCAGAACATTACCTGCCCCACTAGGGGCCCAAACATTTTAGACCACTGCTACACCACTGTGAAAGATGCCCTGCGTTCCATCCCCCGCCCTCATTTCGGGAACTCTGACCACAATGCCGTGTTTCTTCTCCTGGCTTACAGGCAAAAGCTCAAGCAGGAGACCCCCCTCGTGGATACAGGTCCAGTGCTGGTCGGAGGAGGCAGAGGATCAACTCCGGTGCTGCCTGGAATTGGCTGATTAGGCCATATTCAAACAGGCCACAGGTACCTTGCACAAGTACACCACCACCATCACAGACTTTATCAGCAAGTGTGTGGAGGACTGCATACCGAGGAAGTCAATCTGGGTGTTCCCCAAGAGGAAACCCTGGATGAATCAGGACATACAGAACCTGCTAAAAACCAGGCGTGAGGTCTTCAGATCAGGAGACCCACTCAAATATAAGGAATCCAAGTATGACCTTCACAGAGCCATTAAGACAGCCAAGGACCAGTACCGATCCAAACTAGAGACCCAGACAGCCACCCGGCGACTATGGCAGGGACTGAATGACATCACAGGTTCTAAAAAGAGACAGTGCAAAATAGCAGATGATGACACATCCCTCCCAGATCGTCTCAACATCTTCTATGCTCGCTTTGAGCAGAATTTCGGCGGAGAGTTAACACCTATTCTGACAAACCTATCCCAACAGTCACTGCATCAGAGGTCAGATCAGTTTTCCTTCGTGTGAATCCAAGGAAAGCGATGGGACCAGATGGAGTACCGAGCCATACACTCAGAGCATGCACAGATCAACTGGCAGAGATCTTCTAGGACATCTTCAACCTCTCCCTGTAGCAGGCCACTGTCCCTGCCTGTTTCAAGAGGCCAACATCATCCCTGTGCCTAAGAAGGCTCATGCAGCATGTCTCAATGACTACCGCCCAGTGGCCCTAACTTCGGTGGGCATGAAGTGCTTTGAAAGGCTGGTCATGGCAATAATCAACTCCAGCCTCCCCACTACTCTTGACCCATTCCAGTTTGCCTTTCGGAGCAACAGATTCACGTCAGATGCCATATCACTTTCCCTTCACTCCTCCCAAGAACATCTTGATACAAAGAACAGCTACATATGAATCCTACTCATTGATTACAGTTCAGCCTTCAACACTATTTTCCCCTCGAGACTGATTACTAAATTTAGTGATCTTTGACTAAGCCCCACTCCCTGCAACTGGACCTCAATTTCCTGACCCACAGGCCACAATCAGTGAAAATTGGGGACAGTATTTCGTCCTCACTAACACTCAATACTGGAGCTCCCCCAGGGATGTGTACTCAGTCTCCCATTGTACTCGCTATATACCCATGACTGTGTCACCAAATACCAGATTAATGCCATTTACAAGTTTGCTGGTGACACCACCATAATCTGTCAAATCTCAGATGGCAACGAAACAGACTACAGGCAGGAGGTGGAAGACCTGGAAAAATGGTGCACTGAGAACAATCTAGCTCTCAATGCTGGTAAAATTGAGGAACTCATTATTGACTTTCAGCAGGATGTTACGCATGCACCCGCCACCCCAACACATTAACAGCACAGAGGTGGAATGAGTGGAGAGTGTCAAGCTCCTGGGAGTGGTCATCCACAACAAGCTTTCTTTGACTCTTCATGTGAGCGCACTAGTTACAAAGGAGGAGAAAGTGAGGTCTGCAGACGCTGGAGATCAAAGCTGAAACTTGATTGCTGGAACAGCACAGCAGGTCAGGCAGCATCTAGGGAACAGAAGATTCGACGTTTCGGGCACATGCCCTTCTTCACTAGTTACAAAGGCCCAACAATATCTCTCCTTCATCAGGCAGCTGAGGAAATTTAACATGACGGTGAATACCCTTGCCAACTTGTATAGGTGCACCCATTGAGAGCATTCTGTCTGGATGTATCACTACCTGGTATGGCAACTGTACCATTCAAGGTCGGAGACGGTTACAGAGAATGGTGAACTCAGCCCGGACAATCACAAAGGCCAACCTCCCATCTATAGAATCCATCTACCAGGCCCACTGTCAAGGAAAGGCCGCCAGCATTCTTAAAGATCCATCCCAGTCTGGCAATGTTTTTCTACAACCTCTACCATCGGGGAGAAGGTACAAAAACCTGAGCACATGCACCAGCCGGTTTCGAAACAGTTTCTACCCTATTGTTGTTAGAATACTGAATGGACTCACAAACTCTCAATATTCACCTGTACCTGTGTTTTTGTTTTTGCCGCTGTTTACCTATTATTTACTTATCTATGCTATTAACTCTGTGATCTGCCTGTATTGCTCACAAGACAAAGCTTTTCACTGTGCCTCAGTACACATAACAATAAATTCAATTCAATTCAATTTAACTCAGCCTGGATTAAACATTTCCTCTGAGTGCTAAGCCATAGCTAACACCCAGGCTCCTATTGGCTCAGGCACATGACATCTTCAGGATTTCCTCATCCACTTCCTGTATTAGTGATGCCCTTGTCCTTTTGACAATTTGTTTTAACAATTCGGAAGTGGAGTGGAGCAGGTTGTACCTTTGGAAAGAGAGAGTGAGTGGGGAATGAAATATGATACACAGGAGCATAACTCTGTGAAGGGCTTGTTTTGTGTGAGGGCCTTTATCTGATCAATTGCTCCGTATCTGATGTATTTCAAAGGCAACAGCAGAACTGAAAATATCCTTTCAGATTCTTAATAAAATCGCAGTGAGATTGTTTTTGATAGCAGGCAGCAGTGATGAAGTAACTTACAATTTAGAATGAGTAAGGTGATTGCTTGGAAGCACATACTCTGTCCTTGTCTGTGCTTTGGAGAGGCCGGTGTTGGACTGGGGTGTACAAAGTTAAAAATCACACAACACCAGGTTATGGTCTAACAGGTTTAATTGGAAGCACTAGCTTTCGGAACGCTGCTCCTTCACCAGGTGGTTGTGAAGGACACAATTGTAAGATTATAAATTCTGTGTCTTATGATCTTGCTCCACAACCATCTGATGAAGGAGCGACACTCTGAAAGCTAGTGTATCCAAATAAACCTGTTGGACTATAACCTGGTGTGTGATTTTTAACCTTGTCTTTGCTGGCAAACACTTGAAAGTAGTGCAACCATTTCTTTCCATCATGATTCATCCACAAGTTAAGTTGTTTCAACAGGATTCTCGCTATCAGCGGAGCAGATATGTGATTTCACTGATACCTACTCAGCTGAAAGGCATATGAGCTGGTCATAAATCCTTCAGAAAATCACTTCAAACTCACCAATGCACTTTAAGCCCCCCTTTCTCACGACCACCTTCTGCCCCAATGTAACAGAGTCTGCGGAAGCCATATCAGTCTGTACAGCCACACACAGACTCACCATGAGAGTGGAAGAGATTCATTCTTGACTGCAAGGGATCGTCAATGAATGAATGATTATAACCTCACACACACACTTTTGAAGCTAGCGAGTTCTGAGAAGATTTGTAGCTCAGGTTGAGATTGCCCTACATCAGAAATGACTGCCAGACTACTCAGACCCATTGGCATCATGGTAGCCCACAAACTCACCAACACACTAAAACAGCAGCTAATGAACTAGAAAGACCCTATACAGACAACAAGCAAAACTAATGTCATCTACAAAATACCTTGCAAGAACTGTAACAAACACTACATTGGACAAACAGGCAGAAAACTAGCCACCAGGATACATGAACATCAACTAGCCACAAAACGACATGACCCACATACAGATGAGGAAGGACACCACCTCGACTGGGACAACACATCCATCCTAGGACAAGCCAAACAGAGACATGCACGAGAATGTCTACAAGCATGGCCATTCCAACTGGAACTCTATCAACAAACACATTGGATCCCAAGAGAAAAAGAACAGAAAAAGACAACGCTGCCGGAAATGATGTCACCACAGGAAATTATATCACTGACCCAAGGAAACCCAAACATCTAAATAGAAAGTGAGCTACACCACCAGTGCTTCATTCGGAGGCTCACTGAAGATGTTACCTAGTATGGTTGGTGAAACATCTGAAAACGAACCTTCCAGCTCAGTGAGCAAACTTACCTCCAGAAGTTTGAGGCTACTGCTGCAGTCTAGACATATTTTAGGTGCTTGACTCTGTTGCAATCATCAACAGGGTCAGTGAAAACAGTCCAGCATTTTAAGGCATATGAAAATTATTTTCTTCAAGAGTACATTTGGCTAAAATATGCATGAAATCCAATTGCCCTGAGAAACCTAAAGTGCATTATGCAGAGAAGCATCTTCCAAGGAACAAGGTCATGGTCATTCCATCAATGGCACACAAGCATACCAATGTGATATCTACACTGTCTCAGCTTATAGACTCCAGTCAGATATGTGGTCAATTCAACATACCACATGGACACCCTCAACAAAGCTGAAGTCTTTATGTACAACCAAGTAGTATTTCTGAAAAGCAAAGTACATCTTTTACTTTATGCTAAAGTTGATACTGGTGCAAGTGCAAGTGCATCTTACATGAGATGCATTCAGGAAGCTGGCACAATGTGGTAGGGTCAACCAGGGAAAGTGGAGGGAGCTTGTGCCTGGAATTGGAGGAGGTAGAGGCAGTCCTTAATGAATTCTTTGCTTCAGTATTCACTACTAAGAGGAACCTTGTTGTTTGTGAGGACAGTGTGAAACAGGCTGATATGCTCAAACAGGTTGATGTTAAGAAGGAGGATGGGCTGGAAAGTTTGGAAACCTTGAGGATAGATAAGTTCCCTGGGTCAGACGGGATATACTCAAGGTTGCTGTGGGAAGTGAGGGCTGCACCTTTGGTGATGGTCTTTGCATCTTCACTGTCTACTGGAATAGTGCCAGATGATTGGAGGGTGGCAAATGTTATTCCCTTGTTCAAGAAAGGGAATAGGAATAACTCTGGGAATTATAAACCAGTCAGTTTAAGTCAGTGGTGGGCAAATTATTGGAGAAGATTCTGAGAGATTTATAATTATTTGGAAAAGCATTGCTTGATTAGAGACAGTCAGCATGGCTTTGTGAGAGGCAGGTCATGTCTCACAAACCTTATTGAATTATTTGAGGATGAGACAAAACACATTGATGAAGGTAGAGCAGTGGATGTGATGTGTATGGATTTTAGCAAGGCTTTTGATAAGTTTCCCCATGGCAAGCTCATTCATAAAGTAAGGAGGGAAATTTGCCTGTCTGGATATAGAATTGGTTGGTTCATAGAAGACAGACATAGAAGACGAGTGGTCATTGATGGAAAGCATTCAGCCTGGAGCTCGATGACCAGTGGTATTCTGCAGGGATCTGTTCTGGGACCTCAGCTGTTTGTGATTTTTATAAATGACCTGGATGAGGAGTTGAAAGGGTGGGTTAGTAAGTTTGCCAATGACAGGAAGGTTGGTGGAGTTGTGGATAGTGTGGACGGCTGTTGTAGGTTGCAAAGGGATATTGACAGGATGCAGAACTGGGCTGAGAAGTTGCAGATGAAGTTCAACTTGGAAAAGAGTGAAGTGATTCACTTTGGAAGGTCGGATTTGAATGCAGATTACAGGGTTAAAAAAAATGATTCTAGGCAGTGTAGAGGAACAGAGGGATCTTGGGGTCCATGTCCATAGATCCCTCAAAGTTGCCACTGCAGTTGATAGGGTTGTTAAGAAGGTGTATGGTGTGTTGGCTTTCATTAGCAGAAGGATTGAATTTAAGAGCAGCGAAGTTATGCTACAGCTCTATAAAGCCCTGGTTAAACCACACTTGGAATATTGTGTTCAGTTCTGGTCGCCTCATTAAAGGAAAGATGCGGAAGCTTTAGAGAGGGTGCCGAGCAGATTAACCAGGATGCTGCCTGGACTGGAGGGCATATCTTATGAAGAAAGGTTGAGGGAGCTAGGGATTTTATTATTGGAGCGAAGAAGAATGAGAGGTGACTTGATAGAGGTGTACAAGCTGATGAGAGGCAGAGAATAGAGTAGATAGCCAGGGACATTTTCCTAGGGCACAAATGGCTATCGAGGGGTCATAATTTTAAAGTGATCAGAAGAATGCTTAGGCAAGATGTCAGAGGTAGATTCTTTCCACAGAAAGTGGTGGGTGCATGGAATGCACTGCCAGCGGTGGTAGTAGAGTCAGATTCAATAGGGACATTTAAGCGACTCTTGGATTGGCACATGGATGATAGTAAAATATAGGGTATGTAGGTTAGTCTGATCTTAGAGTAGGATAAAAGGTCAGCACAACATCAAGGCCGAATGGCCTGTACTGTGCTGTAATGTTCTATAGAACATAGAACATAGAACATTACAACGCAGTACAGGCCCTTCGGCCCTTGATGTTGCGCCGCCCTGTCATACCAATCTGAAGCCCATCCCACCTACACTATTCCATGTAAGTCCATTTGCCTGTCCAATGACAACTTAAATGCACTTAATCACTTAAATGGCGAATCTACTACCAATGCAGGCAAAGCATTCCATACCCTTACTCCCCTCTGAGTAAAGAAACTACATCTGACATCTGTCTTATACCTATCTCCCCTCACTTTAAAGTTGTGTCCCCTCGTGTTTGCCGTCCCCAACTTGGAAAAAGGCTCTCCCTGTCCACCCTATCTAACCCTCTGATTATCTTGTATGTCTCTATTAGGTCACCTCTCAAACTTCTTCTCTCTAACGAGAACAGCCTCAATGCCCTCAGCCTTTCCTCGTAAGACATTCCTTCCATACCAGGCAACATCCTAGTAAATCTCGTCTGCACCCTTTCCAAAGCTTCCACATCCTACTTATTATGCAGTGACCAGAACTGTACACAATACTCCAAGTGTGGCCGTACCAGAGCTTTGTACAACTGCAGCATAACCTCCTGGTTCCGGAACTCAATCCCTCTATTGATAAAGGCCAAAACACTGTATGCCTTCTTAACAACCCTGTCATCTGGGTGGCAACTTTCAGGGATCTGTATACATGGACACTGAGATCTCTCTGCTTACCTGCACTCCCAAATCTTACCATTAGCCCAGTACTTTGCATTCCGATACTCCGGCCAAAGTGTATCACCTCACATTTGTCCACATTAAACTCCATTTGCCACCTCTCAGCCCAGCTCTGCATTCTATGTCTCTCTGCAACCTACTACATCCTTCGTCACTATCCACAACTCCACCGACCTTAGTGTTGTCCGCAAATTTACCAACCCACCCTTCTAAGCCCTCATCCAGGTCATTTATAAAAATGATGAACAGCAGTGGACCCGACACCGACCCTTGCAGTACGCCGCTAGTAATTGGACACCAAGATGAACATGTTCCATCAACTACTACCCTCTATGTTCTATTAGCCAATCTCTAGTCTTCTGGCACATCACTTGTAGCTGTTGATGATGCAAATATCTCAGTAAGGGGGTCTAACAATCACTTCTCCAGCTTCCCACAAAGTTCCGTGAAACACCTAATCAGGTCCAGGGGATTTATCTACCTTAATGCATTTAAGACCTCCAGCATCTCTTCTTCTGTAATGTGGATGCTCTTCAAGACATCACTATTTCCCTAAGTTCCCCAGCTTCCATGTCCTTCTCCACAGTAACCACTGACCCAAAATATTAATTTAGTATCTCACCCAACTCCAGCGCTGCTCAAACGATCCCTGGCATTCCACTGACCTCATTGGGTTTGCCTGTGCTCTTATCAAATCTGTTGGATATACGGCTACTGTGCTGATATTAGGTACATATTTCTAATAAGACCCACACATTCCCAGAAATCTCATTAATTCCGATGTTTTAGGAATAGGCATTTGTTCTGAGCCTTGAATTTATCTTTACTTGGCAACACTTATCTTTGTCCTATGATATGGTTTAATTACGTTATCCTCCCAGCCACTACATTCTTGGTGAGATTTATTACTAAGCCCGTTTATGGCAATTACTTTAACAGATCTTTTAATTGTTTTACTGTTCTTCTCAGGTGTTATTGTATATTAGGACAGTATCTAAACAAACCACAAAATTTGGTACTCGATTCATTGGACATTGGAACATAGCTAGGACATTTTCAAACTGAAATTGCAGTTTGATACAATATTGATACAAACATTTCATCACCATATGAGGTATCATCTTCAGTAAGCCTCCGGATGAAGCCCTGCTGATGTTTCCTGCTTTCTATTTATATGTTTGGGTTTCTTTGGGTTGGTGATGTCATTTTCTGGGGTGGTGTCATTTCTTGTGGTGATTTCATTTTCTGTTCTTTTTCTCAGAGGGTGGTAAATCGGGTCCAAGTCAATGTGATTCGGTTGGAATACCATGCTACTAGGAATTCTTGTGCGTGTCTTTGTTTGGCTTGTCTTAGGATGGATGTGTTGCACCAGTCGAAGTGGTGTCCTTCCTCATCCGTATGTAATGATACTAGTGAAGAGAGGGTCATGTCTTTTTGGGGCTAGTTGGTGTTCATGTATCCTGGTGGCTAGTTTTCTGTCTGTTTGTCCAATGTAGTGTTTGTTACAGTTCTTGCATGGTATTTAGTAAATGACATTAGTATTGCTTGTTGTCTGTATAGGGTCTAAATAGAAAGCAGCAAACATCAGCAGTGCTTTGTCCAGAGGCTCACTGAAAACATTACCTAGTATGGTGAGAAACATCTGAAAATGAATGTTCCAACTCAGCGAGCAAACCTACATCCAGAACCTCAACCTGAGCTACAAATCCTCTCAAAACTCGCTAGTAGATACAAACAATTTGATGTAACAAAGATTAATATCGTTAGTTTTTGATGTGAATGGTACTTGCCCAATACCCTTTCAATAAATCAATCTTAGAGACAAATCAGGCAGTCAACACTTTTAATTGAACAATTGGAAATGAATCTGTTTTTGTTATCGCATTTACTTTTCTGTAATCTATGCCGAATCTAATTGACCCATTTTGTTTATCAACTCATACCACTAGTTAGGGTCAATCAGGTGATTTTCTAGCATTTATTGAATTTCTTTTACCACCTGAGCTTGTTTTATCTGGGATTAACCATTAAGGATGTCTTTTTTTAATCATTTTAGTATAGCTTCCCTTAGATCCACATCATGTCTGGGCAACAGACATGTCAATGCAAGATGAATAGTGAAGGCAAACACTTCTCTTGGTATGTGTTTGGTGTGTAAATGCTCCTCTTCAAATCACCCCTCCCCCACCCAGGAAGAGGACATGTCCATGTGCCTTGCTGTACCTTGCCCCAAATAAAGATGGTGGCCATAACCCAGGACCTATCACTGCCTGAGGGCCACAGCCATTTTCCCATTTGCTGTAAACGTGGGACCAAGAATTTCTAATTCAGGCCTAACTACCTGTTCAGGGTGTAATTAAAACCTCCCAGTCTAAACCGGATCCAACTCCCCTTTCCCATTTCCTCCTCCTGCATACACCAAGGGTCATTCTAGGTCCAGTGACCCTTCTTCAGAACCGATGGCAGCTGGGAAAATTAGAATCCCTACAGTGTGGTAACAGGCCATTCGGCCCAACAAGTCCACACCCACCCTCTGAAGAGTTTCTCAACCAAACCCATTCCCCGACCCTATTATTCTACATTTCTCCTGACTAATGCACCTAACCTATACATCCCTGAACACTACGGGAAATTTAGCTTGGCCAATTCACCAAACCTGAATATCTTTGGACTGCAGGAGATAGGGTTTAAAGAGCAAATAATAGGTGGGGACAGAGATACAGGAACATTTGGAAAGACAAAGGAGTGAATAACAATCTGGCTGGGAGGGTGCATAGCTGTTGATGGAGGGGACAGGAACCTGTGTCTGGCAGCATCTCAGTGGAGGTGCTGGAAATGGCAGCTGATGATCTATATTCTGCTGTAAAACAGACCCTGAGCTTCCAGTTGCCTGTCACTTTAGCACACAAGTCTGTTCCCGGGCCAACATCTCTGTCTCATGCTTACTACAGTGTTCCAGTGAAGCTTGATGCAAGCTGGCAGAACACTCCAGAACATACCAAAACGCCCCGTATTTCAAGGACTGCAATTTCCCCTCCCATGTGGTCAACAATACTCTCCAGTGTATCTCCACCACTTCTCACACCTCTCCAACTGCAACAAGGATAGAACCCCCCAGTCCTCACCTTCCACCCAGGTACAACGTATCATCCTCCGCCATTTCCACCACCTATAATCAGATCCCACCAGAGATATATTTCCCTCTCCATTCCTTTCAGCATTCCACAGAGACCATTCCCTGTGAATTCCTAGTCAGATCCATGCTCCCAACTAACCCACCCTCCACTCCCAGCACTTTCACTTGTCAATGCAAACCTGTGCCCACACCTCCTCCCTCACCTCCAAAGGACCCTTCCACATCCAGCAGAGATTTCCCAGCACATCCAAACACCTCACCTATTATGGCCTTTGCTTTCGATGTGGTCTCCTCTCCACTGGGGAGTCAGGACACCAACTTGCGGAATGTTTCAGGGAACATTTCCGGGACACATGCACCAACCAACCCCACCATTCTGTGGCCGACCACTTCAACTTCCCCACCTACTCCACCAAGGACATCCAAGTCCTGGGCCACCTCCACCACCAAATCCCAGCCATCCGATGCCTGGAGGAAGAATACCTCATCTTCCATATTGGGACCCTTTAACCAGAGAATCAAGGTTTCCTCATCTCCCCTCCCCTACCTTATCCCAGATCCAACCCTCCAAATTGACACTACCCTGTTGAACTGTCCCACCTGTCCATCTTCCTTTCCAATTATCCACTCCACCCTCTCTCCATTACCCTCCACCTACATCTACCTATTGCCTTCCTAGCTCCCTTCCCACCATCCCCACACATCCCTCTTATTTATCTCTCAGCCCTCTTACTACTCCCCCCTCCTCCCCCCAACCCTGCCCCCCCCCCAATCCTGGCATTCCTGATGAAAGGAATATGCCCAAAACATCGATTCTCTTGCTCCTGAGATGCTGCCTGACCTGCTGTGCTTTTCCACACGTTAACGCAAGCTGGAAGAACAACACCTCATTTTCTACTTGGGGACCCTGCACCCCTCTAGCCCCAGTATCAAATGCAATAGTTTTACGTCCTGAACTCTCCAATGTCCTAGCGCCCTAGCCTCTTAACCCTCACACCAGGCCTTGTTATTGCAGCCTGCCATTACACATTACCTACGGTTAGCCACTAACAGTCCCCATTAACAGCTATTCACCCTCCCCCAGCCAGATCGTTATCCACTCCCTTGTCCAACTGCTACCATTTCTTTCTTTGGACTCTATCACCACCCATCATTCACTCCCCAACCCCTACCTTCTGCATATAAACCGACATTTCTTTTCAGTAACATCAGTTCTGAGGAAGGGTCAGCAGATCCAAAATATTAACTCTGATTTCTCTCCACAGATGCTGCCAGACCTGCTGAGCTTTTCCAGTACCTTTTGATTGTTGTGTGAGATTTACAGCATCCACAGTTCTTTTGGTTCTAATTTACCAGGAATTTCTAATTCAGGTCTAGCAGCCTAAAACCGTGCGGTTATAAACCCTCCCAGTCCACAATAGCTCCATTTCTTCCCCAGACTTTGCAGTCTCTCCCACTCCCTTCACACTCACTAGGTACCTCCTCACCATGACACTGCGCCTGCACAGCTCAGGGCCAGGTGTTGGCCTGCTGGACCCACCCCAATTCACTCCCATTGGCTGGAGGATCATGCCAATTCTCCTATTGGTCTGAAGCTGCTGTCAATCACCTGGGCCCCATTGTGACATGAGTGGGCTCATCCCAAGAGCATCGGATGCTGAGGTTTGATCTCATAGAGCTTTATAAAATCATGAGGTGTATGGATGGGAAAAATAGACAAGGTCTTTTCCCTGGGGTGGGGGAGTCTAGAACGAGAGGATGTAGGTTTAAGGTGAGAGGGGAAAGACTTAAAAGGGACCCAAGAGGCAACTTTTTTCACACTGAGATTGGTGCGTGTATGGAATCCTCTGTTCGGGGAAGTGGTGGAGGCTGGTACAATTACACCATTTGGCATATGGATGGGTATGTGAATAGGAAGGGTGTAGAGGGATATGTGCCAAGTGTCGGCAAATGGGACCAGATCAGGTTGGGATATCTGGTCGGCATGGACCAGTTCGACCAAAGGGTCTAATTCCATGCTGTAGGTCTCTATGACTCTGCCCTGGGATGAGCTTCATCATTCACAGTGAATGGGGCAGTAACACAGAGCATAGGGGTTTGGGGCTATTCAGCCCATTGGGGCTATACTCTCCCCCTCTGGAGATGGTGCCAGTCTATCCCAATTCACCTCCCATTTGTCTCTAGCACTCCAAATCCTTCCTTAAAAAAGTTAAATTCCAAATTTGTTTTGACAATAACTACTGAATCTGCATCCAGCTGTCGGTCAAACTGTTCCAGATGCTCAGAACTTAGTGAGTAAAATAATTTTCACATTTTTAACCTGCATTATTTGCCAGTTACCTGAAGGTAATTACTAAAAATTGTGATGTTAATAATTTCTCCCTCTGTCTTTCTGTAAATTAAATATCCTGGAAACAAATCTGCTCCTGGTCGAAATCACTGCCGAACCTTCTCAGCTCCAAGGAGAATTATCTGACCTTCTGCTAACTCTCCATAAAAGAGAAACCCACCTTAATTTTATTAGTGCCATAAAGATGTACAGCAGAGAAACAGACCCTTCGATCCAACTTGTTCATGCCGACCAGATATCCCAAATCAACCCCATCCCATATGCCAGCACTTGGCCCATATCCCTCCAAACTTTTGCTAATCACATACATCTCAAAGGCATAATTGGGTAATTGTACCAGCCTCCACACCTCCTCTGGCAGCTCATTCCATACACGTACCATGTTCAGCTGGAAAACATTGCCCCTTAGATCCCTTTTAAATCTTTTCCCTCACACCTGAAGCTTGTGCCCCCAAGCTTTGGACTCTCATATCCTGGGAATAAGACCCTGGGATTTCACCCTATCCATACCCCTCACAATTGTATCAGATGCTCCAGGGAAATCAGCCACAGCCCATTCAGCCTCTACCTATATAGCTCAAATCCTCAACCCTGGCAACATCTTTGCGGATCTTTTCCGAACCCTTTCAAGTTTCACAATATCATTCCGATAGCGGGGACACCAGGATTGAAAGCAGAATTCCAGAAGTGGCTGAATCAATGTGCTGTGCAGCCACAAAATGACGTCCCAACTCCACTACTCAATGCACTGACCAGTAAAGGCAAGTACACCAAACACCTTCTTCACTACCCTGCCTATGATTCCACTTTCAAGGAACTATGAACCTGCACTCCAAGGTCTCTTTGTTCAGCAACATTCCCCAGGACCTTCCAATTAAGTGTATAATTCCTGCCCTCATTTGCTTTTCCAAAATGGAGCACCTCATATTTATCTGAAATAAACTCGATCTGATAATCCTCAGCCCATTTGATTGAAGTCCCATTGTACTCTGAGGTAACCTTCTTCGCTGTCCAGTGCGCCTCCAATTTTGATGTCTACTGTAAACCTACTAACTATACCTCATATATTCACATAGAAATCATTGATATAAATGATGACAAGCAGTGGACCCAGCACCGATCCTTACACCATATTGCTCATCACAGGCCTCCAGTCCGAAAAGCACTACCCTCCGTCTCCAACCTTCCAGCCAATTTGTATCCAAATAGCTGGTTCTTTCTGCATCCCCTTGGTGTCTAACTTGCTAACCAGTCTGTTATGTGGAACCTTTTTGAATGTCTTTTTGAAGTCCAAGTTAGTGATTTATGTACAAAGCCATGCTGATTATCCCTAATCACTTCTTGCCTTTCCAATTACATATAAACCTGTCCTTCAGAATTCCTTCCAACACCTTGTCTGCCACTAACTTCAGGCTCACCAGTGTATTGTTCCCTGGCCTTTCCTCATCACCTTTCTCAAATAATGGAATGCATCCCAGGGGACTAAAAGAAATGGTGAAGGGTCTATCGACCTTCCTTGAGAGAGGGATGGTTATGCTGCAGCTGTACAGGGTGCTGGTGAGGCCACACCTGGAGTACTGTGTACAGGTTTGATCTCCTTACTTCAGCAAGGCTGTACTGACACTGGAGGGGGTGCAGCAGAGGGTCACTAGTTTGAGTCAGGAGTTGAGAGGGTTGGTGTATGTGGAGAGATTGAATAGACTGGGACTATACTTGTTGGAATTTAGAAGAATGAGAGGTTGTATTGGAAAAAATAAAATTAAGAAGGGAATAGATAAGATAGAAGCAGGGAGGTTATTTCCATGGGGGGGTGGGGGGGCGGGGGGGAAGGGGGAAAGACGGGTCAGTCTAGAGAGCATAGCGTCAAAATAAGGGGGTATCTGATTTAGGACAGAGTTGAGGAGGAACTTCTTCAGCTAAAGGGTTATGAATCTGTGGAATTCCCTGCTGAGTGTAGCAGTTGACATTATCAACTTGAATGTCTTTAAGGCAAAATGTAGATTTGCAAACAGGAAAGGAATTAAGGGTTATGGTGAGGGAGCAGGAAAGTGGAGCTGAGGCCATGTAAAGCTCAGCCCTGACCTTATTGAATGGCAGTGCAGGCTTGAGGGGCCAGATGGCCTACTCCTGCTCCTCCTCCTTCTGTTCTTATGTTCCCATTTTCCAGCCGTCCCTTTACCTGGGGATTGAAAAGAAATATTGAAAGTTCTCGCCTTGTACCGTCAAAATTCACCTTTGTCCAACTTTGAACACCAACTTTTAGATCTGGTCTATTATTTTCTGCAACAATTTTAAAACCAGTAGAATTATCGTCAGAGAATCCCAAGTGTGGAAGCAGGCCATTCGGCCCATCACATCCACACTGACCCTTAGATCCTCCTACCTTACCCCTGTAACGCTGCATTTCACATGGCCAATCCCCCTAGCCTGCACATCCCTGAACACTGTAGGCAATTTCACATGGCCAATCCACCCAACCTTCACATCCCTGAACAATATGGGCAATTCAGCCTGGATAATCCACCCAACCTGCACATCTTTGGACTGTGGGAGGAAACCAGAGCACCTGGACGAAACCCACACAGACAACCTCAATAAGGTGATCATCCTGTTCTTATTTCCCAGTTCCACCCAAGTAAGTTCACCAGGCGAACCTCCATGAATATCCTCCCTAAGCACAACAATAATGTTATCCCTAATCGCAAACACCATTCCACCTTCTCTCTTATCCCCCTTTCTATCCTTCCACTTACATCTATTCCCTGGAACATTAAGCTACCTGTCCTGTCCAACCTAAACCACGTTTCTGTAATACCCACTATATCCCAGTTCCATGTTCAAAACCATATCTTAAGCTCATCTGCTTTCCCTGTCAAACCTCTTGCATTGAAATAAATGCAGTGCAGTGCTATCAAAAGGACAGACTGATGGGCAGAGGGGGTGGGATGGCCCTGTTAGTGAGAGATGACGTTCAGCTCCTTGCGAAGGGGGAGACACAGAGTCTGGAGATGTAGAGTCAGATTGGAGGGTGGCTAATGTTGTCCCACTTTTCAAGAAAGGTGGGAGAGAGAAAACAAGGAATTATAGACCGGTTAGCCTGAGGTCAGTGGTGAGAAAGATGCTGGAGTCAATTATAAAAGATGAAATTATGGCTCATTTGGATAGCGGTAATAGGTTCGTCAGAGTCAGCATGGATTTACAAAGGGAAATATACTGAGTTTGATTGAAAATTGGCTGGCTGACAGGAAGCAAAGAGTAGTGATAAACACTTCCTTTCGGAATGGCAGGCAGTGACTACTGGGGTACCACAAGGTTCGGCCATGGGACCGCAGCTGTTTACAATATACATTAATAATATAGATGAACCTATTAAAAGTAATATTAGCAAATTTGCTGATGACACAAAGCTGGGTGGCAGGGTGAAATGTGAGGAGGATGTAATGAGAATGCAGGTTAACTTGGACAGGCTAGGTGAGTGGACGGATGCATAGCAGATGCAGTTTAATGTGGATAAATGTATGGTTATCCACTTTGGAGTTAAGAACAGGAAGGCTGATTACTATCTAAAAGGAGATGGAAATGTGTTGCTGGAAAAGCGCAGCAGGTCAGGCAGCATCTAGGGAACAGGAGAATCGACGTTTCGGGCATTAGCCCTTCTTCAGGAAATCTTCGGGCTAATGCCCGAAACGTCCATTCTCCTGTTCCCTAGATGCTGCCTGACCTGCTGCGCTTTTCCAGCAACACATTTCCATCTCTGATCTCCAGCATCTGCAGACCTCACTTTCTCCTACTATCTAAAAGGAGTCAAGTTTGGTAAAGGGGAAGTACAACGAGATCTAGGTATTCTTGTATATCAGTCAATGAAAGCATGCATGCAGGTACAGCAGGTAGTGAAGAAAGCTCACTGCATGCTGGCCCTCATAACAAGAGGAATTGAGTATAGGAGCAAAGAGGTCCTTTTGCAGCTGTACAGGGCCCTGGTAAGACTGCACCTGGAGTATTGTGTGCAGTTTTGGTCTCCACATTTGAGGAAGAGCATTGTGGCTATTGAGGGAGTGTTGGGTAGGTTCACGAGGTCAATTCCCGGAATGGCGGAATGATCACATGTTGAAAGATTGGAGCGACTGAGCTTGTATACACTTGAGTTTAGAAGAATGAGAGGGGATCTGATTGAGACCTACAAGATTATTAAAGGGGTGGAACTCTGGAGGCAGGAAGCATGTTTCCACGGATGGGTGAGTCCAGAACCAGAGGAGAAAGTGAGGTCTGCAGATGCTGGAGATCAAAGTTGAAACTTTATTGCTGGAACAGGCCTGAAGAAGGGCCTGTGCCCGAAACGTCGAATCTCCTGTTCCCTGGATGCTGCCTGACCTGCTGTGCTGTTCCAGCAATAAAGTTTCAACCAGAACCAGAGGACACAGTTTAAAAATAAGGGAGAGGCCATTTAGAACAGAGTTGAGGAGAAATGTCTTCACCCAGAGAGTAGTGGGCACATGGAATGCTCTGCTCCAGAAGGCAGTGGAGGCCAAGTCTCCGGATACTTTCAAGAAAGAGATGGATAGAGCTGTTAAAATAATGGAATCAAGTGTTACGGAGATAAGACAGGAACAGGATACTGATTGTGGATGATCAGCCATGATCATAATGAATGGTGGTGCTGACTCAAAGAGCAGAATGGCCTATTCCTGCACCTATTGTCTATTGTAACTTGTCAGTCCTACCTCATTCTGTGCCTTGCCCTTGCCTGCCTTGCCTGTCTAACTTCTCAACTGTACCAGCCTCAGACTTACCTTCTTTCTCACTATCTCTTTAGGTTTATCCCCCACTCCCTCACTGGTTTAATGCCTCCAGTGTAGCACCAGCAAATCTCCCTGCTTGGATATTAGACACCTTACAATTCAGGTGTAATCCATCCTTCTTATGCACGTCAATTCTACCCCAGCAGAGATTCCAATGATCCAAAAATGTGAATCCTTCTCCCCTGTATCAGATCCTTAGCCACGCATTCATCTGCTCTACCCTGCTATTCCTACTCTCACTAGCATGTGGCATTGGGAGTAATCTAGATATTACTACCCACAAGGACCTGCTTATTATCCTCCAGGCTAATTTGCTATATTGTCTCATCAGGACTTCATCCTTCTCTCTTATGTCATTGGTACCAATGTACAGCGACCTCCCACTGATCATTCTCCCCTTTCAGAATATTCTGCACCCTCGGAGCCATCCTTCACTCAGTAGGGAGGCACCAGCCCATTCTGATGTCTCACTGTTAGCTACAGAAACTGCAGTCTGTGCTGCAGACTAGAGAGCCCCCTATCACCATCGATCGCGTGGAACCTGATATACTTCACATTACACTAGTAACTTGGCTGTCAGTTCGATATTCCCCTGAGAGTCTGTGACCCCCGATGCTTTCCAAAACAGTATACTTGTTTGAGATGGAAATAACCACAGGTGACTCCTGCACTACTTGCCCTCCACTCCTCCTTTTCCGAGAGGAAACCCATCTACCTGACTGGATCGGCAGTTTTCCTACCTTTCTGAAACTGCCACCTATCACACCCCCCCCAGCTCCTGTAAATTCTTCATTACCTTTAACCATCGCTCCATCTGGTCCATGAAATCCTACAGGATTTGCATCCTCACTTCCTGCAGACAATCAGGATCATTGAAACTTTCCTTAATCTCCTACATCCAACAGGAAGAGCACATCACTGTACGAATGGCCATCTCTGCACCTTAACAGTCCACAGAGGTGTATATCTCTGGATTTCCTTAAATTTCTGAAATAAACTTACAAGATCTTCCTGCTGTTGTTGCTCTTGATATGAAAATACATTGTTTAACTGTCCCGGTATTTCATCAGACCATAAGATAGAAGTGGTTTTCCACACGCACGCTATTACTCAGCTATAACCACCTCGCTAAGTGAAGGTGGCTCAGAAGTTGCCAATCATTGAAGTCAGGGTTAGGAGAGATTTTCCTGAATATCTCTGTGGGTGTGAACCCATATAGAGAATCCCCCTCCATCTCATGGCTACTTGGCTTGCCAAGTGCTGTTTTCCTTGGTGCTTCCAGTGGGGTCCAGAGGGAACAGTATTAGACCAAACAGCTTTGAAGATGAACTATCTGTCAAATGACTTTGTTATGATAATGACTACATTTGAAAAAGTCCTTCAACGGCTGTAATATACTTTAGTGGTCATGAAAAGCACTATATAAATGCAATTTTTTACTCCCTCAATTATTCCCTGCCATCATTCTTTCCCTACATTCCTTCTTTCCTTCCTCCCTTCTTCCCTCACTCTTCTTTCTATCCTTCCTTCCATCTCTCCTTCCCCCTTTTCTCTTCCCTCCCTTCTTACTACTCACCTCTAAAGAATGCTTTATAAAGTCAACAAAACCACTTCAGAGAAAATTGGGTCTGATTAAGGGCAGAACGGAGCTAAAAGCGAACACTATGATATGAAACAGTCCCAGTGTAGCAATGGTCAACCATTTTGGCTTTAAATGGAGCAGTATGAAGGGAGTAGCATCTTCTGTACCAAGATGGCGGACTGCATATTTCTAGTCAAATGTGAGCACCCATTTCTCTTCCACCATTGTGAGCTGAATACACAATACTTGAAAAACGTGTCATGGTGACCACTTTCTATTCTAAGTTGCCTAGGTTTCATTTTACACTGTAATACTCATGACTGTGCAAAACTAATCTGTTCTCCCAACATTCCAGTAAATAATGGAGGATTCATAGTACAACATTGCCAGCTATTGACATAGCAGCGGAGGATGCATAGGATCGCATGACTTGTGCCTCAGCACTGATAAATTCCAACATTGTGTCTAGATTGCCTGGCTTTCCCTTATTCTTTGCTCCCAAAGTCGGCCTACAATGAGCAGGCAAGATCCAGCCTGGCCAATTACCACACCATTAAATGTATTCAATCATCAGCAAAGTGATGGAAGTGGTAATCAACAGGGATATCAACAGCACTTACTTCACGATAACCTTCTCACTGTTGTCCAATTTAGAATCTACTGGCCCTCCTCAACTTCTAACTGCATCACTGACTTGGTTCAAATGTGGTCCAAACAGCCGACCTCAAGACATGAGGTAACAGGGATCAAAGAAATCTAGATGCCAATCACGGCATCAAAGAGGCCTAGCAAAACTGGAGCTGAAAAATGTGTTGCTGGAAAAGCGCAGCAGGTCAGGCAGCATCCAAGGAGCAGGAGAATCGATGTTTCGGGCATAAGTCCTTCTTCAGGAATGAGGAAGGTGTGCCAAGCAGGCTAAGATAAAAGGTAGGGAGGAGGGACTTGGGGGAGGGGCGTTGGAAATGCGATAGGTGGAAGGAGGTTAAGGTGAGGGTGATGGGGGATCCAAGATGGCGGCGACCCAGTAAGACTGAGTCTATAGTGCTCCTCCCAAGACTTGGGCACAGTGGGTCACCTACCCCCTACCAAGCTCACCAAATCATTTATAAATCATTTTTAATAGTTTAGTAACTCAATTAGTTGTGCAATATTATATTTAAGCAACTTTATCCTAAGTTAAAATGACTAAAGGGAAGGGAACCCGCAGCTCTCAGCAAGCAGGAACCCCTCCCCCACACTCTCCAGCTGCAGCAGAGGCGTCCACAGCCGCCCCGGGGGACTTACCTACAGTAGCAAGCCTTGCAGAAATGCTTTCCAAGCTTGACTTGAAGATCGATGCCTTTATCGTCGAATCCAGGAACCGTTGGGAGTCGCTGTCGGCCGCGCTGAAGAAGCACGACCGTGAAATTGAAGAAATTCAACGCCGAGTCGGAGGGGCGGAGCTAAAGGCCACGACCTCTGAGACAACCGCTCAATCGGCCGTGGATCAGGTCCGGACTCTCGAGCAGCGAGTCCGGACCTTGGAAAATCATATTGACGACCTCGATAATCGAGGTCGTCGAAAAAATATTCGTTTGCTGGGCCTTCCCGAACGGGAAGAGGAAGGCCAGCTTACAGCATTCCTGGAGCAGTGGCTGCCGCAACTTTTAAATCTGCAAGCTGGATCAGGCCAGGTAAGGGTGGAATGGGCCTACCGGGTCGCAATACGCGGGCCCGGCTCGAACCAGCGCCCACGCCCGGTCCTGTTCCGGCTGCAGAGCTACAGGGAGAGGCAGATACTCCTAGAAGCCTCTAGAAATCTTGGAAAAGACCCCCAAGCTATGATCTACAAAGGATCCAAGATCATGCTATTTCAGGACTTTTCCCCGGCTCTGGTTCGAAAGAGGAAGGCATTCGACGAGGCGAAGAAGCGTTTAAGGGACTTAAATGTACAGTACTCCTTACGCTACCCAGCGATGTTACGCTTTAACCATGAAGGATCTGTATATAACTTTGGATCACCAGAAAAGGCTAAGGAATTCTTGGACTCTCTTAGATAAACTGTAGGACATAATGGATGTTGGTCTGCCTTCCCCCCCCCCCTCCGTTTTGGTTTATATCCCCTCCCTTTTTTTTTCTTACCTTATTGCTTAATATTATTATGGGGGGTGGGGAGAGGGATTTGATTTTCTCCCCCCCCCCTTGGAGTTGTTTTCTGTTATTATTTTATGTATATATGAGAGGTGTATGTATATGTGTGTGTGTATGTATATATATATATATATGTATGTGTATGTATATATATGTATATATAAGCTGGGGGATTTGGTTAATGTTGGTGGGGGGAGGTGGTTACCTTATTCGATTTTACCTCTGTCTTTAGGAGCGGTGTTGTTTTTCCCTTCGTTATTTTGTATTATCATATTTAATTATTATTTGTTGAACTGGTAATTTTATAGTTATATGTTTATATATGGTATTAACATTACCAAATATACCCAGGTGTTGGTAGGGGTGGGGGTGGGGTGCTCACTGTTAACTCTAGCTTTGTATTATATTTGAATTTTCCTCATTTGATTGAGGAGTGCCTGGGTCAAGGGTGGGGCATCGGTTGGGAGAGGATATGAGGGACTTTTGGAGAGGAAGTGATGCCCCCTGGGAACAAGGGGGAAAGTCTCCACTTAGATACGTTTTATATTTTTTTTATTTAGAAATAGTTTTTTACTGTATTGTTGTGGGTGTATTAAAGAGGGTTTATTTTTGTAAATTTTACATGTTCCATGCTCGGGATGTTCTGGATAGGGTTCCCCCTCCCGAGGGGTCTCGGATTGGCCCAGAGGATTATGGTTGATCAATCGGTTAAGTGGTGCACCTGGAATGTCAAGGGGAGTAATTCGCCACTTAAAAGGAAGAAAATATTATCAAATCTTAAGAAGGAAAGAGTTGATATAGCTCTCCTACAGGAGACACACCTGTCAGATAAAGAACACTTGAAATTACGACAGGGCGGATTTGATCAGGCCTTTTTTTCTTCTTTTAGCTCAAAAAGCAGGGGAGTTGTTATTCTTGTTCGGAAGAATTTCCCTTTCAAAATCCTAAAGCAGATAAAAGACGAATCTGGACGATATATCTTGATTAAAGCTCTCATAAATGGAGAGGAATATGGGATTTTAAATTTGTACTGCCCCCCGGCACACCCCTTTAAATTTATAACGGAAGCCTTTTCAAAATTGATGGCTTTTGATGCCCGTCATATAATTATAGGGGGAGACTTTAATTGTATTATGGATCCGGAAATAGACAGGATTCCCAAGAGTACTGCAGGAGTATCTCCCAGATCTAGACAATTGATGGATCTGAACAAAGAATTAGGATTAGTAGATGTATGGAGATGTCTTCATCCACAGGGTAGAGATTTTTCTTTCTACTCTAATCCACATAAATGTCACACCAGAATTGATATGTTTTTTGCCCCCTCAATTTTTTTAAATTCCATATCATCCTGTAAAATAGGTAATATAGCAATTTCTGACCACGCTGCTGTATATATGGAAACTAAGGCGAGGAACAGTGGGACATCCCCTCGGCATTGGCGTATGGACCCCTTCTTAATGAAAGATAGTAAATTTGTAAAGTACTTCTCGCAAGAATTTAAAACTTTTTTAGAAATTAATTCAGGTACAGCTAGCAACCCGTCAATGATGTGGGAGACCATCAAAGCTTACACGCGAGGCTTGATCATCTCCTACTCTGCGACCCAGAAGAAATTAAAGGGAGAACAACAGCGTCTGCTTGAAGCCCGCTTAAAAGCGGCTGAAACAGCATACACTGATAGACCCTCAATTATTAAATTGCAAAGGATTACAGCTATTAGGACAGCTCTAAATACTACACTTACTCAAACGGCTAAGAGGGAAATATTATTTGCAAAGCAAAGGTTATATGAATATGGCGACAAACCGGGTAGATACTTAGCATTTCTTGCAAAGAAAAAAAAGGCCCCTCAGACTATTATGTCTATCAAGGAAAGTACGGGTATTTTGACTCATGATCATAAAAAGATTAATGCGACCTTTAGAAAATTCTATTCTGAGTTATATAAATCACAGGATTGTGAAGATAGGACGAAGAGGATGCAGTCATTTTTTAAAAATTTGACTTTTCCAGACCTAACTCCGGAACAAGTATCGGTCCTAAATGCTCCTCTTACACCCCAAGAAATAGTTGATGCAATTAGGCACCTTCAAAATGGTAAGACGCCGGGCCCAGATGGCTTTCAAGCTGAATTCTATAAAGAATTTACAGAAATACTGGTTGGTCCACTTATGGATATGTATAACTATGCATATAGTCAGGGCTGTCTCCCGCCTTCGCTGAAAGAGGCAAATATCTCTCTTATCCTTAAAAAAGGAAAAGACCCAGAAGATTGTACATCATACAGACCAATATCCTTGCTAAATGTAGATTTTAAAATCCTCTCTAAAATGTTAGCACTGAGATTAGAAAGGATACTGCCACATATTATAAAGGAGGATCAGACGGGGTTTATTAAGGGCCGTAGATCATCCAATAATGTTAGAAGGGCTCTGAATATGATTCAAGCTTGTCATCAGGGAAAGATACCAGGAGTAGTGGTTTCATTAGACGCGGAAAAGGCATTTGATAGGGTCGAATGGTCATATTTGTTTTACACATTGGAGAGGTTTGGTGTTGGACAGGTGTTTACCAAATGGATCTCAACATTGTATAGTGATCCCAAAGCAGTTGTGGTTACCAATGGATTAGGCTCGGATAGCTTCAGTGTGGGTAGGGGCTGCCGTCAGGGATGTCCCCTCTCGCCATTGTTATTCACGCTAATAATTGAACCACTAGCAGAAGCTATACGAGCTGATCCTAATATAGTGGCCCCAAGGATTGGTACAGGTAAACATAAAATTACCCTTTGTGCAGATGATGTTCTTCTATTCCTCAGTAACCCTTTGATGTCCATACCTCGCTTAATCCAAGTTATTAATACATTTAGTGCATTCTCAGGTTATAAAATTAACTTTTCAAAATCGGAGGCTATGCCAATGGGTGGCCTTGCTGTGATACCCCGCTTAGCGGACGGTTCCCTTTTTCCCTTTCGCTGGTCCCTGGAGGGTTTCTTATATTTAGGCATTTTTATTACCCCAGTATTTGGTCAGTTGTATAAGGCTAATTTTGTGTATTTATTGGAAAGGATAAGGCAGGACCTCCAGCGATGGGGAGACCTGGTTAGGTAGAATAGCAATTTCCTGGTTAGGTAGAATAGCATTAATCAAAATGAATATCCTGCCCCGTCTCCTATATCCTATGAGAATGCTTCCGGTGATGCTGCCGAGGACAGCTTTATGTAAATTATACGGCTGGCTGAGTTCCTTTATCTGGAACCATAGGCGGCCCCTTATTAAGCTGAAGAAGCTACAGCTTCCACAGGCAAGGGGTGGATTGGACTTCCCAGATTTTAGGAAATATCAATTAAGTTCCCTATTAAGTTATATAGCTGATTGGGTCTTGTCTGATCCACAATCAATCTGGTTGGACATCGAGGCTTCTCAAGTAAAATACCCACTTATTAACCTTTTATTCTCAGACAAGAGGAAAATCATTACAGATCACTGTAAAAACCCTATAATACTGAATACAATCAAGGCTTGGAATATAATGCGGCAAAATGAGGGTAATTCACATAAAACATCCCCCTATGCACCGATAGTGGGAGCATGGGGATTCCAACCGGGGTTAACAGATGCCACTTTTAAACTCTGGAGATCCAGGGGTATCTCATGTCTCGGGGATTTATTTAAGGATGGGGTCCTGATGTCTTTCGGACAGCTGCGTCAGAAATTCGGATTACCCAATGGAGACCTCTTTCGATACTTCCAAATTCGAGATTTTATACAGAAGAAGACTACGTTATTAGATAGTCTTTATAAATCCGATAGAGAATGTAGTGTCCTACGACCAGTGGGGGTATCTTCCGTCAGTAATATTTATCATTTGCTACATGATGAAGTATCGGGAGATATGGATAATCTGCTTAAAACATGGGATCAGGATCTGGGACTAGAAATCTCCACAGAAACGTGGAATGATATCTGGGAAAATGCTAGAAGAATTACTATTTGCAACAGAACCCAGGCTATCCAGCTGAAGATACTTCATAGGGCCCATATAGCACCGGTTCGATTGGCAAAATTTAAGGCAGGAGCATCTCCAATGTGTCCTAAATGCAAAATAGAGGTGGGCACTCTTGTACATTGCTTATGGACCTGTCATAAGATCCGTAGATATTGGACTAAAGTAGCAAGCACCCTGACAGAAATTTTAGGAACGGAAATAAAAGTGGACCCCGTATCTCTCCTCTTGGGCTTTTCGAACTTTCCCTCCCTGGACACGTACGGGAAGAGACTATTTTCTATTCTTTCTTTCTGTGCAAGGAAAAATACTTTGATGAACTGGGTGGCGGAGGGCCCCCCTGGACTTTCAAATTGGAACAGACTAATTATGGAATGTATTCCCCTTGACTTCCTTACAAATATGGTGCACCGAAAGACCGAATTATTTTATAAAATATGGCAGCCCTTTTTGAATTACATAAATACAGATATTTCGGCTATCCTAACAAGGGCTTTTATTTAATTGAGACTACAGACCTGGCTGGTCCACGGCCCCTCGGGGGAGGAATCCCGCACGAATACGGGTTTTATCATATCTGATGTTAACACATCCCGAGCATGTAAGAGACTTAAATATACACCCTGGTTAGTTGTAGGTTAGATTAGTAGATAGTTGAGTTTTGTTTGTTTGTGTTTTTTTTTCTTTTCGTTTTTTTTTGTTTTGTTTTTTTTCTTTTTTTTTCTTTTTTTTGTCAAATTTTGGTTATTGTATATTTGAGCTAATTGTATATCAATGTTTATATCTGAGAGTTTTGTTTATTTTTGTAAACTTGTAAAAATGTTAAATTTCTAATAAAAATATCTATATAATAAAAAAAGGTGAGGGTGATAGGCCGGAGAGGGGGTGGGGGCGGAGAGGTCGGGAAGAAGATTGCAGGTCAAGAAGGCGGTGCTGAGTCCGAGGGTTGGGACTGAGAAAAGGTGGGGGGAGGGCTTATCTCAATCCCAACCCTCGGACTCAGCACCGCCTTCTTGACCTGCAATCTTCTTCCCGACCTCTCCGCCCCCACCCCCTCTCCGGCCTATCACCCTCACCTTAACCTCCTTCCACCTATCGCATTCCCAACGCCCCTCCCCCAAGTCCCTCCTCCCTACCTTTTATCTTAGCCTGCTTAGCACACCTTCCTCATTCCTGAAGAAGGGCTTATGCCCGAAACATCGATTCTCCTGCTCCTTGGATGCTGCCTGACCTGCTGCGCTTTTCCAGCAACACATTTTTCAGCTCTGATCTCCAGCATCTGCAGTCCTCAGTTTCTCCTAGCAAAACTGGAGTCAATAGGAGTTGGGGAAACTATCTGCTGGCGGTAACCTAGTACAATGAAAGAAAGTTTCCCTTGTTGGAGTTCAATTGTCTTACTCCCAAGGACATTGCAGGAATTCATCAGGGTAATGTCCCAGACTGAAGCATCTTCAGCTGCTTCATCAATGACATTCCCTCCTCATAAGGTCAGAAGTGGGACTGTTTGTTGGTAATTATCCGTCATTCATAACTCCTCAGATATTGAAGCTAAGGATACTAAACACTATAGGAACATAGGATTTAGTGGCAGGAATAGCCTTTTCTAGTCTCCTCCACCATTTAACAAGATCTTGGTTAATCTAGTTGTGCTCTGAACCTCACTTTCCTATCTGCACAATCATGTCAATCAAATATTTAGCCAACAATGACTTGAATAAATTGTATAACCCACTGCTTTCTGGAGAAGAAAACAGTAAGAGCCAATGGCTCTCAGTCTTATAGAGAACCCCCTTATTTTTAAGCTGCGTCCCTCAAGTCTTGCCTCCCCAGCAGAGAAAGCACCGTCTTGTCAAGTTTCATCTGGGGGTGGGGCATTGGAGAAGCATAGACATATAGATAATAGGGACAGAAGTAGGCCATTCAGCCCTTCGAGCCTGCTCCGCCATTCAATATGGTCATCCACTTTCACCCTATTACCTGTAATACTTTTTGCCTTATGCTCCTATGAATGGGAGAGCAGGCTCAAAGGGCAGAATGGCCCATTCCTGCTTTTCATTCACATGTTCATACAGACTGGAGAGTCACTGAGAGAAGAGACAAACTGTTGCCTCGCACTCATCGGGACAGATACAAGGTTCTCAATGACTAAAGGAGCTGCAATTCATACTGCTTTGGTAGGCAAGTTGACTCAGGCCATTTAAAATGTTGCCATGGACGATGCATCAGAAAACTATTGCTCCCCCAGACTTTTGTTTAATTTTTTAAAAAAAATGCAATGCCTTGACATGTTCCTTTTACCTATGGAGCACAGGTCCTTGTGTATGAATGTATGAAGCAGTGAGCTCAAGTAAATATTTCCAGTATAGGTCGTTCTGCTATAACGTGCACTCCGTTAATGCGAATTCACTGTAACACGATTGATGAATTGGGAACACTGTTTCTAAAGTGTGAACTTTTAAAACGTTTGTTGGCTGTAACACGATTACATCGCCAACACTTTAAGCGCTGGTTCTAAAGCACGATTTTTCTATAATGCAGGATTGCACAAGAACACAACCATCGTGTTATAGAAGAACTATCTGTATGCCTTTGGGAGATGGTGGGATTGAGAAGGTCAAGCAGAACTGTGGCAAAATAAGCGCAACAGATTCCCCATGTTCAAAGATTCCACATAGGTTTTTGCTATGGAATGTGCTCCATTTCAAATGTCCTCCTTTCCTTTAGGGACTACCAAAGGCAGAGATAAAGAACAGCAAGCTCAGGTGAGCCATGTTGCAAGCCCAACTGACAATCTTAAATTGGCCATTAGTGCAGTTCTCAACACAGTTAGAATTAGTCAGCAAATGTTGACCAAACATGAATCACATCCAATGTGAGACATTATATTCTGAACCCTGCAAACACAGAACTGGTTGTATTTACAGTCAGTACTCTATGTTGCAAACACCTGAAGAATTGATGCAATCTACCACTCATACCTGGCATTACACAGACACTGAAATTCATATACCACATTACTCAATTCGGTGGTCGGCGGAACATCTTTTTAACGTGAGGCTGTTACTGGGGATTACCACTCATGACAGTATAGCAGCAGTGTGAAAAAGCTAACCTTTTTTCCTGTTGAGATTCTTTACCCACCTGAGTGTTCTACGGTTGACTGGGCACTTTTCAGATCTGAAAGCAGTGACCTTAGACCCATTCTCGAGTGTGTGTGTGATACTTTTTTCTTTGATGGCATGTGAGCCTCCCATCACTTGTTGATCATCGCCATCTGTTTTGGTCTGAGTGGCCATTTGAAAGGGTAGATAAGAATTAATCACATTATAAGGCCATTCAGCCCATCGAGTCTACTCCGCTCTTCAGTCATGGGTATATGTTTCTCAACCCCACTCTCCTGCCTTAACATAGAACAGTACAGCACAGGAACAGGCTCTTCAGCCCACCATGTCTGTGCTGACCATGATGCCATTCTAAAATAATCTCATCTGCCAGCACATCTCTCTATTCTCCGCATGTTCATGTGTTTGTCGAAATGCTTCTTAACCTTTGCTAACTTATCAGCTTCTACCACCCTCTACGTAAAAAGAAACTTATCTCGCACATCTCCTTTAAATTTTCCAACCTCTCACCTTAAACCTTTGCTCCCAATTATTTGACATTTCCATCTTGGGTAAAAGACTCAGACTATCCACCCTATCCATGCCTCTCATAATTTTAAATGCTTCCATCAGGTCTCAGCCATTGATGCTCCAGCTAAAACAATCCAGGTTTATCCAACCTCTCCTTGTAGATGATACACTCCAATCCAGGCCAACATCCTGGTAAGCTTCTTTTGCAACCTCTCCAAAGCCTCCACATCCTTCCATTAGTATGGAGACCAGACTGCCCACAATGCTCCATATGTGTCCTAACTAAAGTTTTATAAAGCTGCGGCATGACTTGCCAACTTTTATGCTCAATGCCCTGACCAATGAAGGCAAGCTAGCCTTACGTCTTCTTTACCATCTTATCCACTTGTGTTGCCACTTTCAGGGGAGTTAAGGACTCTGTATATCTGCAGGCGTTTCAATCTCCTCTCGGTTCTGTTCTCCAGTCTTGCCCACATGTGGCAGGAATCCTGGGAGGAGTTTCCCACAGCTTCAACTGATTTGATCCGTCCTTCCCAGTCACTAGGTCAAAATCCTGAACCTGCCGACCCACCGATGGGCAGTTCCCAAGGCAAAATTCAAATCCACAATCTTCTGGCTCAGAGGTGAGTACGCCGACAATTGAACTAGGCTGGCACCAGCCTCCCCTTTGTTAATGTGACTGCAGGATATCACTGTGATGGAGGTATGGCTGGCAGAGTGCTGTTGGCGTTGGCGGTGTATTAATTACCACTAGGAACTGGAAAGATATGTGTGGAATGATAACAAAGATGACAGATTATTTCTGCAGTGACTTCAAAGCACTCTGTGGTTTCTGACAGATCCCAGTACATCAGACCCATCATATCAATGCCAAACGAATCTCAGAACAGCAGACCAACAATGGTCAGGAGCCTCACTAGCTTCTGTGTAACACAGCCACCCTCTTTACAATCTTTGTTGAGCTTCTGGGAAGCCCAGCGAGTAATTGCACTGCCCCTTCCCTGTCCGTCAGTCATCAAGGCATAGCAATCTACAGCATAGAAAAAGGGCTCTTCAGCCCATCATATCCACCCCAATCAAAAACAACCACCTAACTTGTTCTAATTTCATCTAACTAATTTGAATTCTATTCTAAACTATTTTCCAACACTTGGCCCGTAGCTTCGTTTGCCTTGGCATCACAAGTTCACATCTAACTGCTTCCTCAATGTGGTGAGGGTTTCTGCCTGTCCCATCTTTACAAGCACTGAGTTCCAGATTCCCACCACCCTCTGGGAAAAATCTTTTCCTCATATTCCCCCTAAACCACCTGCCCCTTATCTGAAAAACATACCTCCTGGTCATTGATTCCTCTATCAAAGGGAGAGAGCATCTTCCTGTCTACCCTGTCTATGCTTTTGATAATTTTACACCTGGCAACTGTGTCCCCTCTCAGTCTCCTCTACTCTAACAAAAACAATCCCAATCTGTCCAATCTCACTTCATCACTGAAACTCTCCATCAACATAGCTTCAGTATGGGATCCACACAAGACATTAACACTTCTGAAGCAGCATTTCCCAAATCCTCAACCTAGAAGGACATTTTCATTTTCTCAACCTTGAAGAACATTACAAACATAATCACAGGAGCTGCATTGGTGTAGAAAGATAAGATCTAACTTAGCTGAGCAAGCATTAAACACAACTATAGACAAGAGATATTAAGTGAGGACATTCTGGTAACTCATAGATCCGGGTCTAGTTCATTAGATCTGATATCAATATGTTATGGGACATAAATGTCCTCTAGGTGGAGCTAGTGAGAAGGCAAAATAATTGGGTGAGAAACACACCCCTTTCTCACCACCTCCACCATTAAGCGCTGCATGTGGATCTAGATTTCCCACAATGGAACCATGTTACCTCCATATCATTTACACATCGCAACCATGTCGCCTGTCAACCTCCTCTACTCTAATGAAAACAACCTTAAAATTATACCTCCTAGTCATTACTCCAAGGCAAAAGTCGAGTAATAGGTTAGGGGAATGGGTTTGGGTGGGATACTCTTCAGAGGGTCGGTGTGGACTTGTGGGGCTGAAGGGCCTGTTTCACACTTTCGGGATTCTATGAAATTCTATGACTCCTCTACCAAGGGGGAAAAGCTTCTTCCTGTCTACTCTGTCTACACTTCTCATAATTTTACACATGGCAACCAGGTCCCCTCTCGATCTCTACTCTCATGAAAACAATCCCAATCTGTTCAATCTCACTTCATCACTGAAACTCCTCATCAACATGACTTCAGTGTGGGATCCACTTTCTCTCTTACTATTTTGGCACCCTGTTTGTTCCCTAAACTTCATAGCTCTTCCAGGCTCAGAGTTTTTTATTCTTCCAATTTTGGCTGAACCATTTCCCTAAATGTAACTGTGAGATACCATATATATTTGCCAGAACTACTGTATCTTGACTTGTTGATACTTGATAGCCATCTGAAGATGTTTTAAGGTTTGCTGGAATGCTATTTATAAATTCTCCCATAATCACGATTTCCCTTACACACTTTTTATTGACTTTTGTGATCAAAACCACTGACTCCGTGCCATTTATTTTCCTCTTGCAATTTCTATAAATATCTGAAGAGTTTTCTTAAAGTTCTAAGTTTTAATTGATAAGCTTCAAGGACATGCTGATAAACATCGAACATTGTTTGGTTTTAAGCAGTTGCATTGTCAACAGAATGCTCTTCTTGAAAACTGGCAAACACATTTTCAACTCAGAAGCTCTGTAATTTTAAGGTCCAAGCATCTTTTGTCTGCCTAATGACCTTTTCAAATGAGGTTAAAAATTTGTGCGGATTTCAGCACTAAACCTCGATTTTTGGTTAAATTGGGAATGAAAATCATCCTTTTTCTTTCTTTATTCTAAGCTTTTGACTCTCAAGTCATGTTGTTTGATTTTTCTCTCTCTTATGGATCAATTTCAATTTCCATTGTTCTTCTGTTTTTATTCTCTCCTATTTCCATCGTGCTTTCTCATTCTCTTTCCTTTCCAATTCAAGTTTTTTTTTAATTTCCCATTCTCTCATCAAGCTCAGTTTTCCCTCCTTGCTGGATAATTTCTTTGAGCACATAGAGTCATAGAGATGTACAGCATGGAAACAGACCCTTCGGTCCAACTCATCCACGATGACCAGATATCCCAACCCAATCTAGTCCCACCTGCCAGCACCCAGCCCATATCCCTCCAAACCCTTCCTATTCATATACCTATCCAGATGCCTCTTAAATATTGCAATTGTACCAGCCTCCACCACTTCAGACTCATTCCAGCTCATTCCAATCACGTACCACTCTCTGCGTGAAAAAGTTGTCTCTTAGGTCTCTTTTATATCTTTCCTCTCTCACTCAAAACCTGTGTCCTCTATTTCTGGACTCCCCCACCCCAGGGAAAAGAATTTTTCTATTTACCCTATTGGTGCTCCTCATAATTTTGTAAACCTCTATAAGGTCACACCTCAGCCTCTAACGCTCCAGGGAAAACAGCCCCAGCCTGTACAGCCTCTCCCTATAACTCAAATCCTCCAACCCTGGCAACATCCTTATAAATTATTTCTAAACCCTTTCAAGTTTTGATAGGAAGGAGATCAGAATTGCACGCAAAATTCCAATAGTGGCTTAACCAATGTCCTGTACAGCTGCAACATGACCTCCCAACTCCTGTACTCAATACTCTGACCAATAAAGGAAAGCATACCAAATGCCTTCTTCACTATCCTATCTACCTGTGATTGCACTTTCAAGGAGCTATGAACCTGCACTCCAAGGTCTCTTTGTTCAGCAACACTCCCTAGGACCTTACCATTAAGTGTGTAAGTCCTGCTAAGGTTTGCTTTCCCAAAATCTGCACCTCACATTTATCTATGGTGAGAGATATTGAAAGGGTAAAAAGAGCGGGCAAAATCTTGGCAGATATAATGGAGGAAGCTGTGATGTTAGGCAATTTGGCAGGAAGAATAGAGAAGCTAAATGTTATTAAAATGGTGTGTATTCAAGGCTGAGGTAGACAGACTTTTAATCAGTAAGGGAATCAAGGGGTATGTTACCTTCCCATCTATTTTTGCGTCATTACCAAACTTGGCTGTGCAGTCACTTTCCACATCTAAGTCATTAATATCTATTGTAAATAATTCTGGCTCCTGCACTGATCCCTGTGGCAGTTCACTGGTTGCCAGCCTGAAAATGGCCCCCTTATCCCAATTCCCATTGTATTATTTAGCCAATCCCTAATGCATGCTGATATGCTCCCCCCAACACCATAAACTCTTATTTTGTTAGGCAGCCTAACATGTGTTTCTTTATCAAGTGCTTTCTGAAAATCCAAATATGTGACTTGCCCTGCTTCCCCTTTATCTATCCTGTTTGTTATCTTCCCAAAGAATTCTAGTAAATTTGTCAGACATGATTTCATCTTCATGAAGCCATGCTGATTTTTCACGTTTTAAATAAATCATGAGGGATATTGACAAGGTTAATAGCTAAGTTCATTTTCCAGGTTAGGGGAATCCAAAATTAGAGGGCACAGGTTTAAGGTGAGATGGGAAAGATTTAAAAGGGACCCACAGGGCAGTTTTGTTTTCATTCAGAGGGTGGTGCATGCATGGAATGAGATGCCAGAGGAAGTAGTAGAGTGTACAATTGTAACATTTGAAAGATATCTGGACAGGTGTAAGAAACAGAAAATGTTTAGAGGGATAAGGACCAAACGCAGACAAATGGGACTAGTCATCTTTGGGATATGTGGTTGGCATGGACGAGTTGGACTGAAGGGTTGTTTCCATGCAGTATGACTCTATGACTCCAATAGACTAACATATTCTCAATAACAAAGGCAAAGCTCACTGGAATATTGTTACATTTTTTTTGTTTCCTTCCCTTTTAAATAAAAGTGCTACATTGGTAGGTTTCCAATCCTCTGGGAATTTTCCAGAATCAAAGAATTCCTGGAAGATTGCTATCAGTGTTTCCTCTACCTCTGTGGCAACATTGTTTAATATCCCAGAATGCATCCCATCAGGTCCAGGGGACTTATCGGTCTTTAGGCCATTAGTTTCCCTTCCACTTTTCCTTCAGTGATAGTTATTATATTTACTTCTTCTCCTGCTGTGGGATATTTTGTAATCATGTAAGAGGTTTGAGCATTTGATATGAAAGATGGTAACTCCAACAGTGCAGCTACTTCAATGCAGTACATTGAATAATCAACTTTCTGACTCATAAGACCATAAGAAATGGGGGCAGGAGTAGACCATTTGGTTCCTTGAATCTTGCTCCTATTCAATAGGACCATGGCTGATCTGACATTTCGCATGTCCACTTTCCTGCATTTACCCCGTAAACCTTGGTTCCCCGACTGATCAGGAACCTGTCTCTCTCAGCCTTAAATATACACAAAGGCTCTGCCCTCACAGGTTTCCACAAGAACTTCCAAAAATTCATAATCTTCTGAGAGAAGAAATTCCTCCTCACTTCAGTTGCTGCCCCTTTATTCTGAGATGATGCCCTCTGGTCTTTGACTCTCCCATGAGGGGAAAACATTCTCTGAGTATTTACCCTGTCAAGCCCATTAAGAATCCTACAGGTTTCAATGAGATCGCATAGCAGGTTGTCATCCTGAAAATGCACCCCCCCCCCCTTATCCCAACTCTCTGTCTTCTATTAGTTAGCCAATCCTCTTTCCATTAAGTAACTTTAATGTGTCACACCTTATCAAATGCGTTTTGAAAATCCAACTATCTGACTTCCACGGCTTCCCCATTGTTCTTCCCGCCTGTTTCCCCCCAAGGAATTCTGGTAATTTTTTCAATTTGATTTCCTTTGCATGAAGCCATGCTTCCGATCAATCCTGGTAAAAGGACATTGTTTTGAAATATTAACTCTGTTTCAGTTTCCACAGAAGCTGGTTGACCTTCTGAATTTGTATGACAGTATTTTCCTGCTTCAATCTTGGCAACCACTTCCCTGCTGTTTGAGGAGTGCCCTGGAAATTAGATGTTCACCTCAGAAGCTAAGGATGGGGCTTTGGTTTACACCTCATCTGAAAAGCAAGAATGGATTATTTGCCAGGAACAGGACTTGAACCTACAGTCATCTGCTTTGTGGGAACCTACTGAGATCTATAAGGTAGTGAAAGCATTTTGACCCTCAATGCCCATGTAGTAAGAATCATCATAGAATCCCCACTGTGTGGAAGCAGGCCATTCGGCCCATCTCGTCCACATCGACCCTCCAAAGAGTATCCCACCCAGACCCACCCTATCCCTGCTTTTTCCATGGCTAATCCACCTAACCTGCTCATCCATGGACACTATGGGCAATTTAGCATTGCCAACCCACCTCTCCTGTGCATCTTTGGTTTGTGGGAGGTACCCAGAGCACCCGGAACACACCCACACAGACACTGGGAGAATGTGCAAACTCCACACAGACGGTCGAACCGGGTCCCTGGCGCTGTGAGGCAGTAGTGCTAACCACTGAGCCACTATGCCACCCTGTCCCCTCCAAAATAAAAATGAGCATGCCTAAGCAATTGTGAATGTCCTAGCTGTACCAGCACAGCTACAAATCATTGAACCAGCTAGATTTAACGGTGTAAAAGCTGGAGGAACATTTGCAGGAGACTGTTATGTTCCTGTCATTTCAGATTCCAGGCAGAGATGCGGTTGCACTGACACAAAATTTCAAAACACAAAGGAGGTAGATGGTTCTAGGAGATTGCCCTGAGCACGGAAGGAACGGTGGGAAAGCTTCTCCAGAGAAATGTTGACTTTGTACGTAATCTTTATCTCCATGGAGGCTTTACTGAATCATCATCTTCCAAACATTTGAGGACTGGATGCCCCAACTGCCATACACCGAGAGTGTACAGGTAGACAATCCTCCATTCGAAATTCCGAAATCTGAAAAGCTCCAAAGTCTGAAGGTTTTTTTGTGACTTTTTTTTCTCATTAAGAAGGTTGTTTGACATGCAAACAGTTAACCCAAGTCAACACCCACTCGATGCATGTCACTCAGATGCGACGTGTGGGGGCGTGGCCCATCACCAGTAGGCCTTGATTCTCTCTCAAGGCCCCGTTTTACTCAATGCGTCTGCTCCTCCGGCAAGATTTTTAAAAATTTCACCATCAAACTGTCACTTATTCCGAAATTCGAAAAATTCTGAATTCCGAAAACCAGCATTTCGGGTAAAGGATTGTGCACCTGTATAATTGGATTTCCCATTTCACAACTTGCTCCTGCTGCCGCTCCATCCCTCCACACTTCTTCCCAAATTCCAACCCATCTGAACCAGTGACTCCTCTGATTTCCACCCCCCACCCCCCAATTCCACCACCCCACCCTAGTGTCAAATGCTCTGCATTTGTTGGATTTCAATGGAGACAACATTTCAATAGAAGTGCATCATTGGCTGTAAAAGGATTTGGAACATCTTGAGGCTTTGGCGGGTACTACAGAGAATCAAAACATTCTTGTCAAGGGAAAACAAACGACAATTGATTGAAACAAAAGGTAATTGAGGACAAAAACAGAAATTGCTGGAAAAGCTCAGCACGTCTGGCAGCCGCTGCGGAGAGAAATCAGAGTTAACGTTTCGGGTTGAGTGACCCTTCCTCAGACCTGAAACATTAGCTCTGATTTCCTTCCACAGATGCTGCCAGACCTGCTGAACGTTTCTGACTATTTCTATTTTTGATTCCAATTTACAGTATCTGCAGTTCTTTCAGTTTCTAATTGAGGACAACTGTTCACCACACACCTGAAATACAATGCAGAAATACATCAAAACAGAAAGGGAACATAGCATACACTCTGGGAGGAATTAGTAAGAATTTGCAAGTGAATGTTTGGAAATAATTTGAAAATATTTGCAAATGTTGGCACGACCTAAACTCTGTGGCAGAACATGACAGTGTATTTTTTTGTAGAAAGTTCTCTGCGCTTGGAGGTCCGAAATATTTGAAGCAGTTTCTCATTTATTTTCCCAAAGGACGTTGTCTCAAGGGCACAGGTCAAGACTTGTGTGAGAAATGTGAGTTTAATTAATTGCCCAACACATTTCTCCTCCTGTCTAGTCTGTGCTGTGAAATTCATGGTTGTCATTGAAGAGTTGGAAGGAGCAGATTGTTATGATGCTGGTATTAATGCTTTGATGGCTCATTGCATTCACTGTCAATGTCTTTGTTTCCAAATGGCTGCTTGGTCTTGCCCCTCCCAGTCTCTGTAGCCTCCTGTCCTATCACCCTCCCAGATATTTACACCAACATCCTCTCCAAGCTGCCTGGCTGCACACAGCTCTTTCCATGCCAGTACAGTGTGCCAATGCATTGATCTCTAGTTTCGGAAGTTGCTGTCACGCACAGCCCTCTTAGAATCCCTACAGAGTGGAAACAGGCCTCCAAAGAGTAACCCACCCAGACCCATTCCCCCTACCATATTATTTACATTTATCCCTAATTAATGAACCTAACCTACACATCCCTGAACACTGTGGGTAATTTAGCATGGCCAATTTACCTAACCTGCACATCTCTGAATTACGGGAGGAAACCTGCGCAGACACGGGGAGAATGCGCAAACTCCACACGCTCAGTCGCCTGAGGCTGGAATCAAACCCAGGTCCCTGGTGTTGTGAGGCAGCAATGCTAACCACTGAGCCACCGTGCCAGTGGAGTTTCCCTGCGAAGAAAAATTAGAGGGATTGATACTGGTTCTAGTCTCCTTCAGTCACTTCACCATTGGCAAATGTGCCAAATTAGCTCCGGAATTTATAGAATCGCAGTCTACTGCTGCACAGGAGGCCATTTGGTTTCTCCTGACTGTGCTGGCTCTCCCCGAAAGCTATTCACCTGGTGCCATTGCCCTGTTATCTGTCTCTTATGCTGCACAATCTCCCTATGCAAATAATAATCTGCTCCGACCTTAAATGCTTCAATTTAATCTGTCTCCACACACTCTCACTCATGGTTTTTAAGTCTCTTTACCTTCCCTAAGAGTTTCTTTTAAACTTATGTTGTTCAAAGTGAGGATGAGCTTGGCCAGATGAAGCAGAGTCGATCAGGGCAGAACAAGGTGGGGCAGAGTGGGGCAAGGTAGGGCAGGGTAGGGTGGGGCAGAGTGAGGCAGTGTGGGGCAGGGTGGATCAGGATGGATCAGGGTGGGGCAGGGTGGGGCAAGGTGGATCAGGGTGGGACAGGGTGGGGCAGGGTGGATCAGGGTGGGGCAGAGTGGATCAGGGTGGATCAGGGTGAATCAGGGTGGGGCAAGGTGGATCAGGGTGGGGCAGTGTGGGGCAGAGTGGATCAGGATGGGACAGGGTGGGGCATAGTAGGGCAGGGTGGGGCAGCGTGGGGCAGGGTGGGGCAATGTGGATCAGGGTGGATCAGGGTGGGGCAGGGTGGATCAGGTTCATCAGGGTGTGGCAGGATGGGGCAGAGTGGATCAGAGTGGGGCAGGGTGGGGCAGAGTGGGGCAGGATGGTCCAGGGTGAGGCAGGATGGGGCAGGGTGGATCAGGGTGGGGCAGGGTGTGGCAATGTGAATCAGGGTGGGGCAGGGTGTGACAGGGTGGATCAGGGTGGGGCAGGGTGGATCAGGGTGGACCAGGGTGGATCAGGGTGGGGCAGGGTGGATCAGGGTGGGGCAGAGTGGGGCAGGGTGGATCAGGGTGGATCAGCGTTGGGCAGGGTGGGGCAGAGTGGGGCAGTGTGCATCAGAATGGCGCAGAGTGGGGCAGAGTGGATCAGGGTAGGGCAAGATGGATCAGGGTGGGGCAGTGTGGGTCAGGGTGGGGCAGTGTGGATCAGGGTGGGGCAGAGTGGGGCAAGGTGGATCAGGGTGGGACAGGGTGGGGCATAGTAGGGCAGGGTGGGGCAGCGTGGGGCAGGGTGGGGCAATGTGGATCAGGGTGGGGAAGGGTGGATCAGGTTGATCAGGGTGGGGCAGGATGGGGCAGAGTGGATCAGGGTGGGGCAGGGTGTGGCAGGGTGGATCAGGGTGGGGCAGGGTGGGGCAGGGTGGGGCAGGGTGGATCAGGGTGGGGCAGAGTGGGGCAGGGTGGATCAGCGTTGGGCAGGGTGGGGCAGTGTGCATCAGAATGTCGCAGAGTGTGGCAGAGTGGATCAGGGTAGGGCAAGATGGATCAGGGTGGATCAGGGTGGGTCAGGGTGGATTAGGGTGTGGCAGGGTGGATCAGGCTGGATCAGGGTGGATCAGGGTGGGCAGGGTGGATCAGGGTGGGGCAGGGTGGAACAGGTTGGATCAGGGTGGAACAAGGTGGGGCAGTGTGGGGCAGGGTGGATCAGGGTGGGGCAGGGTGGATCAGTGTGGGGCAGGGTTGTTTAGGGTGGGGCAGGGGGATCAGGATGGGGCAGGGTGGGGCAGGGTGGATCAGGGCGGATCAGAGTGGTCAGGGTGTGGCAGGTTGGATCAGGATGGATCTGGGTGGATCAGGGTGGATCAGGGTGGGGCAGGGTGGATCAGGCTGGACCAGGGTTGGGCAGGGTGGTTTCAGGGTGGATCAGGGTGGATCAGGCTGGATCAGGGTGGGTCAGGGTGGATTAGGATGGGGTAGGGTGGATTAGGGTGGATCAGGGTGGATCGGGTGGGGCAGTGTGGATCAGGCTGGATCGGGGGGGCAGGGTGGATCAGGGTGGGTCAGGATGGATTAGGGTGGGGCAGGGTGGATTAGGGTGGATCAGGGTGGGGCAGGGTGGATCAGGGTGGATCAGGGTGGTGCAGGGTGGACCAGGGTGGATCAGGGTGGATTAGGGTGGTGCAGGATGGGGCAGGGTGGATCAGGCTGGATCAGGGTGGGGCAGGTTGGATCAGGGTGGATCTGGGTGGATCAGGGTGGATCAGGGTTTGGCAGGGTGGGGCAGGGTGGGACAGGGTGGATAAGGGTGGGCAAGGTGGGGCAGGGTGGGACAGGGTGGATCAGGGTGGGGCAGGGTGGGGCAGAGTGGATCAGGGTGGATCAGGGTGGGGCAGGGTGGGGCAGCGTGGGGCAGGGTGGGGCAGGATGGGGCAGAGTGGATCAGGATGGGGCATGGTGGAACAGAATGGGGCAGAGTGGATCAGGGTGGATCAGGTTGGATCAGGGTGGATCAGGGTGGGGCAGGGTGGGGCAGGGTGGATCAGGGTGGGGCAGAGTGGGGCAGAGTGGATCAGGGTGGATCAGGGTGGGGCAGGGTGTGGCAGAGTGGATCAGGGTGGATCAAGGTGGATCATGGTGGGGCAGGGTGGGGCAGCGTGTGGCAGGGTGGGGCAATGTGGATCAGGGTGGGGTAGAGTGTGGCAGGGTGGATCAGGGTGATCAGGGTGGGGCAGGGTGGGGCAGGGTGGGGGCAGGGTGGATCAGGGTGGGGCAGGATGGGGCAGAGTGGATCAGGATGGGGCATGGTGGATCAGGGTGAATCAGGGTCGATCAGGGTGGATCAGGGTGGGGCAGGGTGGGGCAGGGTGGATCAGGGTGGATCAGGGTGGATTAGGGTGGTGCAGGATGGGGCAGGGTGGATCACGGTGGATCAGGGTGGATCAGGGTGGGGCAGGGTGGAGCAGGGTGGATCAGGGTGGTCAGGATAGGTCAGGTTGAACCAGTTTGGGGCAGGGTGGATCAGGATGGGGCAGGGTGGATCAGGGTGGGGCAGGGTGGATCAGGGTGGGGCAGGGTGGAGCAGGGTGGGGCAGGGTGGATCAGGGTGGGGCAGGGTGGAGCAGGGTGGATCAGGGTGGGGCAGCGTGGATCAGGGTGGGGCAGGATGGGGCAGGGTGAGGCAGGTTGGGGCAGGGTGGATCAGGGTGGATCAGGGTGGGGCAGGGTGGGGCAGGTTGGGGCAGGGTGGGGCAGTGTGGATCAGGATGGGGCAGGATGGATCAGGGTGGGGCAGGGTGGGGCAGGTTGGTCAGGGTGGGGCAGGGTGGGGCAGAGTGTGGCAGGGCGGGGCAGGGTGGATCAGGATGGGGCAGGGTGTGGCAGAGTGGAGCAGGGTGGATCAGGATGGGGCAGGGTGGATCTAGGTGGGGCAGGGTGGGGCAGGGTGGATCAGGGCTGAGCAGGGTGGGGGAAGGGTTGGTCAGGGTGGGGAAGGGTGGGGCAGGGTGGGGAAGGGTGGGGCAGAGTGGATCAGGGTGGGGAAGAGTGGGGCGGAGTGGGGCAGAGTGGATCAGGATGGGGCTGGGTGGGGCAGGGTGGATCAGGGTAGGGCAGGGTGGATCAGGGTTGGGCAGGGTGGATCAGCTTTGGGCAGTGTGGGCAGGGTGGGGCAGAGTGGTTCAGGATGGGGCAGTGTGGGGCAGGGTGGATCACTGTGGATCAGTGTGGATCAGGGTGGATTAGGGTGGGGCAGGGTGGATCAGGTTTGGGCTGGGTGGATCACGGTGGGGCAGCATGGGGGAGGGTGGATTAGGGTGGGGCAGGGTGGATCAGGGTGGGGCAGGGTTGATGAGTGTGGATCAGGATGGATCAGGATGGGGCAGGGTGTGGCAGGGTGGGGCACGGTGGATCAGGATAGGGCAGGGTGGATCAGGGTGAGGCAGGATGGTTCAGGGTGGGGCAGGGTGGATCAGGATGGGGAAGGGTGGGGCAGGGTGGATCAGGATGGGGAAGGGTGGGGTGGGGTGGGGCAGGGTGGATCAGGGTGGGGCAGCGTGGATCAGGATGGGGAAGGGTGGGGTGGGGTGGGGCAGGGTGGATCAGGGTTGGGCAGGGCATTGTAGTTCACAGCAAATGTGGTTGACTCTGAGCTACCCAGTGGGTAATTAAGAATGGGGAATAAATACTGGCCTAATCAGGAATACCCACCATCCTATGAATGAAAGAAAAATCAGAATTTATTTGCCAATTTATCAGCAACCTCTCACACCTTTGACAGTGTGTCTCTTTTTTATTCAGCAATACAAGCATTCAAAATGTGAAGGGATGTTCACGTGCTGCTTCTCAAACTGTGTTGAATCCGTTAGGTTTTTCACTGCTGTGTGGATCATGTAGTGTTCCTCATTGATAACGCTGATGAACATGACATGGTTATGCAGGTAGCAGGACACAGTGCCACTTATCGTGGGAATTGACAGGCTGTGTCCACACACACACACACACACACACACACACACAAACAGATAAACAGATAAACAGACACACACCTTATTATACAGGAGAGTTATACACTGTAACATAGAGTTACGGAACACACAAAAATTTATGCCTACAAACAGATATCATGCTAAAGTGTATACCTTGAAATACAATGTATATTATTTTATGTACAAATATGCTATATAGGTACTGGTTTCTTTTGGGTGCTCCGGTTTCCTCCCACGGTCCAAAGATGTGCAGGTTAGGTGGGTTGGCCAAGGGAAATGAAAGGTTAAAAGAAAAGGGTAGCAGTGGGCGTCTGGGTGGGATCCTGTTCAGAGGGTTGGTGTGGACTCGATGGGTTGGATGGCCTGCTTCCTAACTGTAAGGATTCTATGTAACATTGTGTTATATTATATTCACAAAAGTGCTATACTTTTCAAGTGGATGAGAAATTATAAATCAGTGTGTTGTTATTGCAACAAGATTGTTGGAATGTTAGAATCAGTAACCATGGTAATTTACAAATGCAGGAATGAGAAAACCAGTAACACATGATGTGTTATAATACCCATAACACACAGAGTTATTAAATAATGCTGATAATCTTAAACAGTGCTACTCAGGAACAGTTGATGAATGTAAGGTATGATTAGAGTACTAAGGGAGGTTTGAGAATCTTAAAGGAGAAAGTGAGGACTGCAGATGCTGTAGATCAGAGCTGATAATGTGTTGCTGGGAAAGTGCAGCAGGTCAGGCAGCATCCAAGGAGCAGGAGAATCGACGTTTCAGGCATAAGCCCTTCTTCAGGAATGAGGAAAGTGTGTCCAGCAGGCTAAGATAAAAGTTAGGGAGGAGGGACTTGGGGGAGGGGCGTTGGAAATTCAATAGGTGGAAGGAGGTCAAGGTGAGGGTGATAGGCCAGAGTGGGGTGGGGGCGGAGAGGTCGGGAAGAAGATTGCAGGTTAGGAAGGCGGTGCTGAGTTCGAGGGACCTCCTTCCACCTATCGCATTTCCAATGCCCCTCCCCTAAGTCCCTCCTCCCTATCTTTTATCTTAGCCTGCTGGACACACTCTCCTCATTCCTTGGATGCTGCCTGACCTGCTGCGCTTTTCCAGCAACACATTTTCAGTTGAGAATCTTAAACCAGAGGCAAACAATTGCCAGTCTGTGGAAGCAATTCTCCCTTCAAATCCATTCCATGAAGATTTGCTCTGATGAGCTGCCTACAGATGAAGTGTCTTTCTTGAATGATTATTCCACATCTTCCTCATTGGTCATGCCTTGGATATAACAACTTCCAAATATTTATGCAATATTAATTCCTATACAAGGAGCATTATTCTATAGATTGGCTCTGATCTAAGTGAATGTCAGAAATCTCAAGGGGCCATGTTCTAACTAGGTAAAAACAATGACTGCGGATGCTGGAAACCAGATTCTGGATTAGAGGTGCTGGAAAAGCACAGCAGTTCAGGCAGCATCCGAGGAGCAGGAAAATCGACGTTTTGGGCAACAGCCTTCATCCTTTTGCCCGAAATGTCGATTTGACTGCACATCTAATCGAGAGCCATGTTCTAACTGAATGATGGACAGTCTTCAGGGGCTGTCATCGAACTGAATGATGAGGAGTTGAGTGTCGGAGTAGGGATGTCTTGCTGCAGTTATACAGGGCCTTGGTGGTCAACACCTTGAGTACTGTGTGCAGTTTTGGTCTCCTAGTCTGAGGAAGGATATTTCCGCTATTGAGGGGGTCCAGCGAATGTTTACTAGACTGATTCCCGGGATGGCAGGACTGACATATGAGGAAAGACTGGATTGACTCATCTTATAGTCGCTGGAATTTAAATGAATGAGGGGGGATCTCAAAGAACAAATGATAAGTATAGCACAGGAACAGGCCCTTTGTACATAAAATAATATACTGATCATCATGCCCTAACTAAACTAACAAACAAACCTCCTGCCCTTATTCAGTCTGCATCCCTCGATTCCCTCCCTATTTATGGAACAATCCAGATGCCTCTTAAATGTCACCAATGTGCCCACATCCACCACCTCTTCTGGCAGCGCGCTCCAGTCTTCTATCACTCTCTGCGTGAAAAACCTCCCTCATCCATTTCTCTTCGGCTTCCCCCCTCTCACATTGAACATGTGTCACCGAGTAATTGAAACTTCAACCCTGGAAAAAAGCCTCTGACTATCCACCCTATCTGTGCCTCTCATAATTTTGTAGACCTCTTTCAGGTCTCCTCTCAGCCTTTCCAGTGAAAACAATCCTAGTGTTTTTAACCCTTCCCCACAGCCAATGCCCTCGAGACCAGGCAGCATCCTGGTGAACCATCTGCACTCTCTCATCGGAATATATAAAACCCTGATGGGACTGGACAGGCTAGATGCGCCAAGAATGTTCCCGATGTTGGGGAAGTCAGGAACCAGGGGTCCCAACTTCAGAATAAGGAGTCAGCCATTTAGGACTGAAATGAGGAAGAATTTCTTTGCTCAGAGAGCTGTGAACCTGTGAAATTCATTCCCACAGGAAGCTGTTGGGGCCAGTTCATTCGATATATTCAAGAGAGAACTGGATGTGGCCCTTCCGGCTAAAGGGATCAAGGGATATGGGGAGAAAGTGGGAATGGGAAACTGAAATGGCATGATCTGTGTTTCTATCAACAGACTTGAGAGGCCATGATCTAACTAAATGATGAACAGTTTATTGTGGAGGCAATTGCCTCGTGGTTTTATTGCAGGACTATTAATGCAGAAAGTCAGTCATGACCTGGGGAGCCAGGTTGAAATTCCGTCGTGGCTGATACTAGAATTTGAATTCAGTGAAGAATCTGAAGGAAACTACCATCCTCATCTGGTCTGGCCTATATGTGACTCCAGGCCCAGAGCAATGTGATTGACTGTTAACTGCCCTCTCGACAATTAGGGAGGGGCAATAAATGCTGACCCAACCAGAGACACCCACATCTCGTGAATGAATTTTTTTAAGGAGTCTCATGGGTCCATGATGTCAGAGGCAGGTTCTTTACACAGAAAGTGGTATGGGTGTGGAATGCCCTACCTGCTAACGTAGTCAACTCAGCCACATTAGGGAGATTTAAACAATCCTTAGATAAGCACATGGATGATTTTAGGATAGTGTAAGGGGACGAGCTGAGAATAGATCACAGGTCGGCGCAACATTGAGGGCCGAAGGGCCTGTTCTGCGCTGTATTGTTCTATGTTCTATGATCTAACTGAATGATGAACAGGCTGGTGTTGCTGCCTGTTTTTATGGTCTGAGTTCCTGGGAATGTGCCTTCAGCACTTCCCTTTACTTTGAAAAAATGAGGACTGCAGATTCTGGAGTTCTGAGTTGACAGTGTGTTGCTGGAAAAGCACAGCCGGTCAGGCAGCATCCGAGGAGCAGGAGAATCGATGTTTTGGCCATAAGCCCTTCATCAAGAATGAGGCTTGTGGACTGGGGCTGAGAGATAAATGGGTGGTGGTGGGGTGGGTAGCTGAGAAAGTGATAGGTGGATGAAGATGAGGGAGAAGGTGATAGGTCAGAGGGGGGAATGATGAATAGGTCCGGAGGGCAGTGTCAAGTTGGAGGCTTGGGACCTGGATACTGTTGGGGGAGGGGAAATGAGGAAGCTGCTGTAATCCACATTGATCCCATTGGTTGCTGGGTCCCAAGGCAGAATATGCAGTATTCTACCTTCAGGCGTCGGGTGGTAACGGTTTGGCAGTGGAGGAGGCCCAGGACCTGCATGTCCTTGACGGAGTGGGAGGGGGAGTTGAAGTGTTCAGCCATGGGGCGATGGGGTTGATGGGTGTCGGTGTCCCAGAGATGTTCTCTGAAACAATCTGCAAGAAGGTGTCCTGTCTCCCTGATGTAGATCCCAGATTTGAATTCCCTTTACTTTGCTCTACTCCCAACATGAAAACACTGTTCAACAGATCAACTGTTAAGTGCAGCTTCTCAGACCTGATACTCTATGAATTGCAAGGAGAAAAATATTTGAAACTGGTCTCAATCAAGATGCATGACCATCAGGTGCATGTGATGACTGAACTAAAAAATGAAATGCTATTTGCTGGTGATTATATTTGCAAACCCAGCAAAATAAATGGGTCTAATTATTGGTGCGTTCCAAGCTGGTGCTGGGTTGGAGTTGGTGCCCACAGTCCTATTAATGAAAAAAGAATCTGAATTGACTTCCATGTAATCAGTGCCCTCTCTGCACAGAATGTGATTGTTTCCCTGATGTGCTGGGACAGCATTAGTCAGCACTTTAGCCTCTGAGTCAGAACATTGAGGTTTTAAGTTACCCTGTGAAAGCCCAGCGTAGAAAGAAGGGAGTGCCACACTGCTGTGATTGAAGTGCGGGGAGGATACCTCATAGAGCATTGTAAAGAACTGCAAAACAGTGTCTTGGCTAAGAATTATACTTCGACCAACAGATGAAATCAGATTATCTGGTCATTATCCCATTGTTCTTTGCAAAGTCTGGCACTGGAAAAACCACAGCAGGTCAGGCAGCATCCAAGGAGCAAGAGAGGCAATGTTTAGGGAAGGACCCTTCTTCAGGACCTGATGAAGAGTTATGCCCAAAACATTGATTCTCTTGCTCCTTGGATACTGCCTGACCTGCTGTGGCTTCTTCAGTGCCACATTTTATCAACTCTGACTCTCCAACATTCTGCAGTCCTCACTTTCTCCTATTTGCAAGGTCTTGCTGTGTGCATATTGGGTGCTGCATATCAGGGTGGCTTGAAGGTCTGAAAAGATGCTACGGAATTGCAAAGTCTTTTATTTCCTTTCACATTTTGCCCTGTTGAGGGAAGGATGATAGAAATCAACCAGGGTGGCATGGTGACTCAATGGTTAGCTCTGCTGCCTCACAGCACCAGGGACCTGGGTTTGAACTCACTCTCAGATGACTCTCTGTGCATTCTCCCTGTGTCTGCATGGGTTTCCTTTGGGTTCTCCAGTTTCCTCCCACAGTCCACTGTTTAAGAAAGGTGGTAAGGACAAGCCAGGGAACTATAGACCGGTGAGCCAGACATCGGTGTTGGGCAAGTTGTTGGAGGGAATCCTGAGGGACAGGATGTACATGTATTTGGAAAGGCAAGGACACATTAAGGATAGTCAACATGGCTTTGTGCTTGGGAAATCATGTCTCACAAACTTGTTTGAGTTTTTTGAAGAAGTAACAAAGAGGATTGATGAGGGCAGAGCAGTAGATGTGATCTTTATGGACTTCAGTAAGGCGTTCGACAAGGTTCCCCATGGGAGACTGGTTAGCAAGGTTAGATCTCAGGGAATACAGGGAGAACTAGCCATTTGGATACAGAACTGGCTCAAAGGTAGAAGACAGAGGGTGGTGGTAGAGGGTTGTTTTTCAGACTTGGAGGCCTGTGACCAGTGAAGTGCCACAAGGATCGGTGCTGGGCCCTCTACTTTTTGTCATTTACATAAATGATTTGGATGCGAGCATAAGAGATACAGTTAGTAAGTTTGCAGATGACACCAAAATTGGAGGTGTATTGGACAGCGAAGAAGGTTATTGCAGATTACAACAGGATCTGGACCAGATAGGCCAATGGGCTGAGAAGTGGCAGATGGAGTTTAATTCAGATAAATGCGAGGTGCTGCATTTTGGGAAAGCAAATCTTAGCAGGACTTATACACTTAATGGTAAGGTCCTAGGGAGTGTTGCTGAACAAAGTGACCTTGGAGTGCAGGTGCATAGCCCCTTGAAAGTGGAATCGCAGATAGATAGGATAGTGAAGGCGGCGTTTGGTATGCTTTCCTTTATTGGTCAGAGTATTGAGTACAGGTGTTGGGAGGTCATGTTGTGCCTGTACAGGATATTGGTTAGGACACTGTTGGAATATTGCATGCAATTCTGGTCTCCTTCCTACTGGAAAGATGTTGTCAAACTTGAAAGAGTTCAGAAGAGATTTACAAGGGTATTGCCAGAGTTGGAGGATTTGAGCCATTGGGAGAGGCTGAACAGGCTGGGGCTGTTTTCCCTGGAGCGTTGGAGGCTGAGGAGTGACCTTTTAGAGGTTTATTAAATTATGAGGGGCATGGATAGGGTAAATAGACAAAGTCTTTTCCCTGGGGTCAGGGAGTCCAGAACTAGAGGGCATAGTTTTAGGGTGAGAGGGGAAAGATATAAAAGAGACACAAGGGGCAACTTTTTCACACAGAAGGTGGTACGTGTATGGAATGAACTGCCAGAGGAAGTGGTGGAGGCTGGTACAATTGCAACATTTAAAAGGCATTTGGGTGGGTATATGAATAGGAAGGGTTTGGAGGGATATGGGCCGGGTGCTGGCAAGTGGGACTAGATTGTGTTAAGATATCTGGTCGGCATGGATGGGTTGGACCGAAGGGTCTGTTTCCATGCTGTACATCTCTATGACTCTATGTGCAGTTAGGTGGGTTAGCCATGGGAAATGCAGAGTGATAGGGTAGGGGATGGGAGTGGGTGGGATGGTCTTTGAAGGGTCAGTGTGTACTCAATGGGCTGAATGGTCTGGTTCCACACTGTAGAGATTCTATGATTCAGAATTCCTCTTGGAAATAATACACTTGGAAAGGTTTTCACATAAAGAATAAATAAAGATTAGAGTTACATAGCGGAGGTCCCCTGCACTGGTTAAAATCCCTGTACTCAGGAGAGTAGAGGTTAAAATTTTGAGACAAGTTCAGTGGGGTGGTGGGAGTGAGTTGTTGTAGGATAACCAACCACAAGGAGACCTTTGCGTTTCTCAGTCCAAAAAGCATGAAACAGCACATCAGGGTTTTTCCATGTAATCCTCATTCTTTAATCATGAGGCCACATTAATCTCCTGACATTTTATTTCAGGTACAGATGCAATAAATAGCGATCCTTATAATAGTCATAGAAATTATTTTCATACACTTTACATTGTATATAAATGAATCAAGCTGCCACTGGAAACTGTTTTCCAAGCCATGGTTTTTGAATGATGACTGAGATGGTAAACTTAAGGGCGATCCGGCCTGGTGGTTCCAATGATAGCAAGCCACAGCATGACTCTATCAGTTCAATTCCAAACCCACCAGTTCAAATGCTTTCATTGTTTGTTTTCCTGTGTCCTTAATAGAAGTGCTGACCATTGCATCAGTTCTCAAACCAAAATAACTCCCTTAATACATCAGTGTCCATTTTTTATACCTCTTTTTATGCTGACATCAGAAATAAACCTTTTATGCTGCTGGTTTTCAGTACTTTTAATAGTACTTTTAAGCACTACCATTATTTCCTCAGGAGTTCTTCACAGCATCTATGTAGAATAGCATAAGACCAACAGGTCCAGAACTTATCAACAGTTGGCATCCATTTTGGAATGGCCTTTTGTCGTAAGCAAACAGGTGACCGAGAAGCAGCTCTGCGTTCAGGCTCTGGGCCCGGGGCTCTCCACTTCTATCTGCTTTCTTTGTTTTTCTTCTTACTTCTGCTCTTTTCTTTTGCTCTTTTATTTAACTCTTTGAAAGATTTTCTCAGAGTCTTCGGCAGGGTGAGAGCAGCTTGGCCTCCTGAAGATGTGAGGCAGCGGCAACAACAGAGACAGCAACAATGGCGGCTTGTTCCAGTGATCGGTAGAGCATACCCCTGAGAAATCTTCAGGCCAGGGCTAGGCCCAGGGAAGTAAGACTTTAAATTCTGGACTTGCTCATTTTCTGTCAGATAGGGACTTTAAGATCTGGATACTGTTCTTTTTCTTTTGGCTCTGTTTCTTGAATTTCTTCTCTTGTTTTTTTTTTACATTCTGGCTTTGTGTTTTAAGATGGCGACTTTGTACACTTTTCATTGTACTCCTGTACTTGAATACAATAAAATCTAATTCTAGTTTTGAAGATACAGCAACAAGAATCTTCCACTTTTCATACTGTAACCTTTCTAGCAATCACCATTTATTGGACACCTTCCCAGTTAGCCCATTGATCACCTTCGGAACATGCCTAGAGTACAGCCTGTTCTTGAGGCTTATTCCCAAGATCTCCTCAGTGGAATCTTCCCTCCAAACAGCTCAGCAATGTTTATCACACAGTAATATTTCGGTATCCTGGCTGGCATTATTTCCATGGGAAAACCTTTTCCTCTGAGGACAGTTGGTCAGTCGTTCCACTGACTCATTACCAATCCACCCATTACAAGCGGTCCCAAAACATGTGATCGCCTGTTGTATTTGCAGAGGACCTTGTCAGACGAAAGGTTCTTTGTGAAGTTTAAAATTACACACAGGATTGACTATACCTTTTCCTTGAACCCGACTATTCCACAGCTTCAGCATAACTGGGCAAACTTGAAATTAGTTGTCAATATGAACGGATTTTTAAAAAATCTCAAGTTCAAGAGTCACTAACAAAATTTGAAAGATAAGCAATAATGTCTTGCTCTTAACCCAGCCTTGATTTATCATTGATCACATTAATGTAAATAATAATAATTGAAAGGAGATAATATAACTAAAATGAAAATTGTACATATTTTTACAGATACTGTACAATTTATTTTCCTGAATTAAATCTAAACGCTAATCAAAGAGAAGAGGGTCATAAAAAAGGGGACCATTTCAGCAGCGTAGACCAGAGACAAAATGTTCGACCGGGACCCGTGTATCGGTTTTTTGTCTTTGGGAATCCTCGGTGAAGGGTCAGGGGTCAGAGTGCAGGACACCATCAAGCTGGGAAAGAAGGCATGCACAAAGTGGTCATTTGATGATGTGAGGTTTGGCTTTAAAGATCCTCAAGAGGAAGGAAAAAAAGGCTAATGGTTGAAGGAAGGTCAAAAAGAAGCAATCAAACCATCCTGAGGCAGATTGAAGGGGAAGCTTAGTGTTACCACCTGGCAATCTCTTTGTGAGTTGACACCAATTACACTGTGGGGCGGGGGGGTGGGGGGGTAGGTAACAGGAGGGAGAGGGAGTCGGATTTCAGCCAACACATTTCATCACTTGTGGGATAAAAGTATTTCGTAAATGTCAAATTGCTTCTAATGCTACCACTGTTGCAAACAGTACGTCACCTCAGTACTTTACAGATCAACACACACTCCCAGCAGAGAATAACATCCCATGTGGAAGGATGCAATTTAGAATTGCATTATTGGGTTGTTTTCACAGTTCAAGTGAGCACAGTCTATATATGATATATATAAAAAAAGATGAGCCAATGCACCTCTACCCCCAACCCCACCCTTACCCATAAACTCCAGCCAGCACTGTGTGCCTCTCTCTGGATGCTTGCATTCAAATCTGGATCAAAACCAAATGCCACAGAAAATAAGACTTTTTTTCTTATGATTTCTGTCAAGCTTTTAAACTGCAGCCTAGCTGCAGGCCAACAAGAGGGGCCTATTGTTATCAGGATCCTGATGAGAAATGGCCATTTTATAAATAACCCTTACACACACACACACACACACACACACACAGACACACAGACAGATAGACAGACAGACAGACACACACACACACACGTACACACACACAGTCATGCCCAGTTTCCCGTTAAATATAGGTCAATTCAGAGCAGTTCCTTTCATGAGTATAAAAATAAAGTATCTTTAGTTTTCAAAAAAAAACCCCAAACACAAATATTTATCCGAGGCAGCCAGCAGACTGATAGAGGTCCCCTAGGTCCTAGCTGGTCTTGTGGTGTCGAGCTCGTTTCGTCCTTTTAGTGACTGTGGTGTATTTGAAAGGTCTATGGTGCTCCCCTTTGTCTTTGGGGGGTCTTTTCATGAAATGGACCTCCCTCTGGTTCTGCTCAGTTTTCGATCCTTTCCTGGTCCGTCCTTTCCTGGTGAAGCCCAGGTACCAGCCCTTGTACTTGGCAGACATCAGAGCAGTGTAGTTATTCTCCAGGACCTCCTCCACAAACACACACTCCCGGCTCTTCCCATTGAGCTAGAGAAGGACAATTAAAAAAAAAGTCACATAGGATATTCATCGAATCCCTACATTGCAGAAAGAGGTGATTCGGCAGTCTGCACCAACCCTCCAAAGGGCATCCCACCCAGACTCATCCCTGTAACCCCACTTTCGCTAAACCACCTAGTCTGCACATACCAGAACACAATGGCAATTTCCCATGGCCAATCCACCAAACCTGTACATCTTTGGACTCTGTGAGGAAACCAGAGCAAACCCACACAGACACAGGGGAAATGTGCAAACTACACAAAGACAGTCGCCCCCCCCCCCCCAAGGCTGGAATCAAACCCAGATGCCTGGCATTTTGAGACAGCATGTTAATTACTGAGCTATTGTGCCACCCAAGTATTGATTACGCCAACCTACGAAAGAATATTCAGAGTCTGTTGAGGAAAGGAAAACATTAAGTTATTTTTCCCTGGAGGGTTGGAAGCTAAGGGGTGACCTTGTCGAGGTATGTAAAATCATGAGGGGCATGGGTAGGGTGAAAATAATCAACATCTTTTCCCTGGGGTAGGGGAATCCAAAATGAGAGGGCAAAGGTTTAAAGTGGGAGGGGAAAGATATAAAAGGGACCTAAGGGGCAACTTTTTCATACAGAGGGTGGTGGGTATATGCAATGAGCTGCCAGAGGAACTGGTGGAGGTGGGTACAATTACAACAATTAAAAGGCATCTGGATGTGTACATGAATACAATGGGTTTAGAGGGATATGGGCCAAATGTTGGCAAATGGGACTAAATTTGGTTAGGATATCTGATCAGTTTGGACAAATTGGACTGAAGAGTTTGTTTCCCTGTTGTACATCTCTGGAACTCTATGAGTACAATTGAAGAAATATACTGTAATTTTATCTTGCTGTAAGATGACAAAAGAGAAAGATTATGTGACATTGAATGACTTCCTGTGATTGTGCATACAGGGTTTTATTACCATAGCAGACAGTCACAACTATCCCCTGAAACAAGATCACATCACAGACAGCTGGAAAATTAAAATGGTCATTGGTCCTCGAAGGCAACTAAACTTTCGTAAACCAATACAGAGAGGCTTGGAGAAACTCAGCAGGTCTGGCAGCATCTGTGGAGAGGGATATTGTGAGTCTCATATGATTCTTCTTCTGGAACTAAGGAGATTCTGAAGAAGGTCCTAAACTTGAGAGTAAATCTATTCCATACCATCTCAAGTTTAATAACGGCCTTCCTATAGAAGGCTGACTAGAATTGAACTCAGTATTCTAAAGGTGGCCTCACCAATGTCCTGTACAACCACAACATGACATGCCAACTCCTATACTTAATGTTCTGACCAAGGACATTAAGGAAAGCATGCCAAATGCCTTCTTCATAAACCTGTCTACCTGCGACTCCACTTTCAAGAAACTATGCAGCTGCACTCCAGGTCTCTTTGTTTGGCAACACACCCCAGGCCTTTACTTGATTTCGCTGCTCCTTGGATGCTGCCTGAACTGCTGTGCTCTTCCAGCACCACTAATCCAGAATCTGGTTTCCAGCATCTGCAGTCATTGTTTTTACTTTTACTAATAACTGTATAAGTCCTGCCCTGGTTTGCCTTGCAAAAATGCAACACCTCACATTTATCTAAATTAAATCTCGTCTGCCACTCCTCAGCCCGATGGTCCATCTAATAAAGATCCTGTCGTACTCTGAGATAATCTTCCTCGCTGTCCGCTACACCACCTATTTTGGTGTCACCTGCAAACTTACTAACCTTAGACCTGTATTGACATCCAAATCACTTATATAAATGATGAAAAACAGCAGACCTAGCGCCGATCCTTGTGGCACATCACTAGTCACTGGCCTCCAGTCTGAAAACAAACCCTCCAACACTACCTTTCCCTTCCCAGTTGCCCCTTGATCTGATTGGCTTGGAGGAGCTATTTGAGGGAGCAGTTGAGAGTCAACCACATTGCTGTGAATCTGGAGTCACATGCAGGTCAGACCAGGTAGGGACCACTGATTTCCTTCCCTAAAGCACGTTAGTGAACCAGATGGGTCTTCACAACAGCAGTTTCCTGGTCATCATTAGACTTTTAATTCCAGATTTGTATTAGATTCAAATTTGACCATTCGTGATGGGGAGATTCGGACATACATCCCCAGAATATTATCCTGGAGCTCTGGATTGTTAGACCAGTGACCACAATGCTTCCCCATGAACTTTAAAATTTTATGATGATGTTAAAGGCAAAATGCAGCAAACGCTGGAAATCTGGAACAAGTACAGAGAACGCTGGAGAAACTCAGCAGCTCTGGCAGCATCGGTGGAGAGAGAAAAAACAGAGTTAATGTTTTGAGAATTGACTTCTACGGGACCTTCTTCAGATGTGCATCATTGAGATACCTTCTGGGGAAGGTGGGAAATGTATAAGAATAATGGGTTGCACCTGAACTGGTGGGGCACTAATATCCTGGGCAGGAGATTTGCCACAGCTCTTCGGGAGGGTTCAAACTAAATTGACAGGGAGATGGGAGCCAGAGCTACAGATAAGGTAATGTAGTAGGTAGTGAACAGCCAAATACAGTGTGCAGAGAGTCTGTGAGGAGGGATAGGCACTTGATAGGGCAAAGGTGCATTCAGTGTGATGGGGTTGAAGTGTGTCTATTTTAGTGCAAGCTTGAATTGTAGGGAAAGGCTGAACAGGCTAGGGCTATTTTCTCCGGAGCACTGAAGGCTGAGGGGTGACCTTATAGAGGTTTATAGAATCATGAGGGGCATAAATAGAGTGAATAGCCAAGATCTTTTCCCAGGATTGAGGAATCCAAAATTTAGACGGCATGGGTTTAAGATGAATGGAGAAATATTTAAAAGGGACCTAAGGAGTAACTTTTTCACACAGAAGGTGGTGTGGATATGAATAAACAGCCAGAGGAGGCTAGTACAATTGCAGCATTTGAAAGGGATCTGGATGGATATATGGATAGGAAGGTTTACAGGGATATTGGCCAAGTGCTGGCAAATGGAACTAGATCAGTTTAGGATAGCTAGTCAGCATGGACAGGTTGGACCGAAAGGTTTGTACAACTCTATGACTCTATGACATCTTTGGAAGGATGCAGTACAGATTGATCAAAAAATACAACAGCTTAAATGGTTAAACTTTTATGTTAAAAACCACAAACGTAGTTTGTATTAAGGAATTGGGCCACAAATGCTGGATGAGATTGTCTCACCCAGATCTAGCAAAAGAATATTTTCAGAAAAATAGAAAAATGTTAGGTGGAAACTTATTCTCAGGATTCTGACAGGGAAGCTGTAGAAAGGGTGTACCTTTGGCTAAGGAAACTAGCAGATAGCTACAGCCCCAGAGAAAGGGGTTGACAATTTTGCATCAAAGTCAGAAGATATCTCTTCTATCAAAAAGTTGTCAATCTTTGGAATTTCCCAACAAAAGACAGCAGTTGATTCTCAGCCGATGAGTATATTCAAAATGTTTCATCATCAAGTGAATCAAGGGATGTGGGGTTAGGTTGGGGTGAAGAATCTGGCATTCTAGGATTCAGCTTAGAGGCCATCTGCTTCAGTTCTTTCACAAAGGCAGGAGAGCTGTCCATGTTCTTTTTGTTGGGGAGGAGATAATGACAGAGATGAAGACACAGTGGCTCAGTGGTTAGCACTGCTGCCTCACAGTACCAGGGGACCCAAGTTCAACTCCAGCCTCGGGGGACTGTCTGTGTGGAACTTGTATGTTCTCCTTGTGTCTGTGTCGTTTAGACATATAGGTTAGGTGGATTGGCCATGCTAAATTGCCCCAGGGTGACACGTGGCTCAGTGGTTAGCATTGGTGCCTCCCAGCGCCAGGGACCTGGGTTTGATTCCAGCCTTGGGTGACTGTCTTTCTGGGGTTTGCAAATTCTCCACGTGGGTTTCTTCTGGGTCCTCTGGTTTTGTCCCACAGTCCAAATATGTGCATGTTGGGCATATTGGCCAAAGCTAAATTCCTATTGTATCCAGGGATGAGCAGGCTAGGTGGGTTAGCCATGGGAAATATGGGGTCACAGGGATAGGGTGTGTCTAGGTGGGATGCTCTTTGGAGGGACTTGATTGGCTGAATGGCCTCTGGAGGAATGCTAGGTGGGTTATCCGTGATAAAGATGGGGTTAGGGTGGGGTGCTGGGTCTGCATGGGACACTTTTCGGAGGGTCAGTATTGAGTCAATGGGCCAAATGGACTCTTTTTGCATCGTTAGGATTGTAAGATAGGAAAGCCACTATCAATCTCAACAATCATAGCAAGGGGCATTGGGTGTGGAAAGGGTTAGAGGGAGCTTGAGGTGGTAGCTCATTGATGGGAGGGTCTCAGAGAGGATGTGGGCAAAGGAACTCGAAAGATGGAAGTAGGAGCTGTACTGGGAGGGCTGTCTGGAGGGATCCAAGAACCGAAAGTGCTGGAGAAACTCAGCAGGTCTGGCAGCGTTTGCGGAGAGAAAGCTGAGTTAACACTCCAAGACCCTTTCTGAAGAACGGTCACTGGACCCGAAATGTTATCTCTGTTCTTGTCCTCTCCACTGATACTGCCAGACCTGCTGTATTTCTCCAGCACTTTCTGTTACCTTTGTTTTATTGTAGTGTTCAGGGGGAGGATCGGTTTGCTGGAGATCAAGAGTATTCAAGCAAACAACAGAGCCAACTCAGCAATGGTCTCAGGGATAAGGAAGTCTTGTAATCAGAGGCCGGGGATGGAGGTTCAGGAGCTTGATTGGTGAGGAAAGAAGCCAAGCACTATTAGTTTATACTTGAGAGGCTTCTCAGGGACTGCAATGGTTCAAGGAAGCATCTGATCACCACTTTCTCCAAGCTAGTTACAGATGGGCAATAAATGCCGGCTGAGTAAGTAATGGCTATGTGCTGTAAATGAATAAATACAATGGATTTGGGTTTAACCAAAGAACCCCAAAGCTTCATGAAACATCGTGTGGCCAGGTCAGATCTGACACTAGTTGGACAACAGACCATTTTCATAGAATACCTACAGTGTGGAAGCAGACCATTTGGCCCATCATCAACACTCCAATCCCTGTAATCCTGCATTTCCCATGGCGAAACCACCCAGCCTGCATATCCCTGGACACTTTGGGGAAATCTAGCATGGCCAACCCACCTAAACTGCACAGCTTTGGAGTGTGGGAGGAAACCGGAGCACCCAAAGGAAACCCGCGCAGACACGGGGACAACGTGCAAACTCCCACACACAGTGGACTGAGGGTGGAATCAAACCCGGGAACCCTTGACGCTATGAGGCAGCTGTGCTAACCAACGTGCCACCCCAACCGAAAGAAGGAACTTGCATTTGTGATGCACCTTTCCTGACCTCCAGAAAATCAGCGAGATACTTTTGAAATACAGTTCCCCATTAAAACATCGACTCACAGCACTCAGATGAAGACAAGGTCGTCTTGTGGCAGTGTTTGGAGGAAGGGTCACCGGTCCTGCAATGTGACCTCTGAATTCTCTTCACAAGATGCTGCCAAACCTGCTGAGCTTTTCCAGCAATTTCCTTTTTGTACTAGATTGTCTTGAGTTGTTGAGGAACCAATATTGGCCAGAACACTAGACAGTGAGCTCTTGCTTTTCTTCCGACAGTGCGGCAGGATTTTTACCTTCACCTGAGATGAGGCGTTGGTTTGCAATCTCATTTGAAAACTTGGTACTGACTCACTACTGTTCTTGCCAGGTTACAGTCGCAAGTCTCTGGAATGGAACTTGATCCCTTCCTCACTATCCCCCCCCAGATCTCTGACTCTGAGGCAAGGAGGCCTGAGAGGTGGCTGACCCAATGGGCCACTCAAAACTTAGTCTTGATGAAGGGAAGATGGCGGCTGTGCTCACTGGAATGATCTTGCCGGGGGCAGTTAGAACGCAGATGGAGCTGTGAGGGAATGGCTGAGTCACCACCATCCGCAGAGATAATTGGCAAATGGAATGTGCAATTCACTCCAATGCCCAACAACCCATGAGTTGCCAGTTTAAAATGAAGAGGTGAAGGGAGTAAATGGAATAAGAAAGGAATTAGATATTAGTTACAGGCAATGTAGTCATTACTTTGACTTGACTAAAGCAGAAGCCAACAGTGCTAAAATGCCTCGGGTATTGCTAACCAAAGAAAAACCGTGTTGTCTGAACACAGGAGATTTTAATTAGATTCACATGAGTAAAATAGGTTACTAGGTTGGGCTAGGTATTGCATTGATGTTGGATCGGTGGAGTGGTGCACCAACTAGTAAATGGCGTTATGAGTCCTTTTTTCCCACGCTCAGAATGGTTTGTGGCAAGCTTCGATTTAAATGTGCATTTGTGATGCTAAGGCTATGAATTAGCTGCTGTGGTAATTAGGATTAGAATAGGTAGTTGGTAGTCTAGGTATTCCAGACTACCCAGGTTCGATTCCCGCCTTGGGCAACTGTCTGCGTGGAGTTTGCACATTTTGCCCGTGTCTGCGTGGGTTTCCTCTGGAGACTCCGGTTTCCTCCCGCAGTCCAAAGATGGATTGGCCATGGGAAATTGCCCATAGTGTTCAGGGATGCGTAGGTAAGTGGATTAACGATGGGAAACGTGTGAATACAGGGATGGGGTGAGTGTGGGTGGGATGCTCTTTGGACAGTCAGCATGGACTAAACGGGTCAAATGGCCTGCTTCCACACTGTAGGGATTCTATGAATCCAAGTGCTGCTCTTGCTGAAGCCCAGCAGGATTGGCAGAATTTGTGGGGGGATGGTGTTGTGACTGGACTAATGATAGTGTGGGAACACGAGTTATCCAGAGACCCACGCTAATGCTCTGGGCCCACAGGTACAAATCTCACCACGGCAACTGATATGGTTTAGATTCAAATACAACCAGAAAGTCGTGGTGAACACCAAATCCTTCTGCTTCACTGAATCGCCGTTATGAAGGAAATCTGCCATCATTATCAGGTGTTGCTTACTAAATATGACTCCAGACCCACAGCACTAAATTGGCTTCACGAATCAGTCAATACAAGTGGGATGGGGAATAGATGCTGGCCTTGTCCATCTCCCATGGAAGGGTAAAGTATCAGAGCTCAAGTTCTGAGTCCACTTTGTCTAGAACTGATTGGGTTTTTACAATGGTCTAGAAGTTACAAGGCTACTTTTACTGAGAAAAAAGGAGAGAGTAAGGACTGCAGATGCTGGAGATCAGAGCTTAAAAATGTGTTGCTGGAAAAGCACAGCAGGTCAGGCAGCACCTGAGGAGCCTATTCAGAGCATGCAGCAGAGGACTGTTAGTGTGTATGGTGGGATGTAAAGCAATTGGTGAAGAGAGTCACAGAAATGAATTATTGTACCAGGTAATGATTCTGAAGAGGTTAATCTTTATGTTCCATTGTCTCCACTCATTGTCCTGATGTCACACACACACACTCTGTGGGTGGAGCCAAGGGGTTTAACTTGCTTTCAGAAAAAGTAGATTTATGTGTCAGTTCCTCTGGGTCCTAGACATTGTGTCTGACTAAATGTAGCCAGAGAGACCAGAAATGCAAAAAGAGCCTTCCGGCCCATCAAGTCTGCACCAGTCAAAAATGACCCCCTAACTATTCTAATTATATTTTCCAGAATTTTTTTATTCATTCATAGGATGTTAGAAAAAAACCCATCCAGCTCAATAATGTCCTTCAGGGAAGGAGACTGCCATCCTTACCTGGTCTAGCCTACATGTGACTCCAGCCCAACAATCTGTCTATGTGGAGTTTGCACATTCTCCCTGTGTCTGCGTGGGTTTCCTCCGGGTGCTCCGGTCTCCTCCCACAGTCCAAAGACGTGCACATTAGGTGAATTGGTCATGGGAAATTGCCCATAGTGTTCAGGGATGTGTAAGTTAGGGGCAATAGTCAGGGGGAAATGTAGAGTAGTAGGGGAATGGGTCTGGGTGGGATACTCTTCGGAGGGTTGGTGTGCACTTGCTGGGCTGAAGGGCCTGTTTCCACACTGTAGGGATTCTAATTCTAAAACCCAATAATTGGGTTACAACAGCATTTATTGCCCATCCCTAATTGCCCAAGAGTCAGCCACATTGCTGTGGGTCTGGAGTCACATGTAGGCCAGGCCATGTAAGGACGGTAGTTTCCTTCCCTAAAGGTCATTAGTTAACCAGATAGGTTTTTCCAACAATTAATAATGGATTCATGGTCATCATTAGACTCTCCATTCCAGATTGATATTGAATTCAAGTTCCAACATCTGCTGTGGCAGGATTCCAACCCAGGTCCCAGATCACTACCTGTGTCTCTGGATAGATAGTCCAGCAATAATACCATTAGGCCATCATCTCCCCTAAATTATTGGATTTGTTGCACATTGTTTCAGGGCTGGAGTCACATGTGGGCCAGACCAGGTAAGGGTGGCAGTCTCCTTTCCTGAAGGACATTTTTAGGCTAGATGGGTTTTTTTCTGACAATTGGCAATCATTTGTGGTCATCATTAGATTCTTAATTCCAGACTTTATTTTTAATTGAATGCAGGATTCGAACCCGAGTCCCCAGATCATTACCTGGGTTTCTGTATTAATCCAGCAATAAGAATAGAAAACCTTGTATGCCTTGACTTCACAAGCGTACATCTAAATACTTCTTAAGTGTTATAAACAATAAACTATTTTGCTTCCTTTCAGGCATTAAGGAACGCAAGCTGGAACAACTCCGAAGTACCCACACTTCTCTGGGACCTTCCTCTCCTTCCCTTTCCTCTGACTCTATCCCTATGTCTTGGTGTGTATTTGCTATCCCTTCTGACCTGCTTCTCTCTGATGCTGGTTTCAGCAAAGGTCTCAGTTTTATCCCTCGGTGCGCCCACCTTAATGTGTTTCAGGCCTGACTTGATGTTGAACTCTTCTTCCGTCACCTCTGCCTCTGTGCCTGTTTCTGTGGATATGAATTCTCACTCCTTCACCCACCTCCAACAGTCTTCCTCCACCTGGAGCCCTCCCTCCAGCCTTTTATCTGCACTTGACCTGTTCATTGAGAACTGTCGACGTGACATTTGTCATCTCAATTTCTCGGCCCCACCTCACCACCTCCCTGTGAACTGACTGCGCTTCCTTCTCTCAAATCCAACCCTGATTCTGTAATTAAGCCTGCGGCAAAAAAGGTGGCGCTGTTGGTGTACTGACCTCTACATTTCAGAGGCTGAGCACCAGCTCTCAGATAACTCTTCCCATCTCCCCCTGGTTCATGATCCCACCATCGAACATCAGGCTATTGTGTCCACCATAGTCACTGATCTGCTGATCTCTCGCCTCATTTCCTCCCAGCTCATAGTCTTCCCAAAAATCCTCGAAATCCACTGCCTGGGCAGACCCTTTGCTTCCACCTGTTCCTGCCCACCGGACTTACTTTTTCCTATCTCATCTCAATGTTTTTCTCCCCTTGTCCAGTCTCTCCTCACTTACATCCGCAATTCTTCTGACACTTTACCTCAGTTTCAGAATTTCCAGTTTGCGGGCTCCAGCCGCCTCCTCTTTACCATGGATGTGCAATCCTTCACACACCCATCCCCCACTGGAATGGTTCCAGGGCCCTCTGCTTCACCCTGGAATAAAGGCCTGAACTGTCCCCATCCAACAGGACCCTCCTCCGTCTTGTCCTCACTCAGAACAACTTCCCTTTTAACTTCTACCATTTTCTTCAGGTCAGAAGGGAGGCCATGGGTACCCGCTTGGGCCACAGTTATGAAGGGCTTTTGCCCGAAACGTCGATTTTACTGCTCCTCGGATGCTGCCTGAACTGCTGTGCTCTTCCAGCACCACTAATCCAGAATCTGGTTTCCAGCATCTGCAGTCATTGTTTTTACCACAGTTATGCCAGTCTCTTCATGGGGTCCATGGAACATTCTTTGTTCCAGTCCTATTCTAGCCCCCAAACACAACTCTTTCTCCGGGACATCGATGACATCATTGGTGTTGCTTCCCTCTCTAATCCAGAAGTTGATTTATTCATCAACTTTGCTTCAAATTTTCACTCTGCTCTCACCTTCACCTGGTCCATCTTTATCTCCCCACTTCCCTTCCTCAACATCTGTTTCCATTTCTCGGCATAGAGCGGCCACTGAGGTACGCTACAAACTCACCGTTAATTTGATGATACTTCCTCACATTCTGCATCATCTAACTCTATCCATCTCCTGGTTTCTCCATCCCCATTGCATCTGCTTCGATGATGCCAACCTTTACGAGGGCGAGTCTGAAATGCCCACCTTCTTCCTCATCCAAGGATTCCCTAGCATCATGGTTGACAGACCCCTCAACGACCCACCTCCTGCACTTCAACCCTCACCCCCTCTCTTTCTTCCCACAACAGCAATAGGGTTGCCCTTGCCCTCACCTACCATCCCACCAGCATCCACATCCAGAGGATCATTAGCCGCTATTTCCCCCACCTCTATTGGGATGCTACCACCTGACACATATTCACTTCCCCCCCCTTGTCAGACCATTCCCTCAGGGACACTTTGGTCCATTCCTCCATTCCCAACATCTCCGTCCATCCCCATGGCAACTTCCCATGCAACCGCGAAAGTCTAACACCTTACTCTTCCCCTTCCAGTATCCAAGGGCCCAAACACAGGTGAAACAGTGTTTTACCTGCACTTCACTCAATCTATTCTACTGTATTCGCTGCTCATAATGTGGTCTCCACTACACTCAGGAGATGAAACACAGACAAGGTGACTGCTTTGCCATTCTGTATATTACCATGAGCTTCCAGTTATCTGTCATTTCAACACCCCACCCTGTTCCCTGGCCAACATCTCTGTCTCAGGATTGCTGCAGTGTTCCAGTGAAGCCAAATGCAAGCTGGGAGAACAACACATCACTGGGGACTCTGAAGCCTTCAGGACTCAATATTGAATTCAATAATGTTCGGGCCTGAATGCTTTCTCCCACGTCCTTATCCCAACCCTTACAACACCAGGCCTTCCCATCACATGGGTTACTTTCAGCACAGCCAACCCAGTTTCACCCAATGATGGTCCCCATTATCAGCTTTTCTTTCTCCCTACCTACCATTATCCATCTCTTTGCCTCACCTCTTTCTCTCTCTCTGGGCTACATCTCCACTCATTGCTTACCTCCACCACCACCAGTCTTCAGCATGAAGACCACCCTTTCCTGGCTACTGCTGTTCACTGGACTTGAGATGTTAATTCTGCTTTTCGTTTCTCTGTTTTTGTTTACTATTTTGGGGACACCAGTCAAATCACACCATTGCAATTGGTGGAATTTGAATTCAATTTATTAATAAATCTGGATCTGAAAGCTAGTTTTTGTGATTGTAACCATCAGATATAGTGAAATACTTCACTCATGCCCTTTATGGAAGGAATTCTGCTATCCCTGCAGCACTAGTCTGCACTACAGTAGTATAGTTGCTTCTTAACTGGGCCACTCAGTTGTGCGACATAGTCAAGGGCAATTAGGTATGGGACATAAACGTTGATCTAGCTAGTAACACCCCTTCCCCACAAAAACACGTGTTTTGTATTTAAAACTGCAGCTGGCCTTGAAAGTGGCTCATTCACCTTCTCAGGAGCAATTAGGGATAGAAAACAAATACCCGCTTTGCCACTGTACCCACATCTCATAGGGACTATGGTGTCAGATGTGGCTCAGTCAATTAAATCACCCAAATCAGGGATCAAGGCCTACTCCACGGCTCAAGGGCAGAAGTGCAAGGTTACGGTACTGAGGGAATACTGCACTGTTAGAGGTTCTGTCTTTCAGAAGGCATGTCAAACCAAGGTCCTAATTGCCAGCTCTGGAGAATGTAAGTGATCCCACGAGATTGCAAGAAAGGCAGGGGGATTTATCACAGCATCCTGACCAATGGTTCCCCTTCAATCAACTTCGTGGACAGACCACACTCTATGGCGTGTCATCACACAAAAAAAACTGTGGCTATTGAAAGGATACTGAACAATTCCAAAACATTTACTGCACAGTCAATTTATCTAGCATGAACCTGCTCTCAGTGTAGTTCCTTCATCTGCATGCAGCCCCTTCTATCCTTTTATTGTGTTGTTACAATCAAGGTGAGATTATAAGACCATTAGACTTAAAGACTATTCAGCCCATCGAGCCTGCTCCACCATTCACTGAGATCATGGCTGATTTAATAATCCTTAATTCCACTTTCCTGCCCTTTCCCTTAACCCTTGATTCCATTACTAGTTTAAATGTGTCTGCCTTAGGCTGGAGGGCTGCACTAATTCCTTTGTACCACTTCTCCACCGGTCACAAAAAGGTTTCAAGTTTACCCAAAGAAACTCCGAAAATTGCTGGGAAAGCTCAACAGGTCCAGTGACCCTTCCTCAGAACAGACGGTCACTGGGAAAAGGTTAATTTTTAAGCAGAAGATAATGTGGGGGAAGGAAGTAAGGAGAAAACAATGGATAGGGATAGAGGCCAAAGGGAGAGAGATGAACAGTTGGACAAAGGAGTGGATAACGATCCAGCTAGGAGGGTGAATAGCTATTAACGAGGACTGTAGTGACTTCTGATTAAAGCCCAACCTTTTTTTAGTTGGGCTTTAGCCGTGGAGTAGGCCTTGATCCCTGATTTGGGTGATTTAATTGACTGAGCCACATCTGACACCATAGTCCCTATGGGATATGGGTACAGTGGCAAAGTGGGTATTTGTTTTCTATCCCTAATTGCTCCTGAGAAGGTGAATGAGCCACTTTCAAGGCCAGCTGCTGTTCTGAAGAAGGGTCACTGGATCCGAAACATTAACTCAGACGTCTCTCTCCACAGATGCTGCCAAACCTGTCGAGTTTTTCCAGCAATTTCTGTTTTTCTTTCCCTGATTTCCAGCATCTGTACCTTTTTTTGGTTTTTACATTTAGCCAAGTTGATGATATGGAGCAGAATTCAGGAAAGATATTTTCACTCAGAGGAAGTTGGTCATTGTGCCTAACAGGATGGGAGGAGCAGAAACTCTCAAAGTCTCTTTTAAAAAAAAGACTAGGAAATATACTTGAAGTGCCTTTGGACTCTGGACCGAGAACTGGAATATGGGATGAGACTCGTCAAGTCTTTACCAGCCAGCACAGACACAATGGATGAACTGTAAATTGGCAAAATTGGGTTGAGCCACTGCTGAGGTGGCACTATAACAAGAATACAAACTAATGATGAACAGAAACTTCTATCAGGAGTGTGGAACCTGATTAACTCAAAGTAACAGTGTCTGGGATAGTGATACAGGGAGAAAGTGAGGACTGCAGATGCTGGAGATCAGAGTCAAGAGTGTGGTCAGTCAGCTGATGAAGGGCTGTTGCCCGAAACATTGATTCTCCTGCTTTTCAGATGCTGCCTGGCCTGCTGTGCATTTCCAGCACCACACTCTTGACTGAGATAGTAAAACACCCTAGCCTCTGCGCTGCCTGCAGGTCTCTATCAAGCTAGTAAACACTGTGTGCTATCTCTCCACAGACACAGACCATAACTGAGGGAATATAAATTGCTATTGTTAATACCTTGTTTTGGCAAAAAGGGAGGCCAAGCTCTGGACTTATTGTTATTTGTTTATATCATTACTTATTTTTATTAATATTTATTGCCCATCCATAATTGCTCTGGAGAAGGTGGTGGTGAGCTGCCTACCATTGTCACTACTGTTTCTCAGGCACTCACACCTTTGATTGCAGTTTTTTTTAAATCAAAATCAATAGACAATAGACAATAGACAATTGGTGCAGGAGTAGGCCATTCTGCCCTTCGAGCCTGCACCACCATTCAATATGATCATGGCTGATCATCCTTAATCAGTATCCTGTTCCTGCCTTATCTCCATAACCCTTGATTCCACTATCCTTGAGAGCTCTATCCAACTCTTTCTTAAATGAATCCAGAGACTGGGCCTCCACTGCCCTCTGGGGCAGAGCATTCCACACAGCCACCACTCTCTGTCTCTCTGTTTCTCCTCATCTCTGTTCTAAATGGTTTACCCTGTATTTTTAAGCTGTGTCCTCTGGTTCGGCACTCACCCATCAGCGGAAACATGTTTCCTGCCTCCAGAGTGTCCAATCCTTTAATAATCTTATATGTCTCAATCAGATCCCCTCTCAGTCTTCTAAACTCAAGGGTATACAAGCCCAGTCGCTCCAGTCTTTCAGCGTAAGATAGTCCCGCCATTCCAGGAATTGACCTCGTGAACCTACACTGCACTCCCTCAATAGCCAGAATGTCTTTCCTCAAATTTGGAGAGTGGAACTGTACACAGTACTCGAGGTGAGGTCTCACCAGGGCCCTGTACAGCTGCAGAAGAGCCTCTTTGCTTCCATACTCAGTCCCTCTTGTTATGAAGGCCAGCATGCTATTAGCCTTCTTCACTACCTGCTGTACCTGCATGCTTACCTTCATTGACTGGTGTACAAGAACACCCAGATCTCTTTAACTGCCCCTTTACCTAAATTGATTCCATTTAGGTAGTAATCTGCCTTCCTGTTCTTGCCACCAAAGTGGATAACCATACATTTATCCACATTAAACTACATCTGCCATGCATCTGACCACTCACCTAACCTGTCCAGGTCACCCTGTAATCTCCTAACATCCTCATCACATTTCACCCTGCCACCCAGCTTAGTATCATCAGCAAATTTGCTAATGTTATTACTAATACCATCTTCTATATCATTAATATATATTGTAAAAAGCTGCGGTCCCAGTACTGATCCCTGCGGTACCCCACTGGTCATTGCCTGCCATTTCGAAATGGAGCCGTTTACCACTACTCTTTGTTTCCTATCAGCCAACCAACTTTCAATCCAAGTTAGTACTTTGCCCCCAATACCATGCGCCCTAATTTTGCTCACTAACCTCTTATGTGGGACTTTATCAAAAGCATTCTGAAAATCCAGGTACACTACATCTACTGGATCTCCCTCGTCTATCTTCAGAGTTACATCCTCAAAAAAATTCCAGAAGATTAGTCAAGCATGATTTCCCCTTCATAAATCCATGCTGACTCTGACCTATCCTGTTACTACTATCCAGATGTGTTGTAATTTCATCCTTTATAATAGACTCCAGCATCTTTCCCACCACTGAGGTCAGACTAACTGGTCTATAATTTCCCGCTTTCTCTCTCCCACCTTTCTTAAAAAGTGGTACAACATTAGCCACCCTCCAATCCGCAGGAACTGATCCTGAATCTATCGAACTCTGGAAAATAATCACCAACGCATCCACGATTTCTCGAGCCACCTCCTTCAGTACCCTGGGGTGTAGACCATCAGGTCCCAGGGACTTATCAACCTTCAGACCTAACAGTCTCTCCAACACCAATTTCTGGCAAATATAAATTCCCTTAAGTTCAGGTCCTTCAGCCACTGTTACTTCAGGGAGATTGCTTGTGTCTTCCCCAGTGAACACAGATCTGAAGTAACAATTCAACTCTTCTGCCATTTCTTTGTTCCCCATAATATATTCCCCTGTTTCTGTCTTCAAGGGCCCAATTTTAGTCTTAACCATTTTTTTGCCTTTCACATACCTAAAAAAGCTTTTACTATCCTCCTTTATATTTTTGGCCAGTTTACCATCGTACCTCATTTTTTCTCTGCGTATTTCCTTCTTAGTTATCCTCTGTTGTTCTTTAAAAGCTTCCTAGTCCTCCGTTTTCCCACTTACCTTTGCTATATTATACTTTTTCTCTTTTAACTTTATATTTTTCTTAACTTCCCTCGTCAGCCACGGCCACCCCTGCCTCCTCCTAGGATCTTTCTTCCTTTTTGGAATGAAATGATCCTACATCTTCTGCATTATACACAGAAATATCTGCCATTGTTCCTTCACTGTCATCCCTGCTAAAGTATTGCACCATTGAACTTTGGCCAGCTCCTCCCTCATAGCTCCATAGTTCCCTTTATTCAACAGAAATATTGTCACTACCGATTGTACCCTCTCCCTCTCAAATTGCAGATTGAAGCTTATTGTATTATCACCCACTGATAATACTCAAGCACAAATCCTCAGTGAACTAGGATCTTTGGTCAATGAGTGACTGGGTCAGAATGCTGATAAGTGTCCCAGGTTTGTATCTCTGAGCTCAGTTGCCTGACCAGAAGTTTGTCAGACCGCTTCCCTCGATTTGCCATCCTGAAAGTCAAGGTATCCATCCAGGAGTACAACTCTGTAAAGCTCTTAGGGATGAAACTCAGAGGAAAACCCTGATAGAATGATGAGGCAGCATTGTTTCAAAGCTATAAGCAGAGTGAGGAAGTGATACAGTGGAAATATCATGCCAGTGATCCAGAGGATCAGGTTAATTTTCTGGGGATAGGAAATCAAATCCCTCTGTAGCACATAGTAAAATTTGGGTTTAATTGAAAAAGCATTGAGAGCCCATCTGTTGTTCTTACCTGGTCTAACCTACATGTCTCTAAGCAAGCCTCACAGATCCAGGGCAATTGGGGATGAACAATGAATGCAGACCTCATTACTGACACCCAGATACCCCATGATAAAACATGGCATGTTCAGGAGATTGGAAGGAAGACCTGTCTTCACAATGGGAATTAAGTACACAGAATGGATACTTGGGAAGATTAACAGCAGCTAGCATCTTTCATTAACGAGATGCCTTCTGATGAAGGGTCACTCAACCCGAAACGTTAACTCTGATTTCGCTTCACAGATGCCACTAGACCTGCTGAGAAATAATTTTTGTTTTTGATTTACAGTATCCACAGTTGTTTTGGTTATTATTTAACATTCAACAGGAGTTGAAGTCAGAGGCGGGGGTACAACAAGGTATGGTCGATTCTCTGACCTGTGCTCCCATCCCCACCAGCATCTCAGGAATTATTTTCCATTTGCATTGCTTCACAGGACAGTGTGCCGACTTAATGCCCAGCATGAAGTTCCAATCCACTCTGCCACCTACAAACATATAGTGTTTAAATTTTAACATCACTGCTACCTGCATAAGAGATGAAGTGTTTGGAATTGAGAGTGTAAGAGCCAGGTTCCTTTGACCCCGCTAAGAGCACACACTGTTTGTTCCCTTTTTACTCCACCCAGGCATTTTCAGTGAGGCAAGGGAAATGTTGATCTTGGAATTTAAACTTAACTCTTTCACTCCCTTCATGATGGTATTAGGTATTATAGTGGGCAGGTAAAAATGTTCCCACATGAGGAAAAGGAACAGGAAGGCACAAGTTTTAGCTAATTTTCGAAAGAAGTGAGGGAGACAGGAGGAAAGAGCTGTTCATGCAGTGAGTGGTTTTGATCTGGAATGTGTTGCCTGGGAGTGTGGTGGAGGCAGATTCAACCAAAGCTTCGAAGAGGTTTTGGATTATACTGTGAAAAGGAAGAACGTGCATGAGGAATAGGCACCAGGAGAACTTGTCCTTCATTGAGCCTGTACAGAAACGTTGGGCAGAATGACCTCCTTCTCTGCTGTAACCATTCTCTGACTCCTTTCTTTTCACAGGCTTGTCTGATGCCTTAGTGGGCACTTGCTGTCTGAGTCCAAAACTCTGGAATTCTTTCCATAAACTCTTAGGATGTTCCTTAGAGCACCTCTGAGCACATGTTTTGATGCCTGTTTGAGAATCTCCTGTGTCTTTAGGTTGCTAATGATTGACCTCCATATGTAAGGGGTTGGTTAGCTCTGTTAGCTGGACAGCTGGTCTGCTATGCACGGGTTCAATTCCAGCTGAGGTTACCATTGAAGGACTCTCCTTCACCAGCTCTCCCCTCACTGGAGGCAAGGTGACCTTCAGCTTTCTCCCTAATGGGATGGTTGCCCTTTGGGCTGGTGACTTTACCATTGCCAATTCTGAACACTTCTGTCAACTGTCTTCTTTTAAGATTAAAAAAAAAACAACCTTTCCAATTAATCTGCGTCATTATTTGATTAGATTATTTACAGTGTGGAAACAGGCCCTTCGGCCCAACAAGTCCACACTGACCCTCCGAAGAGCAACCCACCCTGACGCGTTCCCCTACATTTACCCCTTCACCTAACACTACGGGCAATTTAGCATGGCCAATTCACCTGACCTGCACATCTTTGGACTGTGGGAGGACACCCACGCAGACACGGGGAGAATGTGCAAACTCCACACAGACAGTTGCCTGAGGTAGGAATTGAACCCAGGTCTTTGGCACTGTAAGGCAGCAGTGCTAACCACTGTGCCACTGTGCTGCCCACATATTTGCCCCCTTGGAAGCATTCTTGTAAACTCATTTTTTTGCAATTTTCCCCAAAGCCTTCCTTAAAGTGCTGTGCCCAGAACTTCACTCCATGTGTTGGAGTGAGGTTGAACTACTGTTTTATTGAAAATCATCATAAGCCCTTTGAACTTGTTCTCTATATTCAATAGTAACCATTAATAAGGAATGGCATAAATACTCAATGGTGAAAATTGCAGGGATATGGGGAAGTAGATGGAAGGACTAAATGGATTGTGGACAAGCACAAGAGGTAGCACAGACTTACGGGCTGAATGGCCTCCTGTGCTGTACTATTCAATGACATTTCATTGGCACAGTGAAATGTTTCAAGGAGTTGATCAAGCAGGTACAAAAGCTACATTGGATATCTTAAGTATAAAGAAAACATTCTACTTTAACAATGCTGATCTACAGAGATAGCTAAATATGGATAGATTTTGCGAGCAAGGCATATATAAGTTCACACAGTCAAGGCAGGTAAATGGAGTTAAGATACAGATCAAACCTGATCCAACTGAAATGAATAACAGGCTCCCGTTCCTATGTCCACATGATACGTGAGGACCTCATACTAGAAACATCTATCAGAAAGTAAGAATCACCTTGCCCAGAATCTTCCCTCGCTTGCTCATGCAGATGTAATGACCTGTCTCTTTGCCCTTTATTCGCACGTGGCTGCCGAATGTATCAGTCTCCACCACAAGAAGAGCTGCAAAGAGAAGAGAAGTTTAAAAAAAATGGAAGAAGCACATCAGCAAATCTAAGGTCAAGACAAATCTACGTGGCCCATAGAAGACCATCCTCTGGTATCTTAACTATGCAAAAGCATCTCATCCCACTCAAACTCTATTCTGTTGAAGTTCACTCCATCAGCTCTGGGTAATCCAAGATGGAGGACGAAAAACATTGTGGTTGTAAGAGCTGCTCGTTTGTTTTGAGGTATTTTCAGTGTTGGAGCTGATTTTCTCGAATTCTAGGAGCAGTAATTACTGTTTTATAAGCTGTTGCATTGTTTCGGGGAACTTTGAGGAAAAGAAATAAACGAAATCATCGGCACAATGAAAAAGGAGGAAGAGATTTACAAGGGACTAAGGGACAATTTTTTTTCACACAGAGGGTGGCGCGGGTATGGAATGAGCTGCCAGAGGAAGTGGTGGAGGCTGGTACTGTTACAACATTTAAAAGGCATCTGGATGGGTGTATGAATAGGATGGGTTTTCGGGGATATGGGCCAAATGCTGGCAAATGGGGCTAGATTTATCAAGTATATCTGGCTGGCATGGATGAGTTGGACTGAAGAATCTGTTTCCATGCTGTACAGCTCTATGGCTGTAGTACATTAACTAAATCCCACCTTCCTCGTATCTAATCCTAATATTACTGAAAAGAGAGACGTGTTATCCAAACTTTCATCTTGCTTTCCTCAGGAAAAATGCAAGAATGTCATGTTTCAAACCATCACATCAATTTATAACTGGCTGTCAATTTATAACTGGTTGTCAATTTATAACTGGCTGTCAAGTTGAATCTTTGCCAAGTGGAAAGCATTGGGAATGAACAGGCTCTTGACACTCCCAGGTAGTTCAAAATTGGTGCAAGTCTTGAAAATATTCCTTCTGTTTGCAGAGAATGAGTCTGTAAGAGTGTATGTTGCATCCAGTGAATGTATATGAAGCAATGGGTTGCTGTGTGTTTGAAGTTAATATTTAATTTGTCAGTATTTCTACAGTTACAATGAATTATTTGGAAAAATAGTTTCTCAGCCCAGCTTCAGAGTGAATGAGTTTTGTGTATTTGTGGACATTTGTTCATTTTAGGTGTGATCCAGCATTGGAAATAATGGGGTCTCAAGGTTAGTTGGACAGTTTCGGAAATTTTGTTTAAGCTTAAAGGAAATATCCAAGTTGAGAGAGAAACAGACTTTTAGTTTCACTTTTGATTGTGAGTGACGCAGTTATGTGAAGTCTTTGGAATAGGATAGCCATGCACAATGTGTTCCAGAAGAGGGAAGGATATGTGGGAAATTAAGTTACCTGGTAGTGAAAAGTTAGTTTCAGACTCAGACCAGAAGTGTTGGAATAAACCCCTGAAGAGATTACTTAAAGCTGATCAGATTTAAACCCATGTGAAACTATCATTTTTGCAACCTATATGTAGAAGTCACAAGCAGGGTTCTTCTGAATAGAAAAGCAGCGACATGCTTCTGAGACTTTATAAAGCTCTAGTTAGGCCCCATTTAGAATACTGTGTCCAATTTTGGGCCCCACACCTCAGGAAGGACATACTGTTACTGGAGTGTATCCAGCAGAGATTCACACGGATGATCCCTAGAATGGTAGGCCTAACATATGATGAACGGCTGAGGATCCTGGGATTGTATTCATTGGAGTTTAGAAGGTTGAGGGGAGATCGAAGAGAAACTTATAAGATAATGCATGGCTTAGAAAAAGCGGATGCTGGGAAGTTGTTTTCGTTAGGCAGGGAGACTAGGACCCAAGGACACAGAATTAAAATTAGAGGGGTCAATTCAGAATGGAAATGAGGAGACATTTCTTCAGCCAGAGAGTGGTGGGCCTTTGGAATTCATTGTCACGGGGCGCAATGGAGGCTGGGACGTTGGGTATCTTCAAGGCAGAGATTGATAAATTCTTGATTTCGCAAGGAATTAAGGGCTACGGGGAGATTGCGGGGATGTGGAGTTGAAATGCCCCACATCAGCCATGATTAGATAGTGGAGTGGACTCGATGGGCTGAATGGCCTTACTTCCACTCCTACGTCTTATGGTCTCATGGTCTTAATTTTCTTACTGACTACACAGGTCTCCGAGGCACATGTGAGGCAGTGACTTACAGAATCAGAAACCAATGCTGTGTTTGACGTGCCAATCACCGTGCATGGGACATGCCGCATGCATCCATAGCCATGCAGTTTAGAGGGAACGTTGGTTACAGGTGACTTTACCTGCTGGAGTATTGGATACAGGAATGGTGGTGCCAGTAATATGCAAACGATGTGTTGAGTGCTGTACCTGTGATGTATTTTGGTTGCTACACAAATGCTGTTTTGTTTCCTTTCAGTTTATACAGGAATGCTTTGGAATTAGTTGGATTATACTTTTACTGTGTGTTAAAAAAAATCTTTGAATTTGTATTATAAGTGGATGGTTCGGATTATTCCATTTTATCTTCATTTTTTCCATAATGAGCTTTCAGTTTATCGTTAAAGGATTGTCAGTAGTATTACATGTTTATGTTTCAGTGAGAGACCGCTTTGTTGAAATTAAAAGGATTAAAATTATGACCAGGTTCCTGTTTGGAATCTGGTTTGTTGAGTATCAACATCATCTAAGATCATAGTAATCTCAGCTGATTGACTTAAAATGTAGCCATAAGACTCTAAGAAATAGGAGTAGAATTAGGCCGTTTATCCCATCATGCCTGCTCCACCACTCAGTCATGGCTGATATGTTTCTCAATCCCATTGTCCTTCCTTCTCCCTGTTACCCTTAATCCCTTTATCAATTAAGAACCTATCTATCTCTGTCTTAAGTACACTCATTGGCCTCCACAGCCCTCTGTAGCAGTGAGTTCCATTGATTCCCCACCCTCTGACTGAAGAGATTCCTCCTCACTTCAGTTCTCAAGGGTCATCCCCTCACCCTGAGGCTGTGCCCTTGAGTCCCAGTCTTTCCTACTCGTGGAAACATCTTCTCCACCTCTACTCTATCCAGGCCCCTCGGTATTCTCTAAAATTCAATCAGATCACCCTCTGTCCTTCTAAGCCAGTTCAGAGAATTACACTAAGGAACTTTGAGTTCCAGGAAACTCCATCCATATTCCAATCTTCAACACTCCAATCCATTAAGCTCTCAAACTGGATTTAAATTCATCTGAAGAAATTCAAGGTTTTAGGAAGTATCTATTTTGGCATTTCCTGTAAGTAAAGCACACAGTGGGATTAGTTTCAAACAAATGCCAAACTCAATCCACCTTCCATCCCCTTTTAAGTCACTTCAAGAAAGAGAGGTCACAGTTTTAAGACAGATTTGAAGAGAAATCATTTCTCTCAAAGCATCGTGAATTGTGGAGTTCACTCCCTGAGAGTGTGGTAAACACTGGGACCCTGAATAAATTTAAGGAAGAAATAGATTTTTAATTCGTAAGGGTTGAAGGGTTATGGAGAATTGGCAGGAAAATGGCGTGGAGTGAGATGAGATCAGTTATGATGGTAATAAATGTTGGAGCAGGCTCAAGGGGCTGAATGATCCACTCCTGATCCTAGTTCTTATGTTATTAAGTTCTTACCAATGAGCTTAACAAAGCTCTGATATAAATATGACTTCTTTCAGTCGCTCCAAATATCACAAAGCAGCTCACCATCAATGGTTTCATTTCAAAGTCTGGTCACTGTTATGATGTGATACAGTGGCCAATTAACATATAGTAAACTCTTGATTAATGATGAAAGTGAGCAATTAATGATTTGCTGATATTGGGCAGGAGGATGTGGGAAGAGTTTACATTCCTTTAGAAAGTGCAATGGGATTCTCAAGACTCGCCTCCATGACTCCCTGTGCCTTAACAGCTTTCCCCTATTTCATAGTTTCCTCAAGGAATACCTCAATCAACTGTGACAATTACTTCCCTTCCTTACTAGGTGTCTGTCAAGCTTGAACACCTAGTTGCAGATGGAGTTTAATACAGATCAATGTGAGGCATTGCATTTTGGAAAGGCAAATCAGAGCAGGATTTATACATTTAATGGTAGGGTCCTGGAGAGTGTTGCTGAACAAAGAGACCTTGGAGTGCAGGCTCATAGTTCCTTGACAGTGGGGTCACAGGTAAACAGGATATTGAAGTAAGTGTTTGGTACACTTGCCTTTATTAGTCAGTGCATTGGGTAGAGGAGTTAGGAGGTCATGTTGCAGCTGCATAGGACATTGGTTAGGCCCCATTTGGAATACTGAACTGCATTCAATTCTGGTCTCCCTGCTAGAGGAGGGATGTTGTTAACTTGAAAGGGTATGGAAAAGATTTCCAAGGATGTTACCAGGTTTGGAGGGTTTGAGTGATATGGAGTTTGACTAGGATGGGGTTATTTTCTATGGAGCATCAGAGACTAAGGAGTGACCTTTTTGAGGTTCATGAAATCATGAGAAGCATGGATAGGATGAATAGCCAAGGTCTGTTTCCCAGAGTGGGGTAGTCCGAAACCAGAGGCATAGGTTTAATGTGAGAGGTGAAAGTTTTAAAAGGGACCTTAGGGCCAACTTTTTCATGAAGAGGGTGGTGTGTGTATGGAATGAACTACCAGAGGATGTGGTGGAGGCTGGTACAATTGCAACGTTCAAAAGGCATCTGGATGGGTATGTGAATAGAAAGGGTTCAGAGGGTTCCTATGCTGGCACATGGGATTAGATTAATTTAGGATATCTGGTTGGATGGATGACTTGTATCGAAGTGTCTGTTTCTGTGCTGCACATCTCTATGACTCTATCTCCTGCCTCTGTTTCTGGGAAGAATTTATAGAACCTTTCTCTTCACCCCCCGCTTCATTCTTTAGGTGGTATGGGTTTGGAGGAGAACTTAATTTCATTTACAATAAGAATCAAACACTGATAGCAAGAGAGATAAACTGCCCCATACACCCATCTTGCTGCTAAACCCACCCTGCAGAATGGGAGAGTGTTTCTGAAAGAGACTACCCAGGTATGAGCGTTGGATTCAGACTGTTCCAGACTCTTTCATGGTAGGCAGTTGGGAGTTGTTAAGAGAGAAGCATTTGACATGAGCAAAGAAATCAAGGTCTTATTTGGTTTGGCAACTGCCCTCCTGTTGCTCACTTTGTCAAACCAAGCTCATCCAGCTTCTAAGTCAGAAGGCTGTGACTTCCAAATCCCCTTTCAGAATCTTGAACATGAATTCTAAGCTGCTGGAGTGAGCGTCATCCTCTGAGTGAGATCTTAAACAAAGCTCCCATCTGCCCTCAGAAGTGGGCACAGGAAATTCTGTGACGCTCTTTTTGAAGAACAACAGGAGGGAGTTATCTCTGATGGTTTATCCCCAAGCAAGCATTTAAAAAAAAAATGGATTATCTGGTGATCGAGGGATTGCTGTACGTGTGATCTTGCTCTGTGTAGTTTAGGGTGACTATTCAGCAAGAGCAACTGCACTCCAAATGTGCGTCATTGACTGTGAAGCAGGTTGGGACATTTTGAGGCCAAGTCAGATGCATTATAAATGGAAATCCTTTCATACGGTCTGGCATCCCCGTGATTCAATGATGTTGCTTCTGCAGCCTTATTGTGATGTGTCATGCTTATTTTATCCTTCTCAAGGATTCAGTTGTGGAATTTGTCCCTCCCTCAGTCCATCCCAGCTCCTGCAATGTTTAGGTTTGGAAAACCCAAGGCTAGTGCCATCTCATCGCATTTGCACACCTCCTCATCTTTGCAAGATTGTGACTGTCTCCCAACAGTAAGCCACACTCCTTCACGTGAGTCACTGGGAAAGTGCAGTCAGACCTCATAACTGCTGGCAGTTATGGGCAAACACATCTTATTTTTGTTTTCTGTACCGTGGTCTCACTATCTAAATAGCACGGCTAATTACACTCGTGGTTTTTTTTTTTCTCTCTGCTGTAAACGTTGGGAGTACTGGCTGGGCCACAACATTCTGGTCAGCAGCACTCACACATGCGTAAGCAAAGTTCTGCCAACACCAAAGTATTCACCAGTCCAGCAAGTCTGACTTGGCAGAGGGCAGCAGGAACATTGAGGCACTGCAAAGGTCACAGCTGGGTAGAGAGGGAGAGAGGCTCTTTATAAAAATGAATTCTTGCGATGTGGATCTCCCTGGCAACTCTGACACTGATTTTCAGTTGTCTTAACTAAGTGGATGTCTTAGCCACTTCAGAGGGCAGTTAAGAGCCAACCACATTGGCATTAGGACAGGAGTCACTAGTAAGGAACCTGAAGGGACACTGGTAAACCAGCTAGGCTTTCACAGCAGATTTCACCTGATGAAGGAGCAGCGCTCCAAAAGCTTGTGATTTCAAATAGATCAACGGGCTGAATGGCCTACTGCTGCTCCTGTGTTTTATTGTTTCTAAGAGATGGGTTTCAAGAGGAGTCTTAAAGAAGGGGAGAGAGAGAGAGAGAGAGAGACAGTGTGACAGCGAGGTTATGGGTGAGAGTTTAGGTTCCAGAGCTTCGGACCCAGGCAGCTAAAGTTCAGCCACCAATGGTGGAGCGATTAAACTTTGATACGCTGAAGAGGCGGGAGTTAGAGGAGGACAGATATCTTGGAAGGATGTGCACCAATGGAGTTGGCACGGTTAGGCAGGGCTGAGCTGTCGGATAGGTTTGAAAACGGGTCTGCGCATTTTAAAATCAGGGACATGTTTAACCAGGAAATAATGTACGTTTACAAGTATAAGGATACTGGCGGTGAGTTAGAACATGGACAACTGAGATTTTGAATAACTTCACATTTACAAAGGGTCGGTTTGGGAGGTCTATTCAGGAGTGACACCGGAAGGCAGCCCCAGTCAGTGGGAATTTAGCTCAGTTCAATGCGGAAACAAATGGAGAGAGGAAAACCAAAGTCTTTCAGTCAACCACATTAACAACAACTTTACACAGTGCATTTTATAGAATAAAACATCCCAAGGTGCCACACACAGGAGCATGCTAAAACAAAGTACAACACTGCCACACAAGGCAGTGTTAGATTAAAGGAGGAAGGTGGGGTATGGATTTGGACAGGTGCAGCCAGGGCATCCCAGAGCTTGGGGCCTACGGCAACTAAAGGCTTGGTTTCCAATGGTGGTACAATGAGAGTTGGGAACGCAGAAGAGTCCAGAATGAGAAAGGCACAGGTATCCCCGATGGCTGTGCTGCTGGAGGAGGTTTTGGAGATATGGAGGGGTGAGGTGAAGGAAAGGTACACATAAAATAAACCTGAGAAAAGAAGGCTGAGAGGAGATTGGATAAAGGTTTACAAAATCGTGAGTGACCTGGACAGCGTAGATAGGGAGAAGCTGTTTCCACTCATAAAACAAAAATAGAACAAGAGGGCAAAGATTTAAAACAATGTGCCAGATAAGCATGAGTGATATAAGAATATATTTTTCACACACTAGGGTTTGGAATGCACTGCCTGGGAATGTGCTAGATGCAGGTTCAAGAGCGCGTTATTTAGACAGAGCTGGGGAAAGGGCAGGAAAGGGCACCTGGTGCAGACACGATGGTCTGAATGACTTACTTCTGAGCCATAACAAGTCGGTGATTCTGTGAAGAAAGCGAATTTCAAAGTCACCATTCTGCTTGAACAGGTGCTAATGCAGCTCAGCAAGAACAGGGATGATCAGGTGAGAAGGACAGGGGTCTAGCACACAGACAGCAGCATTTTGGATGACCTACAGTTCAAGGAGGCCATAGTATGAAAGATTAGCTGGGAGTGCATTAGAACAATCAATCTAGAAGTAACAAGGATATGAATGAGGTTTTAGCAAATGATTAATAAGATAAATAAGGTGAGTTAAAATAATTATTACAATAACGTGCTAACTGTGGTAGAAAGAAGATTGGGCCATGTTTAACAGATTTGGTGATGGTATGTATTTCCAGAAATGACGTGAATCAATAGATGACAGTTTCATGCTCACCATTACTGAGAACAGCTTTTAATTTCAGATTTATTGGCTGAATTTTAATACCACAAGTTACTACAGTAGGATTTCAACATGTCGCCCATTTCTCTAGAATACCAGTCCTGTGACATTACCAGTTTGACTCACTTGCCGACTAATTAGCAGTCTCGGTTCATACAGTATAAATGTTACTTTTGATGCCTAAATTGGTATTCATGTGAGTTGTCCTGAAGAGTACAGTGACACAGGGGCTAGTTAGCACTGCTACCTCATGGGACCAGGGTTCAATTCCAGCCTCGGGTAACTCTCTGTGTGGAGTTTGCACATTCTCACCGCATCTGTGTGGGTATCTTCACAAACCAAAGGTGAACTGGTCATGCTGGAGTGGCCCAGAGGTGGGCAGGCTGAATGGATTAGCCATGAGAAATGAGCGGTTATGGGATGGGGGGTGGATGCTCTTTGAAGGGTCAGTGCAGGTTTTAAGGACCGAAAGGCCTATATTTGCACTGTAGGGATTCTATAAGTGCAAAAGAAAAAGCTTTGACAAAATGTACAATTTTTCCAGTAATATCCAAGTTCTATCTATAAGACTAAACAGCGTTTTTTTTTAGTCAAGATTAGAGTGATGCTGGAAAAGCACAGCAGGTCAGACAGCATCTGAGCAGGAAAATTGATGCTTCGGGCAAAAGCCCTTCATCAGGATTCCTGCTTGATTTTTCTGCTCCTCGGATGCTGCCTGACCTGCTGTGTTTTTCCAGCACCACTCTAATTAGATTAGATTACATTACAGTGTGGAAACAGGCCCTTCGGCCCAACAAGTCCACACCGACCCGCCGAAGCAAAACCCACCCATACCCCTACATTTACCCCTTACCTAACACTACGGGCAATTTAGCATGGCCAATTCACCTGACCTGCACATCTTTGGACTGTGGGAGGAAACCGGAGCACTCGGAGGAAACCCACACAGACACGGGGAGAACGTGCAAACTCCACACAGTCGCCTGAGGCGGGAAATGAACCCGGGTCTCTGGGGCTGTGAGGCAACAGTGCTAACCACCGTGCCACCGTGCCGCCCACAATCTTGACTCTAATCTCCAGCACCTGCAGTACCCACTTTCGTCTAACTTTTTTTTTAGATTCCCCACAGTGTAGAAACAGGCCCTTCAGCCCAATAAGTCCACACTGACCCTCCGAAGAGTAACCCACCCAGACCCATTTCCCTACCCTATATTTATTTGTAAACTAATTACTGTTCAAATTGATTCTCATAGAGTCACAGAGATGTACAGCACAGAAACAGAACCTTTGGTCCAACTCGTCCATGCTGACCAGATATTCTAACTTAGTCTAGTCCCATTTGCCAGCACTTGGCTCATATCCTTCTCAGGCAGAAGTGGGTTCTGCAGATGCTGGAGATTAGAGTTGAGAGCGTGGTGCTGGAAAAGCACAGCAGGTCAGGCAGCATCTGAGGTGCATGACAATCGCCCTGGGGTTGAAGGGTCCCGAGGCAGAAGATGAGGCGCTCTTCCTCCAGGTATCAGGTGGTGAGGGAACCGCGGTGAAGGAGGCCCAAGACCTGCATGTCCTAGGCTGAGTGGGAGGGGGAGTTGAACTGTTGGGCCACAGGGAGGTGTGGTTGATTGGTGCGGGTGTCCCAGAGAGGTTTCTAAAGTGCTCTGCGAGGAGGCGTCCAGTCTCCTCAATGTAGAGGAGACCACATCGGGAACAACGGATACAATAAATGACATGTATGGAAGTGCAGATGAAACTTTGATGGATGTGGAAGGCTTCTTTGGAGCCTTGGATGGAGGTGAGGGGGGAGGTGTGGGCGCAGGTTTTGCAATTCCTGCAGTGGCAGGGGAAGGTGCCAGGAAGGGAGGGTGGATTGTTGAGGGGTGTGGAATTAACCAGGTAGTTGCGGAGGGAACGGTCTTTGCGGAAAGCGGAGAGGGGTGGAGAGGGAACTATATTCCTGATGGTGGGGTCTGTTTGGAGGTGGCAGAAATGTCAGTGGATGATGCGGTTTATGCGGAGGTTGGTAGGGTGGAAGGTGAGGACCAGGAGGGTTCTGTCCTTGTTGCGATTGGAGAGGTGGAGTTCGAGGACAGAGGTGAAGGACGCAGATGAGATGCGCTGGAGGGCATCTTCAACCACATTGGAGGGGAATTTGTGAATCTTCAAAGGAGGCCATCTAGACCACAGAGCACACCAGATGGCCTCCTTCTTTAAAGACAGCAATTTCCCTTCCCACATGGTCAAAGATGCCCTCCAATGCATCCCATCCATATCCCGCAACTCCGCCCTCAAACCCAACCCCTCCAACTACAACACCTGGTGCTTACCTTCCACCCTACCAACCTTCGCATGAACCATATCATCCGACGACATTTCCGCCACTTCCAAACGGATCCCACCACCAGGGGTATATTTCCCTCCCCACCCTTTTCCGCTTTCAGCAAAGACTGTTCCCTCTGTGACTACCTGGTCAGGTCCACGCCCCTCCAACAACCCACCCTTCCATCCTGGCAGCTTCCCCTGCCACCGCAGGAATTGCAAAACCTGCGCCCATACCTACCCCACCCACCACCCCACTTCCGTCCAAGTCCCCAAAGGAGCATTCCACATCCATCAAAGTTTTACCTGCACATCCACCAATGTCATTTATTGTATCCATTGCTCCCCATGTGGTCTCCTCTACATTGAGGAGACTGGATGCCTCCTCGCAGGACACTTTAGGGAACATCTCCGGGACACCTGCACCAATCAACCCCACCGCCCTGTGGCCCAACATTTCAACTCCCCTCCCACTCTGCCGAGGACATGCAGGTCCTGGGCCTCCTCCATCGCCTGCTCCCTCACCACCCTATGCCTGGAGGAAGAACGCCTTATCACCTGCCTCGGGACCCTCCAACCCCATGACATCAATGTGGATTTCACCAGTTTCCTCATTTCCCCCTACCCCCACTTTAACCCAGATCCAACCTTCCAGCTCAGCATCATCCTCATGACCTGTCCCACCTGTCAATCTTACTTCCCACCTATCCCCTCCACCCTCCCCTCCAACCTATCACCTTTACCCCACTTTCATCCACCTATTGCACTCTTAGTTACCTTCTCCACAGTCCCACTCCCCCTTCCAATTATCTCTCCACCCCTAAGGTTCCCAGCCTCATTCCTGATGAAGGGCTCCTGCCCGAAACGTCGATTTTCCTGCTCCTCGGATGCAGCCTGATCTGCTGTGCTTTTCCAGCACCCCTCTAATCTTGGCCCATATCTCTCTAAACTTTTCTTATTCATATACCCATTCAGATGCCTTCTAAATGTTGTAATTGTACCAGCCTCCACCACATCCTCTCCCAGCTAATTCCATACACGTACCACTCTTTGTGAGAAAATGTTGCCCTTTAGGTCTCTTTTAAATCTTTCCTCTCTCACTTTAAACCTATGCCCTCTAGTTCTAGACTCCCCCAGTCGACTCACCTAGTTAGATAATCCAAAGCTAAACAGCTAGAAATGACAATTAGAAGAAAAAAGAATTAACAAACAACCATTAGTGCGTAGATTTCCCTTTAAGAAGTCCCAGTCAGAACCATCCCCATGATACAATAAGCCCACTTTATTCTGTGACAAGTGTTTACACTACCAGACTAAACAACCCAATATAAACAGATACTGCCTGTTATACATACGTGACCCAGGTTTCCCCTGTTACTGAGTCATGACACAGGAACTGATGTTGCATTTTTGGGGCTGGCTGACCTACCATGGGTTCAACCCTTGTTATTTCTGTAGTCTCTTCCAGCTCCATAACCATTGGAACATAGGAGTAGGAATTAGTCATTGAGCCCTTTGAGCCTGTTCTTCCATCTAGTAAACTATGTCCATCTAAGTCTGGCCTCTTGAACATCTCCAAACTGATCATGCTGAGGTCCTATGGTCTGGAAGTCCCTCTCTAAACTGCCTCCCCACCTGGTCTTTCCATCTTTGAGATGCTCTGTATAAACTAACTCTTTCGTCATCTGTCTAATATTTACCTAATGTGGCTCAGTGCCTAATGACATTTTGTAGGGCTGTACGTATGCAATATTGTGTAATAGGTGCCATATAAACATAAGTTGTTGTCAAATACATTGAGAAGTCTTTCAAAAAAATGACATGAGATCTTTGCCTGTGAAAGTTATGCTTCATAAGTTGCTGGTTAACCTCCAGCTAAGGCATTGTGTCCAATTCTGGGGCACCCTACTTCAGAAAAAGATGTCAAGGCCTTTGGAAAAATGCCAAGGTAATACACAATCATTAAAAAAAGTTAGACTTTGATGAAGAAGAGAAGCTGAATAAGGTGAGATCATCCTCCTTTGAGCAAGAAAACATACAATCCCTACAGTGTGGAAACAGGCCATTCAGCCCAACGAGTCTACACAAACTCTCCAAAGAGCATCCCACCCAGACTCACCCCCCCCCCCACCCATCCTATCCCTATAACCCTGCATTTCCCATGGCTAGCCCACCTAACCTACATATCCCTATAAGCAATTTAGTGTAGCCAAACCTGCACACGTTTGGATAAACATAGTTAAGGGGCAGTTTTTGAAGTTATGAAACAACTAGAAATGACAAAACAATTGGTTGTAATTTGGAACACTTTGCTTGAAAGAACAGATTCAACTGCAGCTCTAATGTGTAAACTGGACAAAAAATGGAAAGATAAAAAGATTTTCAGGCAAAAGGGCAAAAACTGAGGAGTGGGCATGATTGGGTAGACCTACCAAAGGGCTAGTACAGGTGCTATGGGCCACAAAGACTCATTCTGGGCTTTTCATTCTATAGACAATGAAATTACCTTTGGGATTCTAACTGAGTGATTGGATCAGAATTGAATCCACTCATCAGTAATGCATGGGAGCAGGGAGTGAGGGTGGTGGATGTACTGCCAATCAAGTGGATTGCTTTATCTTTGGTGCTGACAAGCTTCTTGAGTGTTATTGGAACTATACGCATCCAGGCAAGTAGGCAGTATTCCATCACACTCCTGACTTGTGCCTTGTGGATGCTGCATGTGCTATCACTAATACCTTCTGGATATCCATTCCTCAAGGACTGACGTGGTCTGGTGTAAATGAGAATAGTCTAGGCTCCTTTGAAGCATCTCCTTTTGTCAATAAGTTGCATCTCTGCAACTATTTATATGTTTCAAGGTTACAATAGATATTATTACAGAAACTGTAAGGTGGACCTGGTCTTCAGTCTGACTTCTCAGTCACCAGTCCTCATAGTGCATGCTGCTTTTGGCACTCAATCAGTGTTAACTCTTTCAGACCAGTATACATCAGTGGATAGGCATTGAAGAGTCAGGAGACAAGTTATCCACAGCAGAATCTCCAGCCTCTGACCTGTCCTTGTGACCACAGTATTTATATGGCTGGTCTAGTTCAGTGCAATTGTCAAGGGGAGATAGGTAAGGGTATAAATTGAATAGTAATTTCTATTCCACTGGGTTTTCATTTTACACAGGGATTCAAATCTACTTTATCATATGTCGAATAACATTCCTATGATCGTCCACAACCTAAAAGCATTACATAAAGGCAAACTGTTATTCAACATATGATAAAGTAGATTTGAATCCTTTATGTAATGCTTTTAGGTTGTGGACGATCATAGGAATGTTATTCGACATAAATTGACAAGCCAAGCTCAGCAGGTATTAGGACAAATGACTAAAATGTGGTCAAACACCTGGCTTTCAAGGAGCATCTTGAACACGGACTGGCACAGCTGGAACAGTGGAGGAACTGAGAGACACAATGTTAGAATGTAGGGATACCCAGAACAATAGGCAGGCAGAGACTCAGGGACTTGTAAAGATGGATGTTGGAGATGTGGGAGGGGAGAAGCCTTGGAGTGACGGGAGATACTGGGATAATTTGGACTGGAATAGTGACATTTAGTCTTCTAAAAAGACGTTGATAAAATTATCACTTTGAGATTGAGGTTGAAGCAGAGGGGAGTTTGGCATAAAGGAACATTAAGAGTTCAGTATGACCATAAGACCACATTATATAAGATCAGAATTAGGCCGTTCAGCCCATCGGGTCAGCTCCACCATTCAATCATGGCTGATATGTTTCTGAATGATTGATGATTTATTGTCTCATGTATTGTACAGTGAATAATGCAGTAAAATACAATGAAAAGCTTCAACTGTTGCCACAATCTGGCACCATTTTGTTCAGTTTAAGAGTAAAAAGAATGAAAATATATAACTGAAAGTGTCTATCTTCTTTTCACTGCCAACTCACCAATGATAACTATGCTGTCACCCCTCCGCCACCTGGGCCTATCAGCATCAGATTCTCAACCCCATTCTCCTGCCTTCTCCCAAATCTTTGATCCCCTTACCAGTCAGGAACTTATCTATCTCTGTCTTAAGTACACTTAATGACTTGGCCTCCATAGCCCTCTGTAGCAATGAGTTCCACAGATTCCCCAACCTCTGGCTGAACAAATTCCTCCTCATCTCTGTTCGAAATTATAGAACCCCTACAGTGTGGAATCAGGTCATCTGGCCCATCGAGTACACACCGACCATCTTAAGAGCAACCCACCCAGAACCAGCTCCCCCAGTCCCATCCCTGTAGCCTTCCATTTCCCATAGCTCATCCACTTGGGCACTATGAGGCAATTTCCCATGGCCAATTCACATAACATGCACATCTTTGTACTGTGGAAGGAAACCAGAGCACCTGGAGGAAACCCACACAGACACAGGGACAATGTGTAAGTTGTCGCTGTGAGGCAGCAATGCTGATCACTGAGCCACCATACCACCTCTCCACTCTGAGATTGTGCCCTTGGTCCTAGTCTCTTCTACTAGTGGAAACATCTTATTCATGTCTGCTCTATCCAACTCAGGAGGGAACTTGTCCTTGGAGGCAGAGGATCTGGGTGAGATACTAAATGATACTTTGCGTCAGAGTTCACCCAGGAGAAGGATATGACAGATAGTGAGATTTGACCATGCTAATATCCTAGGGCATTTTGAGAACAAGAACAAAGTTGTGTTGGGTCTCTTGAAGACCATTAAAGTGGGTAAGCCCCTAGGCCCCAATGGTATCTACCCAGGTTATGGAGAGGGGCCCTTGACTAAGATCTTTGTATTCTCATTAGCCACTGGAGTGGTCCCGGAGGACTGGCGAGTAGCTAAATTTGTTCCTCCGTTCGAGAAGAGAAATAGACAGAATCCAGGAAACTATAGAATGGTGAGTCTCACGTTGGTGGTTGGAAGCTGTTGGAGAGGATTTATGCGCATTTGGAAAAGCATGGCCTAATAAGGGACAGTCAGCATGGCATTATGCGGGACAGGTAACGTCTTACTAGCTGGATTGAATCTTTTGAGGAGGTGATAAAGGTGATCGATGAGGGTAGAGCAGTGGATGTTGTCCACATGGACTTCAGTAAGACTTTCAACAAGGTCCTTAAAGTAGGCTAATCCAGAAGATTAAGATGCATGGGATCCACAATGACTTGGCCATTTGGATTCAGTATAGGCTTGCCCAGAGAAGGCAGAGAGTAATGGTGGAAAGGGATTTTTTAGTCTAGAGGTCTGTGACTAATGGTGTTCCGTGGGGATCCTTACTGGGGTCTTTGCTATTTGTGATATATATAAATGTTGATGGGTGGATTAGTAACTTTGCAGACAATACAAAGTTCGATGTAGATAGTGTAGAAAGTTGTCAAAGAATATGGCAGGATATAGATCAGGTACAGATATGAATATTGTGTTCAATTCTTGTATCGTCATTAGCAAGTTCTTGTATCCATGCCACATTACGAGAAGGGTGTGGAGACTTTGAAGAAGGTGCAGAAGAGGTTTACCAGGATGCTTCCTGGATTAGAGGGTATGAGTTAGAAGGAGAGGCTAGAAAATACTCAGGTTGCTTTCTCTGGAGTGGCAGAAGCTGAGGGGAGACTTGATAGAAGTCTATACAATTATGAGTTGCACAGATAGAGTTGATGGTCAGAACCTTTTTCCCAGAGTTTAAATATCTAAAACCAGGGAGCATGTGTTTAAAGTGTGAGGGGGAAAGTTCAAAGGAGATGTAAGGGACAAGTTTTTTACCCAGAGTGGTAGGAGTCAGGAACATGCTACCAGGGGCAGTGTTGGAGGCACATATGATAAGGGCGTTTAAGGGACTTTTAGATAAGTACATGAATTGAGGGATATGACTAAGGGCAGGCATACGGGATTAGTTTAATTTGGCATCATGTTCAGCACAGCACTGTGGGCCGAAGGGCCTGTTCTTGTGCTGTACTGTTCTCTATTCTATGTTCGAGCCCTCTCAGTATTCTATAAGTTTCAATCAGGTTCCTCCCTCATTCTTCTAAATTCTATTGAGTACAGACCCAGAGTCCTCAACTGCTCCTCACATGCCAAGCCCTTCCTCTCCAGGATCTTTCTTGTAAACCACTACTGGACCCCTTCAATGCCAGCACATCCTTCCTGGGGCCCAAAACTGCACACAATATTCCAAATGAAATCTGACCAGAGGCTTGTACAGCCTCAGCAGTACATCTCTGCTCCGGTATTCTAGCCCTCTTGAAATGAATGCTAACATTACATTTGCCTTCTTAACTGCCAAGTAAACCTGTATGTTAAACTTAAGAGAATCCTGAACTAGGACTTCTAAGTCCCTTTGTACTTCAGATTTCTGAAGCCTTTCCCCATTTAGAAAATTGTATACCCCTCTATATTTTTCCTACCAAAGTGTATATCCTCACACTTTCCTATGTTGCATTTTTTCTGCCACTTGTTTGCCCACGCTCCCAGCCTGTCCAAGTCCATCTGCAGCCTCCTAGCTTCCTCAGCACTACCTGTCCCTCCACCTATCTTTCTGTCATCTGCAAACTTCACAACAGTTCCACCTTTAGATCGGTCATTCTGTCATCAAACTCTGTACTGGTCTCATATCTCTTATAGTGCTTTTATCTAACTAAAGTCTATCAACCTCAGGTTGAAAACTCCTGTTGATTCAAGTCTACAGGGCCAGCAACAGCTCTTGCAGCACAGTGGTAATATCCCAATCTCTGGATCAGAAGGTCCACATTCAACTCCGTCTTGCCACAGACTGTCATTTCATATCTAAGCAGATTGATGAAAAATAACTCTATACAGGCAGCAAATTTCAATTAAGTATTAAACTAGTGGTAACTGCTGTTTGTAAAAGAGAGGTCATCCAATTGGGACATAAGCAAAACTGAGCTGGACTATCTTCTAAATGATAGGTAACCAATAACCTAAGGGACCAGTATGGATCTGAAGGTTATATACAAGAGAGAAATATGTTTTAGCTACACAGAGCCTTGGTCAGATCTCATCTGGAGTGGTACTCAGTTTATGAGTACTATATTCACAGACGATAAATTTGCCTTGGAGAGGCAGCTCTGCAGATTCACCAATTAATTGCCTTTTTTGGTTAATGATATTAAGGAATATATTGCGTCAATGGAGTTGTAAAATAGAGAGGCCATGGTTCAATTAAAAACTGAGCCTGATATAAGGGGCTGAATGGCTTTCTTCCATCCACCCCTTCACCTTCATCTTACACTTCTGGTAAGCATGTATAATTTCCCCTGGAGCAGTGATCTAAGAGCCAACTTGAGATAAACATCTAACGAGAATAAGATCGCCTTCCGTCGTGTAACTTTATCTAAAAATGAAACATTTATATCAAACGAAACAGCCACAAGGGCTGGTGAGCTTTGAAAGGACACCGGGTTTAAGGATAAATGCTAAATCCACCTTTAAAGGGCTGCCAACATGAAGAGATAGCATCTTATCAAAGCAAGGCTTCATCACTTGAACTGTGCAAGCTTCAGTGAATAGTTATCCGACATGGAATCAATCAAGTAAGCATTCAGTTTGTCCACGTGAGCTGAGGGAACAATGGCAAAGTTTTTGCATTTACATCCAGAACTTCTGGGTCAATGCAGTACACATTATCAATCTACACCATCCTTTAACAGAACAACAAATCTTTATAAATGTGTTGCATGTTATTGGGTTGATATTATTGGATCCGCAGACAAAGGTTGGACTCTACGAATTCCAGAGATAATACAAAGAGACAAAGTAAACATAACTTTTTGTTCTTCTTTCATTCATTTGTGGGACAGGCATTGTGGCTATTATTGCCATCCCGAGTTGCTGTTGAGGAGGTGGTGGTGAGCTGCCTTTTTGACACCTTTGGCGTCAGTAGACCTTTAGTCACATTTAAATTGTTCTGCCATAAGTTTTCCCTCAGAATGTATGTAATGGGTATTGGCCCATTTAATCTCGATGATATTTTGCAAGCAGGTGGCAGGAAGTACATGTTGATGGTGATGCAATGTTTAGGGAAACAAGACATATGAAACCTGAGTGAGGTGATTCTTTAAACAATCATGTTGAAGGATTGTGAAATCAAACATAGATAATAACTAAAAAGTATGAAATAAAAGGTAGATTTTTAAAAGGATTTCTGAACTAAGTCAGTGTTAATTAATTAGATGCAAATTTTAAATAACATCCCCATGACGTCAATGGCCAATTTATTCATCCTTTGTTGCAGGGCCTCAATATGTGTGTTTTAGATTACTTACAGTGTGGAAACAGGCCCTTCGGCCCAACAAGTCCACACCGACCCTCCGAAGAGCAACCCACCCAGACCCATTCCCCTTCACCCAAATTGGCAATTTAACATGGCCAATTCACCTAACCTGCAGTTTTGGACTGTGGGAGGAAACTGGAGCACACGGAGAAAACCCATGCAGACACGGGGGAGAATGTGCAAACTCCACACAGACAGTTGCCCGAGGTGGGAATTGAACCCGGGTCTCTGGCACGGTAAGGCAGCAGTGCTAACCACTGTGCCACCGTGCTGCCCATGGTGTGTTGTTTAAACATACAGACCAGATTGTAACCCTTCCATCCTCAGTTAATGTCACTGGCACAGCCTTGAACCAGTTCAGCCCAATAGTTTTGTTCATTCATTTATGGGGGAGGATGTCTTTAGCAAGGTTTCCATTGCCTATCCCAAATTGTCTTGACCTTGATCAAAACACCGTTGACTTACACGATGGAACAAAAAGGCACGTATCCGAATTTGTCAGGCATAAATGTAAGTGGCATTGTAAGCAGTGTACATGGAAGTGTGAAATTGCATTGGGATTACATGCATTAGACAAAAATATGTCGTGCATGGAGTTCACTGTCAGCAAACTTGAGGACATCTACTTTGGATCGAAAAGGAACAGGTCAAGGTGGCACAGTGGCTCAGTGGTTAGCAGTGCTGCCTCACAGTGTCAGGGACCTGGGTTTGGTTCCAGCCTCGGATGACTGACTGTGTGGAGTTTGTGCATTCTCCCTGTGTCTGCGTGGGTTTCTTCTTGGTGCTCTAGTTTCCTCCGCAATCCAAAGATGTGCACATTAGGTGGTTGGCCATGCTAAATTTCCCACAATATCCAGGGATATAAGTTAGGGGGATTGGCCATGCAAAATTTCCCACAATATCCAGGGATATAGGTTAGGGGGATTGGCCACGCAAAATTTCCCACAATATCCAGGGGATATAGGTTAGGGGGATTGGCCATGCTAACTTCCCCACAATATCCTGGGATATAGGTTAGGGGGACTGGCCATTGGAAATGCAAGGGTTCAGGGATGGGGTAGGATGCTGTTTGGTGGGTCTGTGTTTAAATCGATGGGCTGAATGGCCCGGTTCTACACTTTAGGGATTCCAAGATCAGACTATTTATGAAATGGTGAAAGACTAGACGCAGTGCAAGTTAAAAGAGACTTGGTTTTGGCTACCATTCGTCATAGTGATACTCATCTTGCTCACAGTCTCTAAATGTGGATCATTTTTCAATCCTCACCTTCATCATCCTCTTTTTCAAGACCTCATCCTCATTCTTAATAGCTGATTCAGTCATTACGTTATTCTTTCATGGGATATGGACATTGCTGAAAAAGGAGAAAGTGAGGACTGCAGATGCTGAAGATCAGAGCTGAAAATGTGTTGCTGGAAAAGCACAGCAGGTCAGGCCGAAACGTCGATTCTCGTGTTCCTTGGATGCTGCCTGACCTGCTGTGCTTTTCCAGCAACACATTTTCAGCTCTGATATGGACATTGCTGGCAAGCCATTTGTTATCTATCCCTGTTCGCCCTTGAATTGAACGGTTTATAGAGCCATGGCAAGGATAGTTAGGAGTCAGCCACATCACTGTGGATCTGAAGTTCTATGTAAAGACAGCAGATTTCCCTCCCTAAATGGTACTGGGGAAGCACTTTGGTTTTTATAACAAATGATGGTAGATTTGTGGTCACTAACGCGGTGCTGGAAAAGGCAGCATCCGAGGAGCAGAAAAGTCGACGTTTCAGGCAAAAGCCCTTCATCAGGAATGGTTTTCCTGATCCTCGGATGCTGCCTGACCTGCTGTGCTTTTGCAGCACCACACTCTTGATTCTAAACTCCAGCATTTGCAGTTTTCACTTTCCCCTCATGGTCACTAATATTGAGATTAGATTTCAATTCTAAATTTGCTGATTGAATTTAAATTCCACAATTGAATGCTTTGGAACTTGTGTAATGAAATATAAGGAGTTATACTTCACTTAAAGAAAGCGCTAGTTAGATTGTACTTTGAGTTCTGTGAACAGTTCTGTGCATCATGACTTAAAAAAGGATATGTTGGCTCTGGAGGGATTGCTGTGACATTATATTAGAGTAACACCTGACTCTAAGAGTCAAATTATCAGGAAAGCTTACACTAACCAGTGATGTATTCCATATTACTGTTAGAGAGGGTAGTTCCAGGATTTTGACTCAGCAGCAATGATATATTTCCAAGTCAGGATGGTGAGTGGCTTGGAAGGAAAGTTGCAAACAATGGTGTTGCCAAGCATCTGCTGCCCTTGTCCTTCGAGATTGGAGTGATCATGGGTTTGGATGGTATTGTCTAAGGAGCTCTGGCGAATACACAAGTGCATGTTCTTTGCAGACATAAAGAACATGTACACCCAATGTACCTTTTTCAGGTCCACCAAAATTGCTGACAGTCACTGGCGGGTTCATTTCTCAGGGTAATCCCCTGACCAATCAAAGTCAGTCAACTTGCCTGGTCTAAAGTTTAGAGAAAGCTGGTCAGTTAACATTAATCGGTGCATTCCCCTTGTCAACTCCAGCTTAATCCAGCAAGAGGACCCGAGCCCCACAGAAGTACCTGGTAGTCTTCACGCATATTCTCTTCAGTAGAGATCTTGAGGCAATTTATTCCTTTGTGCTACAAGGATGTTTTATTTTATTTGTCCACAAGATGTGGGCATTGCTGGCTAGGGCAGTAGTTATTCCCCATCCCTAATTGCCATGAGAAGGTGGTGGAACTTAACCCTAACCCACCCCATGTGACATACATACACCCAAGCTATGGTTAGCAAAAGAATTATAGGGTTTTAACCCAGAAAGAACAGCAATTTAGTTCCAAGTATAGATGGTCTGCAGCTTAGACAAGGAATCAAAGTCTGTAGAGTCCCAGTGTAATTTCTGCCCTAGCCGTTGTACAGGATAGAGGTTAGATACATAGAAATATAGAAGATAAGGGCAGGAGGCAGCCATTCAGCTCTTCGAGCCTGCTCTGCCATTCATCACAGTCATGTCTGATTATCCAACTCAATCGCCTAATTCTGTTTTCTCCCCATAACCTGTGATCCCATTCGCCCCCAAGTGCTATATCTATTTGCTCTTGAATACATTCAATGTTTTGACATCAACTATTTCCTGTGGTACTGAATTCTACAGGCTCACCCACTCTTTGGGTGAAGAAATGTCTCCTCATCTCCATTCTAAATGGTCCACCCCAAATCCTCAGACAGTGACCCCCTGGTTCTGGACACACCCATCATCGGGAACATCCTCCCTGCATCTACCCTGTCCTAGTCCTGTTAGAATTTTATATATCTTTATGAGATCACCCCCCCAACCACTCATCTGAACCCCAGTGAAACCAATCCTAACCTAGTCAATCTCTCCTTATGTGTTAGTCCCGCCATCCCCGGAATCAGCTTGGTAAACCTTCACTGCACTCCTTCGAGAGCAAAAGCATCCTTCCTCAGGAAAGGAGACCAAAACTGCCCACAATATTCTCGGTGTGGCCTCACCAAGGCCTTGTATAACTGCAACAACACATCCCTGCTCCTGTACTCAAAACCTCTCACAATTAAGGCCAACATCCCACTTGCCTTCATTACCGCCTGCTGCACCTGCATGCTTACCTTACTAGTGCACAAGGACACCCAGGTCCCACTGCACACTCCCCTTTCCCAATTTACTGCCAGTCAGGTAGTAATCTGCCATCTTGTTTTTGCTTCCAAAGTGAATAACCTCACATTTATCCAAATTATACTGCATCTGCCATTGATTTGCCCACTCACCCAACCTGCCCAGATCATGCTGAAGGATCTCTACATCCTTGTCACAGTTCACCCTCCCACCCACCTTGGTATCACCTGCAAACTTTGAGATGGTACATATTTTCCCTCATCCAAAATCATTTATATATATTGTGAATAACTCGGGTCCCAGCACCGAACCCTGAGGCACTCCACTGTAGCACACCACTCCAGATAGTGGGTTTGGAAGCTGCTGTGGAAGAAGATTGGTGAGTTAGAACAGAGAACATAGAACATTACAGTGCAGTACAGTCCCTTCGGCCCTCGATGTTGCACCGACCTATGGAACCAATCTGAAGCCTATCTAACCTACACCATTACAATTGTGTCCATATGCCTATTCAATGACCATGTAAATGCCCTTAAAGTTGGCGAGTCTACTACTGTTGCAGGCAGTGCATTCCATGCCCCTACTACTCTCTGAGTAAAGAAACTACCTCTGATGTCTGCCTAATATCTATCACCCCTCAGTTTAAAGCTATAGCCTCTCTCTAATCCTCTGATCATCTTATATCTCTCAATTAAATCACCTCTCAACATTCTTCTCTCTAACGAAAACAGCCTCACGTCCCTCAGCCTTTCCTTGTAAGACCTTCCCTTCATACCAGGCAGTAAATCTCTTCTGAACACTTTCCAAAGCTTCCACATCCTTCCTATAATGCAGTGACCAGAACTGTATGCAATACTTCAAATGCAGCTGTACAGCTGCAGCATGATCTCATGGTTCCGAAACTCAATCCCTCTAATAAAAGTTCCTCTACGAATAAAAGTTAACACTCCGTATGCCTTCTTAACAACCTTATCCATCTGGGTGGCAACTTTCAAGGATGTACCTGGACACAGAGATCTCTCTGCTCATCTACGCGAACAAGAATCTTACCATTAGCCCAGTACTTTGCATTCCTTGCTGCAGTGCATCTTGTAGATGGCGCTTACAGTTGCAGCTGAGTGTGAATAAATGTTGAATGTAATCGATGACATGCGAATCAAGCAGACTGATTTTTCCTGGATGGCGTCAAGCTTCTTGAGTGATGTTGGAGCTGTACCCATCCAGGCAAGTGGGGAGCATTCCACCACACTCCCGACTTGTGTCTTATAGATGGCAAACAAGATTTTGGGAGTCAGGAGGTGAGTTACTCACTGCATGATTCCAAGTCTCTGACCTCTCATTTTGTACATTCACAGGATGTGGGCATCACTAGCTGGGTCAGCATCCATCCCTAAATGCTCAAAGGGCAGTTAAGAATCAACAGCATTGTTCTGGATCTGGAATCATATGTAGGCCAGACCAGGTACGATTGGCAGATTTCCTTCCCTACAGAACATTAGTGAACCAGATCGGATTTTCCGATAATCATTTCATGTTCACCATTAAACTCTTAATTCCAGATTTTTATTTAATTCAAATTTCACATTTGCCATGGTGGGATTCAAACCCATGTTCCCAGAAGATTACACGGGTTTCCAGATTAATAGTCTAACAATGATACCACCAGGTCATCACCTGCTCTTGTAGCTACTGTATTTAGATGGCAAGTCACAGTTCAGTTTCGGGTCAATGGTAGACCATAGGATGTTGATAAAGGGGGGAGTTCAATGACAGTAATGCCATTGAATGTCAAGCAATGAGGGTTTGATTGTTTCTTGTTGGGAATGATCAATTGCGTGGCACAAACGTTATTTGTCATTTAATAAACCTACGTGTGAATGCTATTTAACTCCTGCTTCCATTGGACTGCTTCAGTATCTGAGGAGTCACAAATGGTGCTGAAGATAGTGCAATTGTTGGCGACCATCCCCACTTCTGACCTCATGATGAAGGGAGGCTCAATGATGAAGCATCAAAGACCCAAATAAGGTCATGGTTTATTTGGAAGCATTAGCTTTCAGAGCGCTGCCCCTTCATCAGGTAGTTGTGGAGTATAAGATCATAAGGCACAGAATTTATTGCAAAAGATTACAGTGTCATGAAACTGAAATGATACATTGAGTAATTGGATTGTTAAGTCTTTCATCTTTTAGAATGAGTTAAAAGTTTCGGTTTATTAATATGTAAATCCCAGAACTTCTTTTAAGTCACATTCTCAAGTTAACTTAAGGTTTTATAAAAAAAGGTGACATCTCAGTTCTGACAATGCATTAAAGGTGTGAGGTCAGAGTCAGTCTGTATCTCAATAGAGTCAGAGAGTCATAGAGATGTACAGCATGGTCAGCATGGTCCAGCACGTCCATGCCCACCAGATATCCCAACCCAATCTAGTCTCACCTGCCAGCACCCAGCCCATATTCCTCCAAACCCTTCCTATTTATATATCCATCCAGATGCCTTTCAAATGTTGCAATTGTACCAGCCTCTACCACTTCCTCTGGCAGCTCATTCCACACATGCACAACCCTCTGCTGGAAAAAGTTGACCCTTTGGTCTCTTTTATATCTTTCCCCTCTCACCCTAAACCTATGCCCTCTAGTTCTGGACTCCCCCACCCCAGGGAAAAGACCTTGTCTACTTACCCTATCCATGCCCCTCATAATTTTATGAACCTCAATAAGGTCACCCCTCAGCCTCCAACGCTCCAGGGAAAACAGTCCCAGCCTATTCAACCTCTCCCTGTAGCTCAAATCCTCCAACCCTGGCAACAGCCTTGTAAATCTTTTCTGAACCCTTTCAAGTTTGACTACATCCTTCTGATAGGAAGGAGACCAGAATTGCACGCAATATTCCAAGTGGCCTAACCAATGTCCTGTATAGCCGCAACATGACCTCCCTACTCCTGTACTCAATACTCTGACCAATAAAGGAAAGCATACCAAACGCCTCCTTCACTATCCTATCTACCTGCGACTCCACTTTCAAGGAGCTATGAACCTGCATTCCAAGGTCTCTTTGTTCAGCAACACTCCCTCGGACCTTACCATTAAGTATATAAGTCCTGCTAAAATTTGCTTTCCCAAAATGCAGCACCTCACATTTATCTAAATTAAACTCCATCTGCCACTCCTCAGCCCATTGACTCATCTGATCAAGATCAGGTTGTAATCCAAGATAACCTTCTTTGTTGAAAAATGTGGTGCTGGAAAAACACAGCAGGCCTGGCAGCATTCGAGGAGCAGGAGAATCGACATTTCGAGCATAAGCTCTTCTTCTCCTTCGATTCTCCTGCTCCTCGGATGCTGCCTGGCCTGCTGTGTTTTTCCAGCACCACATTTCTCAACTCTGGTACTCCAGCATCTGCAGGCCTCACTTTCTCCTGGTTGATCTTAATCTTCTTTGCTGTCCATTACACCTCCAATATTGGTGTCATCTGCAAACTTACAAACTATACCTCCTATGTTCACATCCAAATCATTTATATAAATGACAGAAAGTAGTGGACCCAGCACCGATCCTGGTGGCACTCCAGTGGTCACAGACTCCAGTCTGAAAAACAACTCTCCACCACCACCCTCTGTCTTCTACCTTTGAGCCAGTTCTGAATCTGAATAGTTAGTTCCCCCTGTATTCCATGAGATCTAATCTTGCTGACCAGTCTCCCATGGGGAACCTTGTTGAACGCCTTACTGAAGTCCATACATCTACAGTTCTGCCCTCGTCAATCCTCTTTGTTACTTCTTCAAAAATCTCAATCAAGTTTGTGAGACATAATTTTCCATGCTCAAAGCCATATTGACTATCCCTAATCAGTCCTTGCCTTTCCAAATGCATGTACATCCTGTCCCTCAGGATTCCCCCTGACAACTTGCCCACCACCGACGTCAGGCTCCCTAGCTTGTCCTTACCACCATTCTTAAATAATGGTACCATGTTAGCCAACCTCCAGTCTTCCGGCACCTCACCTGTGACTAACAATGATACAAATATCTCAGCAAGAGGCCCAGCATACACCTCCCTAGGTTCCTGCAGAGTTCTAGGGTACACCTGATCAGGTCCTGGGGATTGAACCACTTTTATGCATTTCAAGACATCCAGCACTTCCTCCTCTGTAAAAATGTCACCTATTTCCCTACGTTCTATATCTTCCATGTCCTTTTCCACAATAAACACTGATGCAAAATACTTATTGACTATCTTCCCCATCTCCTGCAGCTGCTCATAAAGGTCGCCTTGCTGATCTTTGAGGGGCCATATTCTCTCCCGAGGTATCCTTTTGTCCTTAATGTATTTATAAAAACTCTTTAGATTCTCCTTAATTCTATTTGTCTCATGTCCCTTTTTTGCCCTCCTCATTTCCCTACTCCTACTGCCTTTATGCTGTTCTAAGGATTTACTCGATCTATCCTGTCTATACCTGACATATGCTTCCTTCTTTTTCTTAACTAAACCCTCAATTTCTTTAGTCATCCAGCATTCCCTATACCTACCAGCCTTTCCTTTCACCCTAACAGGAATATAGATTAGATTCCCTCCAGTGTGGAAACAGGCCCTTCGGCCCAACAAGTCCACACTGACCCTGTGAAAAGCAAACCACCCAGACCCATTTCCCTCTGACTAATGCACTTAACACTATGGGCAATTTAACATGGCCAATTCACCTGACCTGCAAATCTTCGGACTGTGGGAAGAAACCGGAGCATCCGGAGGAAACCCACGAAGACACGTGAAGAATGTGCAAACTCCACACAGATAGTCACCCGAGGCTGGAATCGAACCTGGGGCACTGGTGCTGTGAGGCAGCAGTGCTAACCACTGTGCCACTGTGCCACCCACTTTCTCTGGATTCTCGTTATCTCATTTTTGTAAAGATTAGATTACTTACAATGTGGAGACAGGCCCTTTGGCCCAACAAGTCCACACCGACCCTCCGAATAGCAACCCACCCAGACACATTCCCCTACATTTACCCCTTCACCTAACACTATGGGCAATTTAGCATGGCCAATTCACCTAACCTGCACATTTTTGGACTGTGGGAGGAAACCGGAGCACCTGGAGGAAACCCACACAGACACGGGGAGAATGTGCAAACTCCACACAAACAGTTGCCTGAGGTGGGAATTGAACCCGAGTCTATGGCGCTGTGAGGCAGCAGTGCGAACCACTATGCCACCATGCTGCCCACATACCACCATGCCACCCACATTTCTGAAGGCTTCCCATTTTCCAGCCATCCCTTTACCTGCGAACATCTGCCCCCAATCAGCTTTCGAAAGTTCTTGCCTAATACCGTCAAAATTGGCCTTTCTACAATTTAGAACTTCAACTTTTAGATCTGGTCTATCTTTTTCCATCACTACTTTGAAACTAATAGAATTATGGTCGCTGGCCCCAAAGTGCTCCCGCACTGACACCTGTCACCTGCCCTGCCTTATTTCCCAAGAGTAGGTCAAGTTTTGCACCTTCTCTAGTAGGTACATCTACATACTGAATCAGAAAATTGTCTTGCACATGCTTAACAAATTCTTCTCCTTCTAAACCTTTAACACTATGGCAGTCCCAGTCTATGTTTGGAAAGTTAAAATCCCCTGCCATAATCACCCTATTATTCTTACAGATAACTGGGATCTCCTTACAAATTTGTTTCTCAATTTCCCTCTGACTTTTAGGGGGTCTGTAATACAATCCCAATAAGGTGATCATCCCTTTGTTATTTCTCAGTTCCGAATAACTTCCCTGGATGTATTTCCGGGAAGGTCCTCCCTCAATACAGCTGTAATGCTATCCCTTATCAAAATCGCCACTCCCCCTCCTCTCTTGCCTCCCTTGTATCCTGGAACATTACGCTACCAGTCATGTCCATCCCTGTGCCTTGTTTCAATAATATAGGTTTGTTCAATATATCATTTCAGTTTCATAATACTGTAATCTTTTGCTAACTTCTACCTTAGGATCTTATCGTCCACAACTACATGATGAAGGATCAGCGCTCTGAAAGCTAATGGACTACAACCTGCTATTGTATGATTTTTAATTTTGTCCCAATAAGCTCTACTACCTTGAGGAACTCCTGCAGAGATGTCCTGGATCTGGGATGATTGACCTCCAACAACCACAACCATCTTTCTTGTGCTGGTTATGACATCAACTGTTGGAGAGATTTCTTCCTGATTCCCCTTAACTCTAGTTTTGCTTGAGCTCCTTGATGCCTATTCAGTTAAAGGTTGCTTTAATGTAACTCTGACCTGCCCTTGTTGAAAAATATTGCACTGCCTCAACGGCAATATTGGCTGAAATTGTCACAAACGCAGGATTGAACCTAACATGTTACTAATACTCAAGGACAGACTATGAACCAGTCTTATTCAATGAAAGTCTAAGCCCGTTAACAAAAGAATCCATTTTGCCTGTCATCTTATTGAAGATGCAAATGGACAAATGCATCTCCATTGAAGTTATATAAAATTCTGGAAGCCTGAGACCTGAGTCAATGCATTCAGAACTTGTCATCATCCCTCTACATTGACTTTAGGTGGAATGCAGAAAGGTATCTAGGCTCAGGGTGTTGAACTCAGGTTAGCTAAGCTTGTATTCCTTCAGGAGTATAACAGTAAAGTTGCTTTAGATGATTATAGAATAGATAGAGAGAAGCCATTTTATCTGGTAGGAATGCCCAGAACAAAAGGAAGGGACCTTAAAATTAGAGTTCAGTGACATTAAGAGATGCTTTTTCACACATATGCAAGTGAAAATCTGGATCTTTCTCTCCCAAAAACTGTTGAGGATGCAAGTCAACTAAAAATTTCAGAACAGGGTTCACTAAGGGTGGGTAGGTGATATCGAAACAAAGCAGGTGACCAGTGTTAACATACAGATTAATCTTGATCTAGTGGAATAAAGGAAAGAGTTGATTGGTTGATTGACTGGCTTTCCCCCTATTTTTCTCTTCCAACCCTCACTGAGCAAAACATTTACCGTATTTGCCACCGTCCTCCCCGTTGGCGTTGATCTTCTTGCCCAGCACCTGGACGTGTTTGCCACTGGTCCTGCTGTAGAGCTGGTAGATTCGGATCTGCTTCCGGCTCAGGTCATCTGAATGTTTGGTGTGGTTCTCCACGTAGGTCCTGAAGTGCTCTGTGGTCTGCTTCGATTCCTGTTGAATGGATGAATCACGAGAATCAAGGTAAGGAGCTGACCGAGGATCAGACACTGAATGATGACAAGGGACTAACAATGTGAGGCTGGAATGGGATTCTATAAATAGGACTAGAAGCATAGGGTAAAACTCTACAAATGAGGATAAGGAGAGGAGTATATGGCTAGTAGTTATGCCACTGGACGAGGTGATCCAGAGGCCCAGATAATGCTCTGGGGTCACAGGTTCAAAACACATCAAGGCAACTGGTAGAATTTAAATTGGATTGATAAATATGGAATATAAAGACAATAATAGTGACCATAAAACTGTCAACAGTTGCCCCACTAACATAACTTAGTAAAGGAGATCTGCTGCCCATACCCAGTCTGGCCTATACATGATTCCAAACCCACAGCAATTTAATTTCTTTAATTCATTCATGGGATGTGGGCATTACCAGCCGGACCAGCCTTTATTGCCCATTTCTAGTTGCCCAGAGAGCAGATTAAGTGTCAAGTGCATTGCTGTACATCTGGAGTCATATGTAGACCAGACCAAATAAGGATTGACAGGCAGGAGGCTGGAAGAACCCAGCAAGCCAGGCAGCATCAGGAGGTGGAGAAGTTGATGTTTCAGGTGTAACCCTTCTTCAGGACTGAAGAAAGATTACACCTGAAACGTCGACTTCTCCACCTCCTGATGCTGCCTGGCTTGCTGTGTTCCTCCAGCTACCTGCCTGTTTATTTTGGATTCCAGCATCTGCAGTTTTCTTGTCTCAGATCAGGTAAGGTTGGCAGTCTCCCTTCCTAAAGGACATTGGTGAACCAAATGTGTTTTCCAGCAATTGACAAGTGTTGGAGAATTCCAGATGTTTATTGAATTCAAACTTCACCACCTGATTTGGTGGAACTTGAACCTGGCTCCACAGGACACTATTTGGATCTCTGGATTAAATAGTCCTGTATTAATACCACTTGGCCATCACCTCCCCCATGACCTTACTTCTTAACTAACCTATGAAATGGCCAAGCAAGCCATTCATTTCAAGGGAAGTTAGCAGCAGGTAACAAATACTAACCTTGTTAGTAACACCCGCATCACACACAAGTATAGAAACAGCACCGAGTGAAGATCAGCTTTTAAGAACAAGCGTAAATCATTGAAAGGAGAATGGGGTGTTGAAAGCAATCTGCATTGCCCATGGTGTGCAGGGATGTGCAGGCCAGCTGGACCAGCCACAGGGAAATGCAGGCTTATAGAGATAGGGTAGGGGGTGGGTCTATGTCAGATGCTCTACAGAGGGTTGGTGTGGACTTGATGGGCCAAATGGCCTACGTCCACACTGCAATGATTCTCTGATTCTATACATTTGGTGACTGTGCAAAGGAAACAAAGAATACTACTGTGAGAAATAGAACATAGATCATAGAACATTACAGCACAGTACAGGCCCTTCAGCCCTCGATGTTGTGCCGACCTGTGAAACCAATCTGAAACCCGTCTAACCTACTGTGTGGAGTTTGCACATTCTCCCTGCGTCTGCGTGGGTTTCCTAAGGGTGCTCCGGTTTCCTCCCACAGTCTAAAGATGTGCAGGTTAGGTGAATTGGCCATGCTAAATTGCCCTTAGTGTTAGGGGCAGGGGTAAATGTAGGGGAATGGGTCTGGGTGGGTTGCACTTCGACGGGTCGGTGTGGACTTGTTGGGCCGAAGGGCCTGTTTCCACACTCTAAGAAATCTAATCTGTAAGAAATCTAATCTAATCTACACTATTTCATTCTCATCCACATGCCTATCCAATGACTAATTAAATGCCTGTAACATTGGTGAGTCTACTATTTTTGCAGACAGTGCATTCCACACCCCTATTACTCTCTGAGTAAAGAAACTACCTCTGACATTTGTCCTATATCTATCACCCCGCAATTTGAAGTTATGCCCCCTTGTGCTAGCCACCATCATCCTCAGAAAAAGGCTCCCACTGTCCACCCGATCTAACCCTCTGATTATCTTATATGATTTAAGTCACCTCTCAACCTTCTTCTCTCTCACGATAACAGCCTCAAGTTCCTCAACCTTTCCTGGTAAGGCCTTCCCTCCATACGAGGCAACATCCTAGTAAGTCTTCCCTGCACCCTTTCCAAAGCTTCCACATCCTTCCTATAATGTGGTGACCAATGAAGACCGAAAGGCAAAAGAAGGGGAAAAAAAATGTAGAATGAGTTTGATGTGACAATGGTGGTAATCAGTTGTACGTGACAGATAAATGCTTAGAGAGAGGGTGGATTATTGCTGAACTTTGGTATGAATCTGCAAGTTAGAATGAGCCATTGGAGGCTACATCGCGAATTGCCATGAGGCTGTTCCCTCAGAAAATTTGAATATGAAGCTAGATTGTGGCTCTTTAGCTTTGAAAGGAGGCAACTAAAGTAAACTAGATATTGCATTTTTGGAAAAAGCAGTCCTCTGGGTTCAAATGGAAAAGGAAAAGATAAAAATAAGCCAAAGGAAAGCTGAGGTTATATATCAGGAGGGATGTCCTACAAATAATGAGAAACAAAGTGTAGCAAATATTATTCAAGAGGAAACATACTTCAGCATATTTAGGAACATTGAACACAGAAACTGGGAATAGAAATAGGCCACTCAGCCCCTCAAACCTCAATAAAAGCATGGCTGATCTAATTACTGCACATTCCCACCTACCCCCGATAACCTTTCACCCTCTTGCTTATCAAGAATCTATCAACTTGTGCCTTAAAAAAATACTCAAAGCCTCTGCTTCCTCTGCTTTGTGAAAGAGGATTCCAAAACTCTCTGAGAGAAAAAAATAGTTCTCGTCATCTCTGTCCTATATGGGCATTCTCTGGTTTTTAAACAATGATCCAGAGCTTTAAGTTCTTCAGGAATTGGAAACATCTTTCCCAGATTAGACCTGTTGAGACCCATACCATCCTATATTCTCAAGAGAGTTGTCTCATATCCTTCCAGCGGATATAAGCCTAACCCGTCAGCCTTTCCCATTCGGGAACATGCCAAAATCGGGCACTTGTCTGGTAAATTTGTCTGAATTGCTGCCAGTGCTTTCCTTAAATATGGCGACCAAGCTGAAATTACTCCCCCATTACACCATTTATAAACATGACAATTCCAAAATATTTACTGCATGTTATCACATATTACCTACAATTTAGAAAAGGAACTTGCTTGGAGGATTCAAAATTTCAGCAACTTCACCATTCCAGTCAGGATTAAGAAACACGCACATTTGAAACATGGGGTTTATTTGCACATACCAAACTTTCATTTCATTGCAAGCCCCTCAAATCTCTCTCCTGTTTTGATTAATGAAGAGGAGAGGAACCAATACCAATAAAACTCTGGGGTCGGTTTACCTGTCTCACTGGAAAACCAGAAGCACAGAACTCCCTAATCACTCTGTGCAGCAACCAATATTACATCTTTGATCTACTTGTTCAATGAGAAACAAAGCAGAGAGCCTTCGGCAAATCCAGTTAGATTTAAAAAGATTGCCTAGCAGATAGCCACAAACAGTCCTTCCCATTGTGGGCGGCACGGTGGCACAGTGGTTAGCACTTTGCCTCACAGTGCCAGAGACCCGGGTTCAATTCCCGCCTCAGGCGACTGACTGCGTGGAGTTTGCACATTCTCCCTGTGTCTGCGTGGGTTTCCTCCGGGTGCTCCGGTTTCCTCCCACAGTCCAAAAATGTGCAGGTCAGGTGAATTGGCCAAGTTAAATTGTCCGTAGTGTTAGGTGCAGGAGTAAATGTAGGGGAATGGGTCTGGGTGGGTTGCGCTTCGACGGGTCAGTGTGGACTTGTTGGGCCAAAGGGCCTGTTTCCACACTGTAAGAAATCTAATCTAATCTAATTCCTGGTAATAGATTATACAAAGAGACACGAAACTGAAAATGTGTTGCTGGAAAAGCGCAGCAGGTCAAGGAGCAGAAGAATCGACTTTTCGGGCATGAATCCTGAAGAAGGGCTCATGCCCGAAACATCGATTCTCCTGCTCCTTGGATGCTGCCTGACCTGCTGCGCTTTTCCAGCAACACGTTTTTCAGCTCTGATCTCCAGCATCTGCAGTCCTCACTTTCTCCTATACAGGTAGACAACCTTTTATCCAAAATCCCTAAACCCGAAAAGTTCCGAAGTCCGAAGGTTTATTTTTGTCAAGTTTGTTTCTCATTAACAAGGTTGTTTGGCATGCAAACAGTTAACCCAAGTCCACACCCACTCAATGTGTGTCACTCAGATGCGACGTGGGGGCGTGGACCAGCACTGGAAGGCCTTAATTTTGTTTCAGGGCCAGTTTTATTCACAGTAAGTCTGTTCTTCTGAAGGATTTTTAAAAATTTCACCATCAAACTGCCACTTATTCTGAAATTCGAAAAATTCTGAATTTGAAAACCAGCTGGTACCAAGCATTTTGGATAAAGGATTGTGCACCTGTGTACACATACATCTCATTTTTCTGTGGGTCCTCACTGTTTCCAATTCCCTCATAATAACATTGCCAAATAATTTTTTTGTTGTTGTTTATTCACAGCATAAGGGTATTGCTGGCTTGCCCATCCCTAAGAGTCACCCACATTGTTGTGGGTCTGGAGTCACCTCCAGGCCAGACCATAAGGATGGCAGTTCCTTTCTCTAAATGACATTAGTGAACCAGATGGGATTTTCCCAACAATCAGCAATGGTTTCGTTGGACATCATTAGATTATTTCATTCCAGATATTTCTTGAATTCAAATTCCACCATCTGTCATGGCAGGATTCAAACCCATGTACCCAGGACATTACCTGGGCCTCTGGATTAACAATTCAGCAATAATACCACTCGATCATCGCCTCCCCATTGCACTCTTGTTTACTAAATTTCCACATTAATGCAAGCATAATTGCAGTATGGCCAGAATTGCAGTCACTAAATCTGTTATACAGAAGGGCAATTCCTGTATGCATTATCCAGAATAGTGATCCCTGCACATATTATAGGGAACCTCAACTCCTGAGTATATCACAGATAATAGAAATGCCTTTATGTATTTTAGAGAAAAGCAATTTGTGAGCACACTATAAAGAATAGCAGTCTATGTATGTATTATCGGCGATCATTTTAATTGATTAGTGGACTGTAGAGTTCACATGCAGAGTCAGCCCTAGCTACCCATCTGGTTTTACCCTTGAGAAAGTGGTGGAGTGCCAGCTTGTTGAACCAAGTGGTGTTGATACTAACACAATACCATTAGGTAAAAAGGTCCAGAATTTTGACCCAGTGACAATGAAGACTCATACAGGATCTTACAAGTGGTAACGTGCAGAACGAGGCCATTTGGTCTATTTTGTCTCCTCCAGCTCTTCACATGAGCATCATTGCGAAGGACTAATCTCCTGCTTTTTTTCCCCCATATGCTTGCACATTATTTCTATCCAAGTAACCAATCAATGCCTTCTTGAGTATCTCAGTTGAACTTGGACTACATCTCCTCCCACCCTGACTCCTGTAAAAACGTTATCCCTTATTCCCAATTCCTCCGCCTTCACCGCATCTGTTCTCAGGAGGACCAATTCAACCGTAGAAAATCCCAGATGGCCTCCTTTTTCAAAGACCGCAATTTCCCAATCCCACATGGTCGATGGTGCCGTCCAGTGCATCTCCTCCACTTGCCGCACCTCCGACCTTGAACCCCCACCCCTCCCAATGCAACAAGGACAGAACCCTCCTTTGTGCTCACATTCCATCCCGCCAACCTTCAGATACATCTCATCATTCTCTGCCACTTCCGCCACCTACAAACAGACCCCACCACTCGGGATATATTTCCCAACCCAACCCTATGAGCGTTCCGGAGAGATCATTCCGGGGCGAGCCAGACAGAGAACAGCCAGGGAATTCCTAGAGGCATGGCATTCATCCACAAACTCCATCAACAAACACATCGACCTGGACCCAATATACCAACCACTACAGCGGACAGCTGAAACTGACAACCGGAAGCGGCAGGGACAGACCACTATAAACACCGGAGGAAACATCAAAGAAGCGCTTCGCAGGAGGCTCCCAAGCACTGATGATGTTGCCTAGCCAGGGGACGAAACGTTTGCAACAAAAACTTCCAGCTCGGCGAGCAGAACCACAGCAGATCATTCCCTGCGTGACTCCCTTGTCAGATCCATGCCTCCCATCAGCCCTCACCCCACTCCCAGCACCTTCCCATGCCACCGCAGGAAGTGCAAAGCCGGTGCCCACACCATGCCCCTCACCTCCGTCCAAGGCCCCAAAGGATCCTTCCATATTCGGAAGAAATTTACCTGTACCTTCACAAATGTTAATTACTATATCTGTTGCACCCAATATAGTAATTGAGACATAGAAGATAATCAGAGGGATAGATCGGGTGGACAATGCGAGCCTTTTTCCTCGGATGGTGACGGCTAGCACGAGGGAACATAGCTTTAAATTGAAGGGGGATAGATATAGGACAGAGGTAGTTTCCTTACTCAGAGAGTAGTAGGGGCATGGAACACACTGCCTGCAACAGTAGTAGATTTGCCAACTTTAAGGGCATTTAAATGGACATTGGAGAAACATATGGATGAAAATGGAATAGTGTAGGATGGATGGGCTTCAGCTTCATTCCATAGGTCGGCACAACATCGAGGGCCGAAGGGCCTGTTCTGTGCTGTAATGTTCTATGTTCTAATTAAATCTCCTCTCAGCCTTTTCCTTTGCAAGATACACAGTCCCAACCTCTCCAATCTATGTTCTAACTGGAACCATTCTTGAAAACCTCTTCTGTGCCATCGCCAATGTATACACATCCTTCCTGTCATGTGGCATCTAGAAATGTACACAATATTCCAGCTATGGTCCATCAATATACAAGTTCAGCATAACGTCTTTGCTTGATTACTCTACTCCTTTAAATGAGACATAAACAGAAAAATCAGGTTCCCCCAACATTGTCCCCAATGGACACTCCTGGGATAGGGACAGGACCTGACTGAACACAGAGTAAAGCTCACTTTACTCTTTTTATACAGAAAAATAAAGCTTCCTTGACTTTTTTGAACTCAAAAAAAGTTCCATCGACTTTTCTAAAGGAAAATTGATATTCCCATAACTCTGTGCCCATCGAACACTCCTGGGTTGGCGACAACAAGGGGTCAAAATACAAAGTAAAGATCCCTCTACTCGTTTGAACTGAAAATAAAGTACTTTCAACACTGTCCCCATCAAATACTCTTGAGACAGGGACAACAAGTGGTTAAAATACAGCGGAAACGTTCACCTACTCATTGGAAGTCAAAGTAAACTTAAAGTCCTCTCAGTTCTGTCCCCATCAAACACTCCTGGGACATGGATAACAAGGCGCTCTTATACTCTATCTCACTATTAATAAATAGAATACTATATGCTTTATTAATTGCTCTCTCTATCTATCCTTTCACCTTTAATGACTTATAGACACATATATCCAGGCCTTTCTGCACACATAGACGCACGCAGACCCTCTCTCATACACACGCTCTCTCACACACACACACACATGCACAAGCACACGCACACACATACACCTCCGCACTCGCACCCACGTACACACCCAACTCACACCCACACTCACACCCATGCATACCCACACTCACACCCACTCGCACACCCACTCACACACCCACATTCACACCCACACTCACACCCACGCTCACTCCCACATTCACACCCATGTTCACACCCACGCTCACACCCACGCTCACACCCACACTCACACCCACACATACCCATGCTCACACTCACACTCACTCACAGACCCACACTCACACCACGCGCACACCCACGCACACACCCAACTCATACCCACACACACACCCACACCCACGCCCATACGCACACACCCACGCTCAAACCCACACACATACCCACGCGCACACCCACACTCACACCCATGCATATACCCACACTCACACCCATGCGCACACCTAGACACACCCACGCCCATACACACACACACACCCACACACATACCTACGCACACCCACACTCACACCCATGCATATACCCACACTCACACCCACGCACACACCGACACACACCCACCCACGCACATACCCACGCACACACCCACGCACACACCCACACTCACACTCACACCCACACACACCCATGCTCACATCCACGCTCACACCCACACTCACACCGACATGCACCCACACTCACACCCATGCACACACCCACACTCACACCCACACATGCACACACCCACACACACATACCCCTGCACACACCCACACTCACACCCATGCATATGCCCACACTCACACACACCCACACACACCCACGCACACAGCCACACTCACACCCACACACACATCCACGACACACCCACGGGCGCACACACACACGCACACACCCTCTCAAAGGCTTATTCTCTGTCACACTCATGCACACATTCTATCAAGCATGCACATACACAAACACTCTCTCATGGGCACTCACACTCACACACACACACTCACATGCACATGCTCTCTCTCTCTCTCCCTCTCTCCCCCTCTCTCTGTCTGTCTCTTTCTCCCCCCTCACATACACACACAAGTCTCTGGCATGAATTTGCATTTGCAGAGTTGTATTTGCAGATACATTCTATTTTTGCAGGAAAAGCACACAATCTGCAGGCAGTCAATGCAGGCTGTCAATCCATATCGCATTTTATAAAAAATTCCTACTTTGGAAATAGAACCAGGCTGATTCAAGATTGGAATACAGACCGACTCTATCCCCACACCTTAATACATTGTCTGAGCTGAGACAAAACCTTTTATTGTATAAAATCTTAAGTTATATCGAGAATGTGACTTCAAGGAAGTTCTGGGATTTACATATTAATGAACTGAAACCTGCAACCCATTCTAAACGATGAAAGGCTTAACAGCAAGCTAGATTTGTTCAATATACCGTTTCAATTGCATGATACTGTGATCTTTTGCTGTAAGTTCTGTGTCTTATGATCCTGCCCCACTAGTTACTTGATAAAGGAACAGCACTCCAAAAGCTAGTACTTTCGGACTATTGGACTATAACCTGTTGTTGTGTGATTTTTAACTTGTTTGATTTATAGCCTTTCCTACAGACTGGCTACAGTTCTGGGGGGTTTGCACGTGACTCTTGTTCACCCCAGTCCAACACCAGCACCTCCACACCCTTAAGAATAGTAGCCTTTATTTTATACCATCTCTCTGCATTCTTACACTGAAGTGGACACCTCAATTTCTCCACATTGAACCTCATCTGCCACCTGTCTGCTGAAACACATGTAAATCTTTGGAGATGTATAAAATATCTGTGAGAGAAATTGAGGACATTGAAAATGGCATTTTTGGAAGCAAGCAAGTATTTAATGCACACTAAGGCAGCAGAGAGGAAGGATTCAAGTGGGCAGCAAGGACAGAACTATGATTGAAACAAGCAGCTTGTCTGGTGGGATAGGCTACAAGTCCATCCACGTTGACACTACAGTCAAGAAAACACACCAACGCCTTGACTTCCTCAGAAGGCTGAGGAAATATGTGCTCAAGTAAATAAAAGGTGACTGGGTGATGGGATACCGGCCTCTGTACAGTTATTTCATGGATGTACCATAAACAGCATCCTATATGGATACATCACAGCTTAGTAAGGTAATTGCTCTGCCCAAGACTGCAAGAAATTATAGGAAGTTGTGAACACAGTCCAGCCCTGTGACTCCCCAAAGCCTGTCCACCACCTACAAGGCACAAGTCAGGAGGGTGATGGAACACTCCCCACTTGCCTGGATGAGTGCAGCCCCAACAACACTCAAGAAGCTTGACGCCATCCAGAAAAAGCAGCCCACCTGATTGGCATCACATCTACAAACATCCACTCCCTCCACCACCGATGCTCACTATCAGCAGTGTGTACTATCTGCAAGGTGCACTGCAGAAATTCACCAAAGATCCTCAGACAGCACCTTCCAAACCCACAACTATTTCTATCTAGAAGGACAAGGGCAGCAGATACATGGGAAAACCACCACCTTCAAGTTCCCCTCTAAGCCACTCACCATCCTAACTTAGAAATATATTCCCGTTCCTTCACTGTTGCTGGGTCAATATCTTGGAATATTTTCCCCACTGGCATTGTGGGTCAACCCGCAGAAGGTGGATTGCAGTGGGTCAAGAAGGCAGCTCACCCCCACCTTCTCAAGGAGCAACTGGGGACGGGTAATAAATGCTGGCCCAGCCAGTGACGCCCACATCCCACAGAAATTAATAAATGTTTTTAAAAGTCCATCACATAAAATAGCTTTCCTTCCATTGGCTCCATTCACACTTCCTGCTGCTTTGAGAAAGCAGCCAACATAATCAAAGACTCCTCCCCGCTTACTCTCTCTTCCACTCTCTTCCATTGGGCAGAAGACACAGAAGCTTGAAAACATGTACCAACAGACCAACAACTGCTATTACGAGGGGGCACAGCTTTAAATTAAGGGGTGGTAGGTATAGGACAGATGTTAGGGGTAGATTCTTTACTCAGCGAGTCGTGAGTTCATGGAATGCCCTGCCAGTAGCAGTGGTGGACTCTCCCTCTTTATGGGCATTTAAACGGACATTGGATAGGCATATGGAGGATAGTGGGCTAGTGTAGGTTAGGTGGGCTTGGATCGGCACAACATCGAGGGCCAAAGGGCCTGTACTGCGCTGCATTTTTCTATGTTCTATGTAGACTCAAGAACAGCTTCTTCCCTGCTGTTATCAGATAGTGGGCGACACGGTGGCACAGTGGTTAGCACTGCTGCCTCACAGCGCCAGAGACCCGGGTTCAATTCCCGACTCAGGCGACTGACTGTGTGGAGTTTGCACATTCTCCCCGTGTCTGCGTGGGTTTCCTCCGGGTGCTCCGGTTTCCTCCCACAGTCCAAAGATGTGCAGGTCAGGTGAATTGGCCATGCTAAATTGCCCGTAGTGTTAGGTAAGGGGTAAATGTATGGGTGGGTTGCGCTTCGGCGGGGCGGTGTGGACTTGTTGGGCCGAAGTGCCTGTTTCCACACTGTAAGTAATCTAATCTAATCTAATATTTGAACAGACCTCTCATATATTAGAGTTGATCTTTTTCTGCGCCTTCTCTGTAGCTGTATATATTCTGCCTTCTGTTCTATTACCCTGTTGTACTTATGTAAGGTCTGGATAGCATGTAGTACAATACTTTTCACTGTGACAATAATAAAACACATAAAGAGACTCACTGACATGTTGAAAAAGCTTGGGGTGCCAGTGCCTTGTGGTTCTTGTTTCATCTGCCCTTTTGTGCAAAAGCTTCATTAACCAGGTCAGGTCGTTGAAGAAGACAACCCTGGCTTCTCCATTTCATTCGTTCCAATCTGTGACTGCCCCCATTGAGGCCTGGCATTACCTTGACTTGAAAGCAAAATAGGAGCTACCAACACAGTGGGCACTGAGTTGTGTGATGCAACCTTGTAGGCTCAAAGACCAGCTCTCCATTTATGTTAAACTAAAACAGAAAGGGAGAGTTGCATCTCCAATCTGCCCTTCGAGACTTGCCAAAGTACTTAACAGTTGAAAATATTCTGGATCAGTGGTGCTGGAAGAGCACAGCAGTTCAGGCAGCATCCAAAGAGCTTTGAAATCGATGTTTCGGGCAAAAGCACATCATGTTGAAAATATGTGCTTTAAGTGTAATCAGTATGAACACAGCTGACAATTTATGCAACATAAGTTATTACAAACAGCAATAATGACCGAATTAACTTTTTTTAGTTGGACTGATGGAAGGATAAATATTGGCCAGGGCATCAAGGAGAGTTCCTCCTGCTGTGATTTGAATAGTGTCCTGGAATCTATTAGGACCACCCCCACTAACCCTGCATCCACCTCCAAGGGATCTTGGAGACACCTCTGAGACAGCCGCACTCCCTCAGCACTGCAATGGGAACGTCGGCCTTGATTACAGCGCAAGCGGCTAACGTGAAGCACGAATTCCGAACCTCTGACTCAGGGACAGGTCAGCTTTGATTCACCATGGTAATGTCTTGACCAATCCAAGCTGACTTGCCAACCTTTCCTTGTGCTGTATAAATTGTAGACTCCTTGAAATTTGGCATTCTTGTGTCTGTCCTGATGCGTGCGAGGTGAAAAGCTTCGACAGTGATTCCCTTTTTTTCGGCAGTGCACCCGGGCAACGTGAATAACAACTTGCATTTATATAGCACCTGTAAGACATTCCAAAGTGCTCCTCAGAAGTGTCACAAAGGAATAATTTCAGGAGATGACCAAAAAGATTGTCCAAAGAGGTGGATTTTAAACATTATGTTAAAAGAGAGGTGGAGAGTTGAAGAGACAATTCCAGAGCTTTAGGACTAAAAGTGGCATGGTGGCACAGTGATTAGCACTGCTGCCTCACAGCGCCAGGGACCCGGGTTCAATTCCTGCCTCAGGCAACTGTCTGTGTGGAGTTTGCACGTTCTCCCCGTGTCTCCGTGGGTTTCCTCTGGGTGCTCCGGTTTCCTCCCACAGTCCAAAGATGTGCAGGTCAGGTGAATTGGCCATGTTAAATTGCCTGTAGTGTTAGGTGAAGGGGTTAATGTAGGGGAATGGGTCTGGGTGGGTTGCTCTTCGGAGGGTCAGTGTGGACTTGTTGGGCTGAAGGGCCTGTTTCCACGCTGTAAGTAACCTAATCTAATCTAAAGCTGAAGGCGCAATCACCTCTGGAGGACTTGAGGATGCTCAAAAGAGCAGAATAGAGGAGCAAAGAGGGTTGCAGGATTAAAGGAGTTAGCAGATTTAAAGAGGAGCGACGTTCTAAAAACAAGAACGATGATCCTCAGAGCAAAACGCTGATTGAACAGGATTCATTGTATGTCAGCAAGCACAAGAATATTGTAGAGGGTGAACAAGACTTTGTGCAAGTAGGGAAATATGCAACAGACTGTGCCGTCTTCAGGTTTACGAGGGTGGAGTGTGAAAATGATGCAATAGTTAGGTCTAAAGGTTACAAAAGGATGGATGATTGTGTAGCAATTGTAATGAGGTGAGTCAGGTGGACCTCATAGAAATGAGTTCCCTAATTGGTCTAATCAGGGAGTCCTGGCTGACAGATATAAACAGGAGTGCCAGAGGTTCTGTTCACTCTGAGAGCTGGCTCTGAGGGAGCTGGATCAGAGTCAAGGACTCTCTCCATGCAAATGATGGGTGAGTTGGTGATGGGATACCAGACTGCTACAGCAACAGGCTGAGATAGGATAGAGGTGACAACAGGCAGTCTTACTGATGGAATAAATATGTTGCAGGAAGATCATTTCATGGTCAAATTACAATGGCAAGATTACAAGTTTTCTGTTTCAGGATCACACGGTTGCTGTGGAGAGGGATGGATTGGGTGCTTTAGGAAAGGAGTTTGCAGTATGGATAGAACACAATGGATCAGTTCTTCCTCACTTTTAGTTGGAAGAATTGCGGAGAATTGACTACTCCTGCTCCTGGTTCTTATGTTGAACACTGGTTAAATGTTCTGGTAATTGAATAACAGTGGAGGAGATGAGAGAGGTGATGGAGAGATAGAGCATGGTGTCATCACCATTTACGTAAAAGCTAAGTACTTTGGGATGATGTTGCTGAGAGGCAGCATGTAGATGAGATATAGAACGGGGAAGGGATAGATTCTTGAGGGACATCAGGAGGTAACGGTGGAGGAGTGGAATGAGAAGATAATGAAGTGTGGAAGCAGAGGCTGGAGAGGCATTGGAGGAGGAGGATGTGGTCAGCTACTTGAAAGGACTTCTTGACAACTAGGATTCTGGTGGGCATTTCACAGTGATACCAACCAGGAAAATCACATATCCAGTTTTAAAACCTTTAATGAAGCTCTTGCTGAAAGCTAATCCAGTCAGAAAAGACCAAGCCAGCAAGCTGACCAATGAAGTGACTGAGTTCTGAGGATTGGAAAAGAGGACAAAAGGTTTGATAAAGAAGGGAAAATAGACAATATGAGTGAAACTGCAGAGAAAACAGGGACTGTAAAAACCTTTAGAACTATATGAAGAGAAAAAGATTAATAATGACAAATGTAAGTCCCATACGGTAAGAAACCTGGAGGACTATAATGGGGACCAAAGAAACGCCAGAGGAATTGAGCACATGTTTCTGGTTCTGCCTTTACAGAAGAGGACCTCGGTAACTTCCCAGAAATGTTCAGGAACTAAGGATCCAGTGACAGGGCGTAATTAAAGGAAATCAGCATCAGTAAGACAGTGGAGCTGGGAAATGTAATGGGGTTAAAAGTCCACAGGGCCTAATAATCTACCTCCCAGAGTACTGAAGGAAACGGACCTGGAAATAATGGATACATTTTTTGGTCATCTTCCAAAATTCAAAAGACACTGGCAAAATTCCTACAGGTTAGAGAGTAACAAATGTAATTCCAGTATTTAAAAAGGGAGGGAGAGAAAACAAAACAGATCTATTAACCGAACAACAGGTGAGGAATAGGCTGGAATCTATTATAAAAGATGTGACAACAGAGCATTTGGAAAGCAATAACCAGATTGAATGATGTCAGCAGGGTTTCTGAAGGATAAATTGTTCTTTTCAAATTTTCTTTATTCACTCATGGGACATGGGTCAGCATTTATTGCCCTTCCCTAGTTGTGCTTGAGAAGGTGGGGGTGAGCTGCCTTTTTGAACCACTGCAGTCCACCTGCTGAGGGTTGACCCACAATGCCCTTAGGGAGGGAATTCCAGGATTTTGACCCAGCGACATTGAAGGAACAGCGATATATTTCCAAGTCAGGATGGTGAGTGACTTGAGGGGAACTTGAAGCTGGAGGTGTTCTCATTTATCTGCTGCCCTTGGCCTTCCAGGTGGAAGTGGTCATGGGTTTGGAAGGTGCTGACTGAGGATCTTTGGTGAATTTCTGCAGTGGATCTTACAGATGGTACACACTGCTGCTACTGAGCATCAGTGGTGGAGGGAGTTGATGCTTGGGGATATGATGCCAATCACACAGGCTGCTTTGTCCTGGATGGTGTCAAGTTCCTGAGTGATGTTGGGGTTGCACCCGTCCAGGTAAGTGGAAAGTATTCCATCACACACCTGACGTGTGCCTTGTAAATGATGGATATACTTTGGGGAGTCAGGAAGTGAGTTATTTGTTGCTGTACTCCTTGTGTCAGACCTTTTCTTGTAGCCACTGTTTATGTGGCATGTCCAGTTGATTTCCATGTTTGAACCAAGGCTGTAATGAGGTCAGGAGCTGAGTGGCCCTGGTGGAACCCAAACTGGGTGTCACTGAGCAGGTTATTGCTGAGCTGAGGTGTTGCCTGATAGCACTGTTAATGACACCTTCCAGCATTTTGCTGATCAGACTGAAGGACAGGTAACTGGCAAGGTTGGATTTGTCCTGCTTTTTGTAACAGGACATACCCAGGACATTTTCCACGTTGTTGCATAGATGCCAGGACTACAGAAGTTCTGGAGCACAGGTCTTCAGTACTATTGCCAGAATGTTGTCAGGGCCCATAGCTTTTGCAGTATCCAGTGCCCCTAACTATTCTTGATATTTCAGCGTACAAACTGAATTGACTGGAGACTGGCATCTGTGATGCTAGAGACCACTGGAAGAGGAGATGGATCATCCACTCGGCAATTCTGGCTGAAGATTGGTGCAAATGCTTCAGCCCTACCTTTTGCACTGACGTGCTGGATTCTTCTGTCTTTGAGGATGGGGATACTTTGGAGCCACCTCCTCCAGTGAGTTGTTTAATTACCCACCACCAGTCATGACTGGAATGACAAGATTGCAGAGTTTAAGTCTGATCTGTTGGTGGTGGGATTGCTCAGCTCTGCCTATCACTTGCTGTTTGTCATGCAAGTAAGCCTGTTTAGTAGCTTCACCAGGGTGACACCTCACCTTCAGGTATGCCTAGTGCTGCTCCTGGCATGTCACCCCTGCACTCTCCATTGAACCAGGGTTGATCCCCTGGCTTGATGGTAATGGTTGAGTGGAGCATATGCTTTGTGGGCCATGAGGTTACAGATTGTGCTGGAGTACAATTCTCCTGCTGTTGATGGCCCACAGCGCCTCATGGATGCCCAGTCTTGAGTTGCTAGATCTGTTTGAAGTTTGTCCCATATAGCACGGTGATAGTGCCACACAACGTGATGGAGGGTATTCTCAATGTGAAGATGGGACTTTTTCCCTACAGGGACTGTTTAATGGTCACTCTTACAGATATTGTCATGGACAGCTGCTTCTACAGCTGGCAGATTGGTAAGGATGAGGTGAAGTATGTTTTTCCTCTTGTTTGTTCCCTCATCACCTGCCGCAGACCCAGCCTAGGAGTTATGTCCTTTCGGACACGACCAGCTCGATCAGTCTGCTGCCGAGTCACTCTTTGTGATGGACATTGAAATTCCCATCCAGAGGACATTTTGTGCCTTGCCATCCTCAGACCTTCCTACAAGTGTTGCTCAACATGGAGGAGTATTGATTCATCAGCCGAGGGAGGACAGTACAATGTAATCAGCAGGTAATCTATGTCATTTATACCTCACATATCCCATCCACTGTAAACTTAAAGTTGTCCAAAACCATGCCCCATCGTGCCCTCCATCACACCAAGACCAGTTCAGCCCATCACCCCTGTACCCTCTGTCCTACCAAGACCAGTTCAGTCCATCATCCCGTGCCCTCTGTCCTACCAAGACCAGTTCAGCGCATCACCCCTGTGCCCTCTGTACTACTAAGACCAGTTCACCCATCACCCCTGTGCCCTCTGTCCTACCAAGACCAGTTCACCCATCACCCCTGTGCCCTCTGTCCTACCAAGACCAGTTCACCCATCACCCCTGTGCCCTCTGTCCTACCAAGACCAGTTCACCCATCACCCCTGTGCCCTCTGTCCTACTAAGACCAGTGACCAGTTCAGCCCATCACCTCTGTGCCCTCTGTCCTACCAAGACCAGTTCAGTCCATCATCCCGTGCCCTCTGTCCTACCAAGACCAGTTCAGTCCATCATCCCGTGCCCTCTGTCCTACCAAGACCAGTTCAGCCCATCACCCCTGTGCCCTCTGTCCTACCAAGACCAGTTCAGCCCATCACCCCTGTGCCCTCTGTTCTACGAAGACCAGTTCAGCTCATCACCCCTGTGCCCTCTGTTCTACCAAGACCAGTTCAGTCCATCATCCCGTGCCCTCTGTCCTACCAAGACCAGTTCAGCTCATCACTCCGTGCCCTCTGTCCTACCAAGACTAATTCAGCCCATCACCCCTGTGCCCTCTGTCCTACTAAGACCAGTGACCAGTTCAGCCCATCACCTCTGTGCCCTCTGTCCTACCAAGACCAGTTCAGCTCATCACTCCGTGCCCTCTGTCCTACCAAGACCAGTTCACCCATCACCCCTGTGCCCTCTGTCCTACCAAGACCAGTTCACCCAGCACCCCTGTGCCCTCTGTCCTACCAAGATCAGTTCACCCATCACCCCTGTGCCCTCTGTCCTATCAAGACCAGTTCAGCCCATCATCCGTATGCCCTCTGTCCTACCAAGACCAGTTCACCCATCACCCTTGTGACCTCTGTCCTATCAAGAGCAGTTCAGCCCATCACCCCTGTGCCCTCTGTTCTACTAAGACCAGTTCATCCATCACTCCTGTGCCCTCTGTCCTACCAAGACCAGTTCACCCATCACTCCTGTGCCCTCTATCCTATCAAGACCAGTTCACCCATCACCCCTGTGCCCTCTGTCCTATCAAGACCAGTTCAGCCCATCATCCGTGTGCCCTCTGTCCTACCAAGACCAGTTCACCCATCACCCTTGTGACCTCTGTCCTATCAAGAGCAGTTCAGCCCATCACCCCTGTGCCCTCTGTTCTACTAAGACCAGTTCATCCATCACTCCTGTGCCCTCTGTCCTACCAAGACCAGTTCATCCATCACTCCTGTGCCCTCTATCCTATCAAGACCAGTTCAGCCCATCACCCCTGTGCCCTCTCTCCTATCAAGACCAGTTCAGCCCATCACCCCTGTGCCCTCTGTCCTACCAAGACCAGTTCAGCCCATCACCCCTGTGCCCTCTGTCCTACCAAGACCAGTTCAGCCCATCACCCCTGTGCCCTCTGTTCTACCAAGATCAGTTCAGCCCATCACCCCTGTGCCCTCTGTTCTACCAAGACCAGTTCACCCATCACCCCTGTGCCCTCTGTCCTACTAAGACCAGTGACCAGTTCAGCCCATCACCCCTGTGCCCTCTGTTCTACCAAGACCAGTTCACCCATCACCCCTGTGCCCTCTGTCCTACCAAGACCAGTGACCAGTTCAGCCCATCACCCCTGTGCCCTCTGTTCTACCAAGACCAGTTCAGCCCATCACCCCTGTGCCCTCTGTCCTACCAAGACCAGTTCACACATCACCCCTGTGCCGTCTGTCCTATCAAGACCAGTTCAGCCCATCACCCCTGTGCCCTCTGTCCTATCAAGACTAGTTCACCCATCACCCCTGTGCCCTCTGTCCTACGAAGGCCAGTGACCAGTTCAGCCCATCACCTCTGTGCCCTCTGTACTACTAAGACCAGTTCACCCATCACCCCTGTGCCCTCTGTACTACTAAGACCAGTTCACCCATCACCCCTGTGCCCTCTGTCCTACCAAGACCAGTGACCAGTTCAGTCCATCACCCCTGTGCCCTCTGTCCTATCAAGACCAGTTCAGCCCATCACCCCTGTGCCCTCTGTCCTACCAAGACCAGTTCACCCATCACCCCTGTGCCCTCTGTCCTACCAAGACCAGTTCAGCCCATCACCCCTGTGCCCTCTGTTCTACCAAGACCAGTTCAGCCCATCACCCCTGTGCCCTCTGTTCTACCAAGACCAGTTCACCCATCACCCCTGTGCCCTCTGTCCTACTAAGACCAGTGACCAGTTCAGCCCATCACCCCTGTGCCCTCTGTTCTACCAAGACCAGTTCAGCCCATCACCCCTGTGCCCTCTGTCCTACCAAGACAAGTTCACCCATCACCCCTGTGCCGTCTGTCCTATCAAGACCAGTTCAGCCCATCACCCCTGTGCCCTCTGTCCTATCAAGACTAGTTCACCCATCACCCCTGTGCCCTCTGTCCTACGAAGGCCAGTGACCAGTTCAGCCCATCACCTCTGTGCCCTCTGTACTACTAAGACCAGTTCACCCATCACCCCTGTGCCCTCTGTACTACTAAGACCAGTTCACCCATCACCCCTGTGCCCTCTGTCCTACCAAGACCAGTGACCAGTTCAGCCCATCACCTCTGTGCCCTCTGTCCTATCAAGACCAGTTCACCCATCACCCCTGTGCCCTCTGTCCTACTAAGACCAGTTCACCCATCACCTCTGTGCCCTCTGTACTACTAAGACCAGTTCACCCATCACCCCTGTGCCCTCTGTACTACTAAGACCAGTTCACCCATCACCCCTGTGCCCTCTGTCCTACCAAGACCAGTTCACCCATCACCCCTGTGCCCTCTGTCCCACCAAGACCAGTTCACCCATCACCCCTGTGCCCTCTGTCCTACCAAGACCAGTTCACCCATCACCCCTGTGCCCTCTGTCCTACCAAGACCAGTTCACCCATCACCCCTGTGCCCTCTGTCCTACCAAGACCAGTTCACCCATCACCCCTATGCCCTCTGTCCTACCAAGACCAGTTCACCCATCACCCCTGTGCCCTCTATCCTACCAAGACCAGTTCACCCATCACCCCTGTGCCCTCTGTCCTACCAAGACCAGTTCACCCATCACCCCTATGCCCTCTATCCTACCAAGACCAGTTCACCCATCACCCCTGTGCCCTCTGTCCTACCAAGACCAGTTCACCCATCACCCCTGTGCCCTCTGTCCTACCAAGACCAGTTCACCCATCACCCCTGTGCCCTCTATCCTACCAAGACCAGTTCACCCATCACCCCTATGCCCTCTATCCTACCAAGACCAGTTCACCCATCACCCCTGTGCCCTCTGTCCTACCAAGACCAGTTCACCCATCACCCCTGTGCCCTCTGTCCTACCAAGACCAGTTCACCCATCACCCCTATGCCCTCTGTCCTACCAAGACCAGTTCAGCCCATCATCCGTGTGCCCTCTGTCCTACCAAGACCAGTTCACCCATCACCCCTGTGACCTCTGTTCTACCAAGACCAGTTCACCCATCACCCCTGTGACCTCTGTCCTACCAAGACCAGTTCACACATCATCCCTGTGCCCTCTGTCCTACCAAGACCAGTTCACACATCATCCCTGTGCCCTCTGTCCTACCAAGACCAGTTCAGCCCATCACCCCTGTGCCCACTGACTGACACTGACTCCCAGTTAAGGAGCATCTCCATTTTAAGATTCTCATTTTTGTTTGCAAGTCTCATTGTGGTCCATTCCCTGCCAATCTATCCAGCTTTTAGAAGAGAATGAGACTGCAATGCTGAAGAGTCACATTTGGGAGCTTTGGTGTTGGAAAAGCACAGCAGGTCAGGCAGCATCTGACAAGAAGGAGAATCGACGTTTAGGGCATAAGCCCTTCATTAGGAATGTGGGATGAGGGGAAGGGGACTGTGAGATAGGTAGGAGGGTGGGTGTGGGGCTGGGGTCAGGTAGCTGGGAAGGTGATAGGTAGGTGGGGAGTGATGGTGATAGGTTGGAGGGGAGGATGGAATGGAGGGGAACCCTCTGCAATGTCTCTGCTCATTCAATCGTGAACCTTGTGTATCCCTGATTGTAGTAACTCTGCACTTTGTGTCTGTGCCTGCAGCTGCTCTGAGCCTCAGCTCTAGAATGCTCTCTGTGAAGATTTCTGGCCTCGTGACTTCACCTTCCTCCTGGTAGGCACTTCTTTAAATCTCAATCTCACCAACCTGGTCATCTGCATTAGTATGACAATACCTGGCTCGATGCCAAATTTTGCTTTCTAACACTGCAAAGTGTTTTAATACCCTAAAGAAGTACGCAAATTCAAACTGTTGTAGTTCTGTCATTAGGATTTTACCAGTCTAGTATTAACAAACCTGTATCCATTTACATTTAACCCGTGTAATACAGACAGTCCTGTGCCTACCAATACTGTACTCATAGGTACTGTGCCAGTATAATACTTGCATATCTATACTCACAAATACTAGATTAGATTACTTACAGTGTGGAAACAGGCACTTCGGCCCAACTAGTCCACACCGACCCGCCGAAGCGCAACCCACCCAGACCCATTCCCCTACATTTACCCCTTTACCTAACACTACGGGCAATTTAGCGTGGCCAATTCACCTGACCTGCACATCTTTGGACTGTGGGAGGAAACTGGAGCACCCGGAGGAAACCCACGCAAGACACGGGGAGAATGTGCAAACTCCACACAGTCAGTTGCCTGAGTGGGGAATTGAACCCGGGTCTCAGGCGCTGTGAGGCAGCAGTGCTAACCACTGTGCCACCGTGCCGCCCACTTCAGTATAATTTTAAATTATTCACTTTTGACGTGAATCACATGTAGGCCAGGCTGCATAAGGATGGCAGATTTGTTAAAGAACATTGGTGAATTGAATGGGTTTTTTAAAATGAGAATTGACTTGATTCAGTATTCGGCAAACGTGAGGACTGCAGATGCTGGAGATCAGAGTCGAAAGTGTGATGCTGGAAAAACACAGCAGGTCAGGCAGCATCCGAGGAGCAGGAGTATTGACATTTCTGGCAAAAGCACTTGGCTTTTGCCCAAAACATTGACTCTCCTGCTCCTCGGATGCTGCCTGACCTGCTGTGCTTTTCCAGCACCATACTCTTGACTTGGGTCAGTATTAGACTAGCTTCTTATTTCCAGACTTTTTTAAAATTGAATTTAGATTTCCTTATCTGGCAGGAGGTGGGATTTGAACCCATGAATATTATCCTCATGGTTCTTGGATTACCAATCCAGTCACATTGTCACTACACTATCACTGTCCCCCAAACCATTGGCACCACCAGGGTTATACTAATGCAATGTATGATCAGTACCCATCAACGTTGAAGTCTGTCATTGCACTATTGAAAATATTGTGTCCAAACACAATCACAAGTGCAAAGTCAGAAGAGTGAAGTTTGCTGTTGTACTATGGGATATTTCACCATGATTGGACATGACATTATCATTTCATCTACCCACCTATGAAATGAAATGACAGCATTTTACATTTCACCCTTGGGCTGTTTTGGTAAATAACCTTTTAATGAGTCTTATCATCTGACAACTGCCCCTCCACCTCGGTGGCTCTCTCTCCCCAACACCCACTTCTAGGTCCATTCCTCCTGGATTACCCATCTGGATTTATGAGTGATTGCAGTACGTTCCCGTGGTATGGTTTCTCTTTGCAGGTTTAATCACCTGGCTCCAACCAAGAAACCACAGCAGAGTCAATCCACCCGGAGACAGGTCAGCTCCGATTTCCACCTACGGCCACACAACCCACTCAGAAGATGAACAAGAACGAGAGGACATGCATTTAAAGTGACGTGCACAAGATATTATGTGAGGGGAAACACTTTGACTTAGTGAGTAGCTAATGTTTGGAATATTCTTTCATTTTTATTATTCATGGCTAGGACAGCATTTATTGCCCAGAGGGCAGTTAAGAGTTAGCCACGTTGCTGTGGGTCTGGAGTCACATGGAGGCCAGACCAGGTGAGGCTGGCAGTTTCCTTCCCTGAAGGACACCAATGAACCAGATGTTTGTTTTCAACAATCAATTCACAGTTATCTTTTAATTTCAGATTTTCATTGAATTCAATTGCAACCATGTACTGTGATCCGGGTCCGCAGCACCTTACCTGGATCTCTGGATTAACCTCAAAAAAGTATGGTGCTGGGAAAGCACAGCCAGTCAGGCAGCATCTGAGGAGCAGGAGAGTCGACGTTTTGAGCACAAGCCCTTCATCCTGCTCTTCATCCTCTCCTGCTCCTCGGATGCTGCCTGACCGGCTGTGCTTTTGCACCATCACCTGTTTTGACTCTGATCTCCAGCATCTGCAGTCCTCACTTTCTCCTCTCTGGATGGACAGTCCAGCTGATAAGGGCTTATTCCTGAAGAAGGGCTTATGCCCGAAACGTCGATTCTCCTGTTCCCTGGATGCTGCCTGACCTGCTGCGCTTTTCCAGCAACACATTTCCAATCCAGCTGATAACACCACCAGGCCCTTGCCTCCCCTGCCTGGAAAGGTGATGGAGGCAGGTTCATTGAGGCATTCAAGCGGGCTTCGAATGGTTATTTGAATAGAAACAGTGTACAAGGGCTTAGGGGAAAAGGCAGGAAGTTAGCACTCGGGAATGATGTTTTCTTGAAGAGTTGGTGCAGTCAGTGGGCTGATTGGTCAACTTCTGTGGTCTGCCCGTGTCATGTTCCCCCCCCACCCCACCGAGGCGTGGCTTTAGCCAAGTCTTGTTTTGGTGGCTAGGACACTGTGGCAACACTGGCATGGCACAGCCATACGACATGAAGGCAAAGAGGGAAGGTGGAAAAAGAAAGAAGTGAACAAAGTACTAGCATTCATGTAGCATCTCAGGATAGTTCTGATTCCCACTTTTTTTTATTCATTCACAGGATGACGGTGTCACTAACTAGACCAGTACTTATTGCCCAGAGGTTAGTAAAGAGTCAACCACATTGCTGTGGGTCTGGAGTCACATGTAGGCCAGACCAGTAAGGTTGGCAGTTTCCTGGTTTCATGGTCACCATTAGGCTCATAATTCTAGATATTTGTATTATGGAATTCAAGTGCCACCATCTGACGTGGTGGGATTTCAAACCTAGGTCCCTGGAACACTATCTAGATCTCTCAGTTAACAGTCCACCACACTTAATTAATGAAAAGATATTATTTATTTGGAGGCAGTTCAGAGAAGGTTCACTAGTGTGGAGGGATTGTCTTAGAAGAAAAGGTTAAACAGGCTTGGAATCTATTCACTGGTAATTAGAAGAACGAAAGGTTGGGACACTATTCATTGGAATTTGGGAGGATGAGAGGTGACTTCTTTGAAGCGTTTCGGATTTTTCAGGAGCTTGACAGCTGACAGGATTTTTCCCCTCAAGGGAGAGCCTCGGACCAGAAGACAAGAGTCTCAGAATAAAGGGGGCACCAATTTAAGACTGAGATGAGGGGTGGGGGTGGGGGGGCAGTGTCTGTGTGTATATTTATGGATGAGATGGAGAGATTCTCGGTCAGTCAGGGAATCAAAGCTAAGGGGAAGAAGGCCCACAGTGGATGTGGGAAGTCCTGGATCGTTTTGAATGGAGGGGCAGGCAGGAGGAGCCGAATGGCCTACATCTGTTCCTATTCCTTTTGGTCTTATGGACTTGACTAAACGGTATAACTCAATAAAGGCCGTCTGAAACTGATCAAGAATCTCTCCATCTCAGCCTTAAATATAACCTCTACCATCGGGGAGAAGCTACAGAAGCCTGAACACACACACCAGCCAGTTTCGAAACAGTTTCTACCTTACTGTTGTTAGAATACGGAATGGACTCACAAACTCTTAACATTCGCCTGTACCTGTGTTTTTGTTTTTGCTGCTGTTTACCTGTTATTTACTTATCTGTGCTATTTAACTCTGTGATCTGCCTGTATTGCTCGCAAGACAAAGCTTTTCATTGTGCCTCGGTACATGCGACAATAAATTCAATTAAATTCAATATGTCTATCTCAGTCTTGAATATGCTTAGCCATCTAGCTTCTATCTGATTAATTCCTTTTCAGTAGTGGAGGCTATGCCAGGGTAATAGTGACAGAGGCAAAACCCCTCTCACTCAAATAATTGGAAATTATAACGACTCTCACCAATTTTTATTGCTGCACCATAGAAAGCATTCTATCTGGATACATCACAGCTTGGTATAGAAACTGGTCTGCGCAAGGCTGGAGAAATTACAGAGAGTTGTGAACACAGCCCAGACCATCACAAAAACCAACCTCCCATCCATTGACTCTGTCTACACGCCTCGGGAAAGCAACTAATATAATCAAAGACCCCTCCCACCCTGCTTATACTCTCTTCCACCCTCTTCCATTGGGCAGAGGATTAAAAAACCGTTCAAAAACACATACCAACAGATTCAAGAATAGCTTCTTCCCTGCTGTTATCAAACGTTTGAATGGACCTTTTGAGTTGCACCTCCTGTGTAGCTGTAACACTATATCTTTTTCTTTATTTTTCTTTTCTTTTTTTTATTTTTAAACTAACCCCACAATGCCGCCTAACTGCAGTAGTGCTTATTTTTCCCCAGCACCCATGTTGTGTGAGGCACAGTGAAAGACACAAGGTGCATGAATCTTTATTCAGTTTCCACCACCAGGAAGAAAGGAAACACCCAAGTGGCCAGTGACAAGCAGTGCCCTTAGCTGTAACACTATATTCTGCATTCTGTTTTATTACCCTGATGTCCTTATGGAAGGTATGATTTGTCTGGATAACACATAATATAATACAACATTGTATCTCAGTACACATGACAATAATAAATCAAATCGAATTAATCAGGAAGAAGTCTATCATAAATTATTCGCACTTTAAGTTAACAAGGCATTGGGACTGGCTGAGATACATCCAAAGATTTTTAAGGAAGTAAAGGAAAATTCCAGAGGCACTGACCCTAAAATTTCAGTTTTCCTTTGGCTCTGAGGAGGTGCCAGAAGACTGGAGAACTGCCAACAACACTACAGCCTTATTCACAAAAAAAAGGTTATAGAACATAGAACAATACAGCACAGAACAGGCCCTTCGGCCCACGATGTTGTGCCGAACATTTGTCCTAGCTTAAGCACCCATCCATGTACCTATCCAATTGCCACTTAAAGGTCGCCAATGATTCTGACAATAGAGGTAATCCCAGCATGATCGACCAGTTGATTGAACTTCAGTAGTGGGGACATTTTACAAAATGATTATTCGCGATAGAATCAGACACATCACGGGAGAGGGCGGTTTGATTATGAAACAAGTTGAATTTTTAAAAGGGAAATTGTGTTCAACTAGCTTGTGGGAGCTTTTGAAGAGGTAATGGAAAGGATTGAAGATGGTAATGTTGTTGATGTGATATCAACAGCTTCTTCATTTCCCCACTGCCCACATTATCGCAGTCCCGAGCCTCCAACTTGGCACCGCCCTCCGGACCTGTCGATCTCTGCCACCTCTGACTTATCACCTTCTCCCTCACCTTCATCCAAATATCGCTTTCCCAGCTGCGTTCCCCCCACCCCCACCCCTCCCCCCCCCCCCCCCCCCCACTTATCTCTCAGCCCAATACACAAGCATCATTCGTGATGAGTGGTGATGATGAAACCAGGAAACTGCCAACGCTATTGGGGCATTTGTTACGGTGCCTCACAACAGACTTGTGAGGAAAGTTGTAGGTCGCGGTATTAAAGGGCGAATGATAACATGGATTAAAACAGATGGCCACGGTCAATAGATATTTTTCAGCCTGGAGGTCCCCAGAGGTCAGTATTGGGACCTCTGCTTTTCCTGATATATGTTAATGATCTGCATCTGGGTGCGCAGGAGACAAGTTCCACTAATGTGAGAAGAATTCCCTCCAACAACTTGCCCATCACCGAGGTCAGGCTCACTGGTCTATAGTTCCCTGGCTTGTCTTTACTGCCCTTCTTAAACAGTGGCACCACCTTTGCCAACCTCCAGTCTTCCGGCATCTCACCAGTGACTATCGATGATACAAATATCTCAGCCAGATGCCCAATAATCACTTCTCTAGCTTCCCACAGAGTTCTCGGGTACATCTGATCAGGTCCTGGGGATTTATCCACTTTTAACCGTTTCAAGACATCTAGCACTTCCTCCTTTTAATCTGGACATTTTTCAAGATGTCACCATCTATTTCCCTACAGTCTATATCTTCCGCAGCTCATTCCATACACATACCACCCTCAGTGTGAAAGAATTGCCCCTTAGGTCTCTTTTATATCTTTCCCCTCTCACCCTAAACCTATGCCCTCTAGTTCTGGACTCCCCCACCCCAGGGAAAAGACTTTGTCTATTTATCCTATCCATGTCCCTCATAATTTTGTAAACCTCTAAAGGTCACCCCTCAGCCTCCGATGCTCCAGGGAAAACAGCCACAGCCTGTTCAGCCTCTCCCTGTAGCTCAAATCCTCCAACCCTGGCAACATCTTTGTAAATCTTTTCTGAACCCTTTCAAGTTTCACAACATCTTTCCAATATGAAGGAGACCAGAATTGCACGCAATATTCCAACAGTGGCCTAACCAATGTCCTGTATAGCCGCAACATGACTTCCCAACTCCTGTACTCAATACTCTGACCAATAAAGGAAAGCATACCAAAATGCCTTCTTCACTATCCTACCTACCTGTGACTCCACTTTCAAGGAGCTATGAACGTGCACTCCAAGGTCTCTTTGTTGAGCAACATTCCCTAGGATCTTACCATTAAGTGTATAAATCCTGCTAAGATTTGCTTTCCCAAAATGCAGCAGCTCGCATTTATCTGAATTAAACTCCATCTGCCACTTCTCAGCCCATTGGTCTGAGATCCTGGTCCAGATCCTGTTGTAATCTGAGGTAACCCTCTTCGCTGTCCACTACACCTCCAATTTTGGTGTCATCTGTAAACTTACTAACTGTACCTCATATGCTGCATTTGGATGGGTATATGAATAGGAAGGGTTTGGAGGGATATGGGCCGGGTGCTGGCAGGTGGGACTAGATTGGGTTGGGATATCTGGTCGGCATGGACGGGTTGTACCGAAGGGTCTCTTTCCATTATGTACATCTCTATGACTCTATAATTGTAAACTGTGGGGAGGATACTTTGGGATTCTGAGAGGACAGCAACAAGTTGGAGAAGTGGGCAGCGAGGTGGCAGATGAGGTTCAATGCTGAGTAGTGTAGTCAGAAGACACTTTGGTTGTAAGAACACTGAAAGACAATATAAGATGGGTGTACAGTTCTAAAGAGAATGCAGGAGCAGAGGAACGATACATATATATGTCCAGATCACAGAAGGTGGCAAGAAACATGGAGGGGGCAGTAAATAAGCAGTAAATAAGGGCATCACATACAAGAGTGGAGAGTGTGGTGCTGGAAAACCACAGCAAGTCAGGCAGCATCCGAAGACCAGGAGAATCAATGTTTTGGGCATAAGCCCTTCATCAGGAATGATGCTTGTGTGTTGGGGCTGAGAGATAAGTGGGGGGTTGGGGGGAACGCAGCTGGGAAAGCGATAGGTGGATGAAGGTGAGGGAGAAGGTGACAGGTCAGAGGGGGCAGAGATGGACGGGTCCAGAGGGCGGTGCCAAGTTGGAGACTTGGGACTGGGATAATGTGGAGGGAGGGGAAATGAGGAAGCTGTTGAAATCCACATTTATCCTGTGTGGTTGCAGGGTCCCAAGGCAGAATATGAGGCATTCCTCCCTCAGGAATTGGGTGGTAAGGTTTTGGCGATGGAGGAGGCTCAGGACCTGCATGTCCTTGACAGAGTGGGAGGGGGAGTTGAAGTGTTCAGCCACAGGGTGGTGGGGTTGGTGGGTGCCGGTGTCCCAGAGATGTTCTCTGAAATGATCTGCAAGAAGGCATGCTGTCTCCCCCATGTAAAAGAGACCATATCCAGTGCAACGGATGCAGTAGATGACATTGGTAGAAGTACAAGTAAATTTCTGACGGATGTGGAAGGATCCCTTTGGATTGCACGTAGGTGAGGGGAGTGGTATGGGCGCAGGTTTTGCACTTCCTGCAGTGGCAGAGAAAGGTGCAAGGAGTGGGGTGAAAACTGGTGGTAGTGGTGGTGGGGGGGAGGACGTGGACCTGACGAGGAAGTCGCGGAGGCAATGATCTTTTCAGAACACTGATAGGGGTGGGGAGGGAAATATATCTCTGGTGATGGGGTCCGTTTGGAGGTGGCTGAAGTGGCGGAGGATGATGCAATGTATGCGGAGGTTGGTGGGGTGGAAGATGAGGACTCGGCAGAAGTTCAGCGTCACTTGTTAAAATGTGGGTTAATTTGGAAGAGGCATTATGGGTTTTTGTCTGACTCACTCAATAGAGATTTTGGAAGGTAGAGAGGGTAAATGAGTGTAATCCTGCTGGTGTACGTGGATTTTGAGAAGGTAATTAATACAGTGGCACACAACAGATTGTGAGGCAGCTCATAGTTCATGGAGTTAAAGACTAGCAACATGGATCAAAATTGGCTGAGGAAAAAGGAACAAGCAGTAATGTTTAATGGATATTTCCCAAAGTGGAGGAAGGTTAGCAGTGGAGTTCTGCAGGAATTGGTATTTGGACTCTTGACTTTTCTGAAATATATTTGTGATCTAGATCTTGATGTTCATGAGACATAGTTTGTGGGTGGTACAAAACTTAGTAGAATTGAAAACTGTGTAGACAGTACAGAACATCAAAGGGACATTGACATGTTAATGGAATAGGCAGATTGGTATCAGATTTTGGCAGATAAATGCAATTCAATGAGGAGAAGTGTGAGGTGGGCCATAATTGTACAAAAATCATTGAGAGACAGTATTAAGTAAAGAGTACTATTGTAAAGGGGGTGCAGAAGTAGAGAGATCTAGGTGGATCTGTGTTATTAAAGGTGGCAGGACCAGTAGAGAGAGCAGTTAATAAAGCATACAATATCCTTAGGCTTCAGTATTGCAGAATAAAATCTAAGAGCAGAGAGATTATGCTAAACTTGTGTAGGGCACTAATCAGAAAACTGTGCAAGTCTGGGTGCCACACTTTCAGAAGGATGACGGAGACAGAAGGAGAGATATGTAGTCAGATTCCAAAAAGATGAGGAAAAAACAGGATTGTTATGGTGGGTGATTTTAAGTTCTCCCATATTGACTGGGAGTCCGTTAGTGCCAGGAGTTTAGAAGGGGAGCAATTTGTTAGGTGTGACTAGGAGGGTTTTCTTGAAACAGCATGTGGACAGTCCGATGAGAGAGGGGGCCATATTTGACCTGGTATTGGAAAATGAGCCTGGCCAGGTGATCAAAGTTTCGGTGGGGGGAGCATTTTGGGAATAGTGACCATAATTTGATTAGTGTTTAGATACTTATGAATAAGATCAAGAGTGGATCTTGGATAAAGATTAATTTGGAGGAAGGCCAACTATAATTAAATTATGCAAGCATTGGAAAATGTGGATTGGGGGTGACTGTTTGAGGGTTATTCCACATCTGGCATGTGGGAGTCTTTTAAAGACCAGTTTAATTTGAAAGTAGGATAGGCACTGTCCTGTGAAAATGAAGGACAGGAATGGCAGGACTCAGGAACCTTGGATGACAGAGGATATTATTGGTTTAGTCAAAAAAAGGAAACATAACTAAGGTCCAAGCAGCTAAAAACAAATAAAGTCCTTGAAGGATATCGAGAAAGTAGCAAGTGGCTAAGTATTGTCCTTGGCCGGCAGGGTTAAGGAGAATCCCAAGGCATTTTAAACGTATATTAGGAGCAAGAGGGTAGCTAGGGCCCACTCAAGGATAAAGGTGGGAGGTTATGTGTGGAGCCGGAGGAAATGGGTGAGATCCTTAATGCTTTACATCAGTACTCACCAAAGAAAGGGGCATGAGGGATGTTGAGGTTTGGGCAAGGTGTGCAAATACTCTCAGGCAGGTCAACATAATGAAGATATGTGTTAGGTATCCTGAAATACATTAAGGTAGACAAGTTCCCAGGGACAGATGGGGTCCATCCCAGGATACTGTGGGAGGAAATGGCTGGGGCCTTAACAGATACCTTTACATTCTCTTTGGCCTCAGGCAAGGTTCCAGAGGACTGGGGAATGGCCAATGTTGATCCTTTATTTAAGAAGGGAAACAGAGATAACCCAGGTAATTCCAGGCCAATGAGCCTGACATAGTGGTGGGGAAGCTGTTGGAGAAGATACTGAGAGACAGGATTTATTCTAATTTGATTGGGTATTGAGGAGGTGACAAGAATGATTGATGAGGATCAGGCAGTGGATGTTGTCTACATGGACTTCAGTAAAGCAGATAGAGTCATAGAGTCATAGAGATATACAGCATGGAAGCAGCCCCTTTGGTCCAACCTGTCCATGCCGACCAGATATCCCAACCCAATCTAGTCCCACCTGCCAGCACCTGGCCCATATCCCTCCAAACCCTTCCTATTCATATACCCATCCAAATGCCTCTTAAATGTTGCAATTGTACCAGCCTCCACCATTTCTTCTGGCAGCTTACTCCATACACGTACCACCGTCTGCGTGAAACAGTTGCCCCTTAGGTCTCTTTTATATCTTTCCGCTCTCATCCTAAACCTATGCCCTCAAGTTCTGGACTCACCGACTCCAGGGAAAAGACTTTGTCTATTTATCCTATCCATGCCCCTCATAAAGGTCACCCCTCAGCCTCTGAAGCTCCAGGGAAAACAGCCCCAGCCTGTTCAGCCTCTCCCTGTAGCTCAGATCCTCCAACCCTGGCAACATTCTTGTAAATCTTTTCTGAACCCTTTCATCTTTCCGATAGGAAGGAGACCAGAATTGCATGTTGATAAAAAAGCTGGTACAGAAAGTCATGTTTCATGGGATCCGGAGTAAGCTGGCTAGATGAATTCAAAACTGGCTGGATCATAGAAGACAGGGAATAGCAGTGGAAGGGTTCCTTTTGGAATTAAAATCACTAACTAGTGGTGTTCTGCCGGGATCATTGCTGGGACCTTTGTTGTAATATATGCAACTGATCTGCAGGAGTGATTAGAAGGTTTGTAGGTGACACTAACATTGTCAGAGTTGCAGATAACAAGGAGGAATGTCAAAGGATACAGCGGGATGTCGATTGCAGATTTGGGCAGAGAAATGGCAGATGGAGGTTAATCTGGACAAAGGCTAGGTGATGCATTTTGGAAGATCAAATTCAGGTGCAAATTATGCTATTAGTGGTAGAACTCTTCAAAACATTGACTGACAGAGGGATCTCAGTGTACTGATCCCTGAAAGTGGCAATGTGATAAGGTGATCAAGAAGGCATACAGCACGCTTGCCTTCAATGGCCAGGGCACTGAGTATAAAGGTTGGTAAGTTATGTCACAGCCGTACCTGGCAAGATGGGCCATGGTGTTGGAAGTGAGCTACTGGTATGGATTGAGGATTGGCTGTCTGACAGAAGGCAGAGAGTTGGGATAAAAGGTTCTTTTTCAGAATGGCAGCCGGTGACAAGCGGTGTTCCGCAGGGTTCAGTGTTGGGGCCGCAGCTGTTCACATTATATATTAATGATCTGGATGAAGGGACTGGGAGCATTCTAGCGAAGCTTGCTGATGATACAAAGTTAGGTGGACAGGCAGGTAGTACTGAGGAAGTGGTGCGGCTGCAGAAGGAACTAGACAGTTTGGAGGAGTGGTCCAGGAAATGGCTGATGGAATTCAATGTGAGCAAATGCGAGGTCTTGCACTTTGGAAAAAAGAATAGAAACGTGGACTACTTTCTAAATGGTGAGAAAATTTGTAAAGCCAAAGTACAGAAGGATCTGGGAGTGCTAGTTGAGGATTCTCTAAAGCTAAACATGCAGGTTGAGTCCGTGATTAAGAAAGCGAATGCAATGTTGTCAATTATCTCAAGAGGGTTGGAATATAAAAGCACTGTTGTGCTACTGAGACTTTATAAAGCTCTGCTTAGGCCCCATTTGGAGTACTGTGTCCAGTTTTGGTCCCCACACCTCAGGAAGGACATACTGGCACTGGAGCGTGTCCAGCGGAGATTCACACGGATGATCCCTGGAATGGTAGGTCTAACGTATGAGGAACGGCTGAGGATCCTGGGATTGTATTCATTGGAGTTTAGAAGATTAAGGGAGATCTAATAGAAACTTACAAGATAATACATGGCTTGGAGAGGGTGGACGCTAGGAAATTGCTTCCGTTAGGCGAGGAGACTAGGACCCGTGGACACAGCCTTAGAATTAGCGGGGGTAAATTCAGAACAGAAATGCGGAGACATTTCTTCAGCCAGAGAGTGGTGTGCCTGTGGAATTCATTGCCGCAGAGTGCAGTGGAGGCCGGGACGCTAAATCTCTTGAAGGCAGAAATTGATAAATTCTTGATGTCACAAGGAATTAAGGGCTACGGGGAGAATACGGGTAAGTGGAATTGAAATGCTCATCAGCCATGATTGAATGGCAGAGTGGACTCGATGGGCCGAATGGCCTTACTTCCGCTCCTATGTCTTATGGTCTTATGATGGCAGAGTAGGATGTTCCAGTTGAAGGTCTTCTGCTCCGCCCACTCTTTGCCTTTTCTCTTTCTTTTCTGGCCATCTGGCCCTGGGAACTTATCTACCTTAATATAAGGTAAACCTGCCCAAGAGTATTCACATACCTTGCCTGAAACTCAACATCCCTCACGCCCTTTTCTATCATGAATACTGCTGTAGAGTATTGTTTTTTTTTTAAATTTTATCTTCTTAAACTTACTTGGAAGGGAATGGAGGAGACAACTCCTGGACCAGAGGACATGACAGGTGAGTCCCAGACCAGGCCGGTGTAGGGAGGTGTGTCCCACACCAGGCCGGGGCATGGAGGTGAGTCCCAGACCAGGCCGGTGTAGGGAGGCGTGTCCCAGACCAGGCCGTTGTAGGGAGGTGAGTCCCAGACCAGGCCGGTGTAAGGAGGTGTGTCCCAGACCAGGCTGGTGTAAGGAGGTGTGTCCCAGACCAGGCTGGTGTAAGGAGGTGTGTCCCAGACCAGGCTGGTGTAAGGAGGTGAGTCCCAGACCAGGCTGGTGTAAGGAGGTGTGTCCCAGACCAGGCCGGTGTACGGAGGCGTGTCCCAGACCAGGCCGGTGTAAGGAGGTGTGTCCCACACCAGGCCGATGTAGGGAGGTGTGTCCCAGACCAGGTTGGTGTAGGGAGGTGTGTCCCAGACCAGGCTGGTGTAGGGAAGTGTGTCCCAGACCAGGTTGGTGTAGGGAGGTGTGTCCCAGACCAGGCCGGTGTAGGGAGGTGAGTCCCACAGCAGTCCGGCGTAGGGAGCCGTGTCCCAGAGCAGGCCGGTGTAGGGAGGTGTGTCCCACACCAGGCCGGCGTAGGGAGGCGTGTCCCAGACCAGGCCGGTGTAGGGAGGTGTGTCCCAGACCAGGCTGATGTAGGAAAGTGAGTCCCACACCAGGCCGGTGTAGGGAGGCATGTCCCAGACCAGGCCGGTGTAGGGAGGTGACTCCCACACCAGGCTGGTGTAGGGTGGCGTATCCAACACCAGGCCATTGTAAAGAGGTGTATCCCAGAGCAGGCCGGTGTATGGAGGCATGTCCCAGACCAGGCCGGTGTAGGGAGGTGAGTCCCAGACCAGGCCGGTGTAGGGAGGTGTGTCCCAGACCAGGCTGGTGTAGGGAGGTAGGTCCCAGACCAGGCCGGCGTAGGAAGATGTGTTCCAGACCAGGCCGGTGTAGGAAAGTGTGTCCCACACAAGGCTGGTATAGAGTGGCGTATCCAAGATCAGGCCGGTGTAAGGAGGTATGTCCCAGACCAGGCCGGTGTAGGGAGATGTGTCCCAGACCAGGCCGGTGTATGGAGGCATGTCCCAGACCAGGCCAGCGTAGGAAGATGTGTTCCAGACCAGGCCGGTGTAGGAAGGCGTGTCCCAGACCAGGCCGGTGTGTCCCACACCATGTCGGGGCAGGGAGGTGATCCCAGACCAGGCCGGTGTAGAGAGGTGAGTCCAAGACCAGGCCGGTGTAGGGAGGCATGTCCCAGACCAGGCCGGTGTAGGGAGGTGAGTCCCAGACCAGGCCGGTGTAGGGAGGTGTGTCCCACACCAGGCTGGTGTAGGGAAGCGTATCCAAGACCAGGCCATTCTAAGAAGGTGTGTTCCAGACCAGGCCGGTGTAAGGAGGTGTGTCCCAGACCAGGCCGGTGTAAGGAGGTGTGTTCCAGACCAGGCCGGTGTAAGGAGGTGAGTCCCAGACCAGGCTGGTGTAAGGAAGCGTGCTCCAGACCAGGCCGGCGTAGAGAGGTGTGTCCCAGACCAGGCTGGTGTAGGGAGGTGTGTCCCAGACCCGACTAGTATAGGGAGGCACGTCCCAGACCAGGCCGGTGTAGGGTGGTGAGTCCCAGAGCAGGCCGGTGTAGGGAGGTGAGTCCCAGACCAGGCTGGTGTAAGGAAGGGTGCTCCAGACCAGGCCGGTGTTGGGAGGTGAGTCCCAGGCCAGGCCGGTATAGGGAAGGATGCCCCAGACCAGGCCGGTGTAGGGAGGTGAGTCCCAGAGCAGGCCGGTGTAGGGAAGGATGCCCCAGACCAGGCCGGTGTATGGAAGGATGCCCCAGACCAGGCCGGTGTAGGGAGGTGAGTCCCAGAGCAGGCCGGTGTAGGGAGGTGTGTCCCAGACCAGGCCGGTGTAGGGAGGTGAGTCCCAGACCAGGCCGGTGTAGGGAGGGATGCCCCAGACCAGGCCGTTGTCGGGAGGTGTGTCCCAGACCAGGCAAGTATAGGGAGGTGTGTCCCAGACCAGGCTGGTGTAGGGAAGGATGCCCCAGACCAGACTGGTGTAGGGAGGTGTGTCCCAGACCAGGCCGGTGTAGGGAGGCGGGTCCCAGACCAGGCCGGTGTAGGGAGGGATGCCCCAGACCAGGCCGTTGTAGGGAGGTGTGTCCCAGACCAGGCCGATATAGGAGGTGAGTCCCAGACCAGGTCAGTATAGGGAGGTGAGTCCCAGACCAGGCCAGTATAGGGAGGTGAGTCCCAGACCAGGCCAGTAAAGGGAGGTGTGTCCCAGACCAGGCCGGTGTAGGGAGGTGTGTCCCAGACCAGGCCGGTGTAGGGAAGGATGCCCCAGACCAGGCCGGTGTAGGGAGGTGTGTCCCAGACCAGGCCGATATAGGAGATGAGTCCCAGACCAGGCCAGTATAGGGAGGTGTGTCCCAGACCAGGCTGGCGTAGGGAAGGATGCCCCAGACCAGGCCGGTGTAGGGAGGTGTGTCCCAGACCAGGCCGATATAGGAGATGAGTCCCAGACCAGGCCAGTATAGGGAGGTGTGTCCCAGACCAGGCTGGCGTAGGGAAGGATGCCCCAGACCAGGCCGGTGTAGGGAGGTGTGTCCCAGACCAGGCCGATATAGGAGATGAGTCCCAGACCAGGCCAGTATAGGGAGGTGTGTCCCAGACCAGGCTGGCGTAGGGAGGTGTGTCCCAGACCAGGCCGGTGTAGGGAGGTGAGTACCAGACCAGGGCAGTATAGGGAGGTGTGTCCCAGACCAGGCCGGTGTAGGGAGGTGTGTCCCAGACCAGGCTAGTATAGGGAGGCGTGTCCCAGACCAGGCCGGTGTAGGGAGATGGGTCCCTGACCAAGCCAGTGTAGGGAGGCGGGTCCTGACCAGGCCGGTGTAGGGAGGCGGGTCCTAACCAGGCCGGTGTGGGGAGATGTGTCCCAGACCAGGCTGGTGTAGGGAGTTGTGTCCCAGACCAGGCCGAGTCGGGTCCTGACCAGGCCGGTGTGGGGAGATGTGTCCCAGACCAGGCCGGTGTAGGGAGGCGGGTCCCTGACCAGGTCGGTGTAGGGAGGCAGGTCCCTGACCAGGCCGGTGTGGGAGACGACTGGAGAATAGCACGGAGAGGGGAGTCCCAGACTGGATGGTGTGGGGGGAGGTAAGTCCAGGACTGAAGGGTACCGCAAGGAGGGGCGTCCCAGACTAGAGGGTAACGTGCGCAGGGGACTGGAAGGTAATGCGGCGAGGTGAGTCCCAGATTGGAGGGTAGCACTGGGAGGGGAGTCCTGGCCAGGAGGGTAGCAGGAAGAGAGAAGCCCCAGGCAGGAGGGTAGTGTGGAGAGGGGATGCCGGATTGGAGGGTAGCATGGGGAGGGGAGTCCTTGTCAGGAGGGTAGCACTGGGAGGGAAATCACGGACTAGAGGGAAATGCAGGGAGGGGAGTCTCAGACTGGAGGCTAGCTTGGGAAGGGAATCACGGACTAGAGGGTAGCATAGGGAGGGTAGTGCAAGACTGGAGGGTAGCGCGGGGAGGCAACGTCCTTATGGATTGTGGGATGGCTCGGGGAGGTGATGTCCTTATGGACAAGAGGGTAGCGCAGGGAGGTGATGTCCTTATGGACTGGAGGGTAGGACAGGGAGGTGATGCCTTTATGGACTGGAGGGTAGCGTGGGGAGGTTATGTCCTTATGGGCTGGAGGGTAGCGCAGGGAGGTGATGTCCTTATGGGCTGGAGGATAGCGCTGGGAGGTGATGTCCTTATGGACTTGAGGGTAGCGTGGGGAGGTTATGTCCTTATGGCTTGGAGGTGATGTCCTTATGGACTGGAGGGTAGCGCAGGGAGGTGATGTCCTTATGGACTGGAGGATAGCGCAGGGAGGTGATGTCTTAATGGACTGGAGGGCAGCGTGGGGAGGTTATGTCCTTATGGGATAGAGGGTAGTGCGGGGTGCTGATGTCTTTATGGACTGGAGGGCAGTGTGGGGAGGTTATGTCCTTATGGGATGGAGGGTAGCGCAAGGCGGTGATGTCCTTATGGACTGGAGGGTAGCACAAGGAGGTGATGCCTTTATGGACTGGAGGATAGCGCAGGGAAGTGATATCCTCATGGGCTGGAGGGTAGCGCAGGGAGGTGATGCCCTTATGGACTGGAGGGTAGCGCAGGGAGGTGACGTCCTTACGGACTGGAGGGTAGCGCAGGGAGGTGATGTCCTTATGGACTGGAGGGTAGCGCAAGGAGGTGATGATGTCCTTATGGACTGAAGGGTAGCGCAGGGAGGTGATGTCCTTATGGGCTGGAGGGTAGCGCAGGGAGGTGATGCCCTTATGGACTGGAGGGTAGCGCAGAGAGGTGACATCATTATGGACTGGAGGGTAGCGCAGGGAGGTGACATCCTTATGGACTGGAGGGTAGCGCGTGGAGGTGATGTCTTTATGGACTGTAGGATAGCGCAGGGAGGTGATGTCCTTATGGACAGGAGGGTAGCGTGGGGAGGTGATGTCTTTATGGACTGGAGGGTAGCGTGGGGAGGTGATGTCTTTATGGGCTGGAGGGTAGTGTGGGGAGGTGATGTCCTTATGGACTGGAGGGTAGCACAAGGAGGTGATGCCTTTATGGACTGGAGGGTAGCGCAGGGAGGTGATGTCCTTATGGACTGGAGGGTAGCGCCGTGAGGTGATGTCCTTATGGACTGGAGGGTAGCACAAGGAGGTGATGTCCTTATGGGATGGAGGGTAGCGCCGTGAGGTGATGTCCTTATGGACTGGAGGGTAGCACAAGGAGGTGATGTCCTTATGGGCTGGAGAGTAGCGCAGGGAGGTAATGTCTTTATGGGCTGGAGAGTAGCGCAGGGAGGTGATGTCTTTATGGGCTGGAGAGTAGCGCAGGGAGGTGATGTCCTTATGGACTGGAGGGTAGCACAAGGAGGTGATGTCCTTATGGGATGGAGGGTAGCACAAGGAGGTGATGTCCTTATGGGCTGGAGAGTAGCGCAGGGAGGTAATGTCTTTATGGGCTGGAGAGTAGCGCAGGGAGGTAATGTCTTTATGGGCTGGAGAGTAGCGCAGGGAGGTGATGTCTTTATGGGCTGGAGAGTAGCGCAGGGAGGTGATGTCTTTATGGGCTGGAGGGTAGCGTGGGGAGGTGATGTCTTTATGGGCTGGAGGGTAGCGTGGGGAGGTGATGTCTTTATGGGCTGGAGGGTAGCGTGGGGAGGTTATATCCTTATGGACTGGAGGGTAGTGCAGGGTGGTGATGCCTTTATGGACTGGAGGGTAGCGTGGGTAGGTGATGTCCTTATGGACTGGAGGGTAGCGCCGTGAGATGATGTCCTTATGGACTGGAGGGTAGCACAAGGAGGTGATGTCCTTATGGGCTGGAGAGTAGCGCCGTGAGGTGATGTCCTTATGGACTGGAGGGTAGCACAAGGAGGTGATGTCCTTATGGGCTGGAGAGTAGCGCAGGGAGGTGATGTCTTTATGGGCTGGAGAGTAGCGCAGGGAGGTGATGTCTTTATGGGCTGGAGAGTAGCGCAGGGAGGTGATGTCTTTATGGGCTGGAGGGTAGCGTGGGGAGGTGATGTCTTTATGGGCTGGAGGGTAGCGCGGAGAGGTTATATCCTTATGAACTGGAGGGTAGTGCAGGGTGGTGATGCCTTTATGGACTGGAGGGTAGCGTGGGGAGGTGATGTCCTTATGGACTGGAGGGTAGCGCAGGGAGGTGATGTCCTTATGGACTGGAGGGTAGCGCGGGGAGGTGATGTCCTTATGGACTGGAGGGTAGCACAAGGAGGTGATGCCTTTATGGACTGGAGGGTAGCGCAGGGAGGTGATGTCCCTATGGACTGGAGGGTAGCGCCGTGAGGTGATGTCCTTATGGACTGGAGGGTAGCACAAGGAGGTGATGTCCTTATGGGCTGGAGGGTAGCGCCCTGAGATGATGTCCTTATGGACTGGAGTGTAGCACAAGGAGGTGATGTCCTTATGGGCTGGAGAGTTGCGCAGGGAGGTAATGTCTTTATGGGCTGGAGAGTAGCGCAGGGAGGTGATGTCTTTATGGGCTGGAGAGTAGCGCGGAGAGGTTATATCCTTATGGACTGGAGGGTAGTGCAGGGTGGTGATGCCATTATGGACTGGAGGGTAGCGTGGGGAGGTGATGTCCTTATGGACTGGAGGGTAGCGAAGGCAGGTGATGCCTTTATGGACTGGAGGGTAGCGTGGGGAGGTGATGTCCTTATGGACTGGAGGGTAGCACAAGGAGGTGATGTCCTTATGGGCTGGAGGGTAGCGCCGTGAGGTGATGTCCTTATGGACTGGAGGGTAGCACAAGGAGGTGATGTCCTTATGGGCTGGAGAGTAGCACAGGGAGGTGATGTCTTTATGGGCTGGAGAGTAGCGCAGGGAGGTGATGTCTTTATGGGCTGGAGAGTAGCGCAGGGAAGTGATGTCTTTATGGGCTGGAGGGTAGCGTGGGGAGGTGATGTCTTTATGGGCTGGAGGGTAGCGCGGAGAGGTTATATCCTTATGGACTGGAGGGTAGTGCAGGCTGGTGATGCCTTTATGGACTGGAGGGTAGCGTGGGGAGGTGATGTCCTTATGGACTGGAGGGTAGCGCAGGGAGGTGATGTCCTTATGGACTGGAGGGTAGCGCGGGGAGGTGATGTCTACATGGACTGGAGGATTGCACGGGGAGGTGATGTCCTTATGGACTGCAGGGTAGCGCAGGGAGGTGATGCCTTTATGGACTGGAGGGTAGCGTGGGGAGGTGATGTCTTTATGGACTGGAGGGTAGCATGGGGAGGTGATGTCTTTATGGGCTGGAGGGTAACGTGGGGAGGTGATGTACTTATGGACTGGAGGGTAGCATGGGGAGGTGATGCCTTTATGGACTGGAGGGTAGCGCAGGGAGGTGATGTCCTTATGGACTGGAGGGTAGCGCCGTGAGGTGATGTCCTTATGGACTGGAGGGTAGCGCGGGGAGGTGATGTCCTTATGGACTGGAGGGTAGCGCAGGGAGGTGATGTCTATATGGAGTGGAGGATAGCGTGGGGAGGTGATGTCCTTATTGGCTGGAGGGTAGCGCAGGGAGGTGATATCTTTATGGACTGGAGGGTAGCGCACGGAGGTGATGTCCTTATGGACTTGAGGGTAGCGTGGGGAGGTGATGTCTTTATGGACTGGAGGGTAGCGCAGGGAGGTGATGTCCTTATGGACTGGAGGGTAGCGCCGTGAGGTGATGTCCTTATGGACTGGAGGGTAGCACACGGAGGTGATGTCCTTAAGGGCTGGAGGGTAGCGCCGTGAGGTGATGTCCTTATGGACTGGTGGGTAGCACAAGGAGGTGATGTCCTTATGGACTGGTGGGTAGCACAAGGAGGTGATGTCCTTATGGACTGGTGGGTAGCACAAGGAGGTGATGTCCTTATGGGCTGGAGAGTAGCGCAGGGAGGTGATGTCTTTATGGGTTGGAGAGTAGCGCAGGGAGGTGATGTCTTTATGGGCTGGAGAGTAGCGCAGGGAGGTGATGTCTTTATGGGCTGGAGGGTAGCGTGGGGAGGTGATGTCTATATGGGCTGGAGGGTAGCGCGGAGAGGTTATATCCTTATGGACTGGAGGGTAGTGCAGGGTGGTGATGCCTTTATGGACTGGAGGGTAGCGTGGGGAGGTGATGTCCTTATAGACTGGAGGGTAGCGCCGGGAGGTGATGTCCTTATGGACTGGAGGGTAGCGCCGTGAGGTGATGTCCTTATGGACTGGAGGGTAGCACAAGGAGGTGATGTCCTTATGGGCTGGAGGGTAGCGCCCTGAGATGATGTCCTTATGGACTGGAGTGTAGCACAAGGAGGTGATGTCCTTATGGGCTGGAGAGTTGCGCAGGGAGGTAATGTCTTTATGGGCTGGAGAGTAGCGCAGGGAGGTGATGTCTTTATGGGCTGGAGAGTAGCGCGGAGAGGTTATATCCTTATGGACTGGAGGGTAGTGCAGGGTGGTGATGCCATTATGGACTGGAGGGTAGCGTGGGGAGGTGATGTCCTTATGGACTGGAGGGTAGCGAAGGCAGGTGATGCCTTTATGGACTGGAGGGTAGCGTGGGGAGGTGATGTCCTTATGGACTGGAGGGTAGCACAAGGAGGTGATGTCCTTATGGGCTGGAGGGTAGCGCCGTGAGGTGATGTCCTTATGGACTGGAGGGTAGCACAAGGAGGTGATGTCCTTATGGGCTGGAGAGTAGCACAGGGAGGTGATGTCTTTATGGGCTGGAGAGTAGCGCAGGGAGGTGATGTCTTTATGGGCTGGAGAGTAGCGCAGGGAAGTGATGTCTTTATGGGCTGGAGGGTAGCGTGGGGAGGTGATGTCTTTATGGGCTGGAGGGTAGCGCGGAGAGGTTATATCCTTATGGACTGGAGGGTAGTGCAGGCTGGTGATGCCTTTATGGACTGGAGGGTAGCGTGGGGAGGTGATGTCCTTATGGACTGGAGGGTAGCGCAGGGAGGTGATGTCCTTATGGACTGGAGGGTAGCGCGGGGAGGTGATGTCTACATGGACTGGAGGATTGCACGGGGAGGTGATGTCCTTATGGACTGCAGGGTAGCGCAGGGAGGTGATGCCTTTATGGACTGGAGGGTAGCGTGGGGAGGTGATGTCTTTATGGACTGGAGGGTAGCATGGGGAGGTGATGTCTTTATGGGCTGGAGGGTAACGTGGGGAGGTGATGTACTTATGGACTGGAGGGTAGCATGGGGAGGTGATGCCTTTATGGACTGGAGGGTAGCGCAGGGAGGTGATGTCCTTATGGACTGGAGGGTAGCGCCGTGAGGTGATGTCCTTATGGACTGGAGGGTAGCGCGGGGAGGTGATGTCCTTATGGACTGGAGGGTAGCGCAGGGAGGTGATGTCTATATGGAGTGGAGGATAGCGTGGGGAGGTGATGTCCTTATTGGCTGGAGGGTAGCGCAGGGAGGTGATATCTTTATGGACTGGAGGGTAGCGCACGGAGGTGATGTCCTTATGGACTTGAGGGTAGCGTGGGGAGGTGATGTCTTTATGGACTGGAGGGTAGCGCAGGGAGGTGATGTCCTTATGGACTGGAGGGTAGCGCCGTGAGGTGATGTCCTTATGGACTGGAGGGTAGCACACGGAGGTGATGTCCTTAAGGGCTGGAGGGTAGCGCCGTGAGGTGATGTCCTTATGGACTGGTGGGTAGCACAAGGAGGTGATGTCCTTATGGACTGGTGGGTAGCACAAGGAGGTGATGTCCTTATGGACTGGTGGGTAGCACAAGGAGGTGATGTCCTTATGGGCTGGAGAGTAGCGCAGGGAGGTGATGTCTTTATGGGTTGGAGAGTAGCGCAGGGAGGTGATGTCTTTATGGGCTGGAGAGTAGCGCAGGGAGGTGATGTCTTTATGGGCTGGAGGGTAGCGTGGGGAGGTGATGTCTATATGGGCTGGAGGGTAGCGCGGAGAGGTTATATCCTTATGGACTGGAGGGTAGTGCAGGGTGGTGATGCCTTTATGGACTGGAGGGTAGCGTGGGGAGGTGATGTCCTTATAGACTGGAGGGTAGCGCCGGGAGGTGATGTCCTTATGGACTGGAGGGTAGCGCGGGGAGGTGATGTCTACCTGGACTGGAGGATTGCACGGGGAGGTGATATCCTTATGGACTGGAGGGTAGCGCAGGGAGGTGATGCCTTTATGGACTGAAGGGTAGCGCGGGGAGGTGATGTCCTTATGGACTGGAGGGTAGCGCAGGGAGGTGATGTCTATATGGACTGGAGGATAGCGTGGGGGGGTGATGTCCTTATTGGCTGGAGGGTAGCGCAGGGAGGTGATGTCCTTATGGACTGGAGTGTAGCATGGGGAGGTGATGCCTTTATGGACTGGAGGGTAGCGCAGGGAGGTGATGTCCTTATGGACTTGAGGGTAGCGCGGGGAGGTGATGTCTTTATGGACTGGAGGGTAGCGCAGGCAGGTGATGACCTTATGCACTGGAGGGTAGAGCGGGGAGGTGATGTCCTTATGGGCTCGAGGGTAGCGCAGGCAGGTGATGACCTTATGCACTGGAGGGTAGCGCAGGGTGGTGATGCCCTTATGGACTGGATCATGGCGCGGGGATATGATGTCCGTATGGACTGGAGGGCAGCGTGGGGAGGTGATGTCCTTATGGACTGGATCTTGGCGCGGGGATATGATGTCCGTATGGACTGGAAGGCAGCGTGGGGAGGTGATGTCCTTATGGACTGGATCTTGGCGCAGGGATGTGATGTCCTTATGGGCTGGAGGCAAAGCTTCAAGTTTTTCCGGCCAGTGTAGTATGGAGCCTTGGCCCATGCAGTCTGGTGGCTTGGGGCTGACACAGGCTTGGGTGAAGGGAGAGTAAATTCAAGCACTTTTTAATACTTTTCCTTCTTATACTGGGCTTTTATTTATTTTCCTTTCAATTTTGTATCCAATACTGATGTATCTGTGCTGAAAATGTGTTGCTGGAAAAGCGCAGCAGGTCAGGCAGCATCCAAGGAACAGGAGAATCGACGTTTCGGGCTTAAGCCCTTCTTCAGGAATACTGATGTATCTGTACCTAGATATCTTGTACCGAAGATGGCGCCACAACCAATGTCATTGCCAACTTTTCAGTGATTCAATTGCAGGTGACAATAAAGCTAATTCAATTCAATTCTTTAGTTAGGCCACATTTGGAATTTTATGTGAAATTCTGGTCTCATACTACCAAACGGATGTGGATGCTTTAGAGAGGGTGCAGGGAGGTTTACCAGGATATTGCCTGGTCGGGAGGGTTTTACTTAACATCGAACATTGCAGCGCAGTACAGGCCCTTCGGCCCTCGATGTTGCGCCGACCTGTCATACCAATCTGAAGCCCATCTAACATACACTATTCCATGTACGTCCATGTACTTATGAGGAGAGGTTGAATAAACTCAGATTGTTTTCAATGAAAAGACAAGAGACTGAGGGACGGCCTGCTAGAGATATAGAAAATTATGAGAAACATTGCTCAGGTGGATAGTCAGAGGCTTTTTCCCAGGGCGGAAGGTCAACTACAAGAGGGCACAGGTTCAAGGTGAGATGGCGAGAAATGCAGAGAATGGTTCTCACATAGAGGGTGATGGGTAGCTGGAATGCACTGCCAGTGTTTAAGGCACATGAAGAGGAGGTGAACAGAGGAATAGAAATCGCATATGGTCAATAAGTAATGGGTCTAGATAAGGACTACAAATCTGCTCAGGCTTGTTAGGCCAGAGGGCCTGTTCCTGTGCTGTATTGTGTAACATAGGAGAATGTGCAGATTTATGTGAATGATTCCAGAGATGGGAAACTTCAGTTATGAAGAGAGATTGGAGATGAGAAGGTGAAGAGGAGATTCGATAGGGGCCTGGACAGAGTAAAATGGGAGAAACTGTTTCTGCTTGTGAGAGAATCAATAACAAAGGGAAAAGATTCACAGTGTTTTGCCAAAGAAGAAAGTGAGGAAAAGCATTTTTATGCAGCCTGTAGCTAAGATCTGGAATGCACTGGCTGGACGTATGGTGGAGGCGAATCTCATTGAAATACTGAAGAGGACTTTGGATGATTATTTAAATCGGACCAACATGCAGGGTTTGGAGAAAAGACAGGAGTCTAGCACGAAGCCAAAATACTCAAGAGAGCTGGTCCAGACATGATGGGTTGAATGGTCTCCTTCTGCAATATAACCATTCTGATTCTGCTGGACACATATTGTATGCATGCCTGTGACCATACATGTGCATCAGCATATTTACACTGACAGACAGAAACCTTCATTCATTTCACTCCATTTCGTGTGTCTGGGCCATAAATTTAAAGGCCAACAGCACTTTAGGTTTTGTAAATATTTTGTAAATCTGTACCAAGCATTGGTTAGATTACAGTTGGAGATGGACGTGCAGTTTGGATATCCTGCTGTAGGAAGGACATTAAGGTCATGGAAGGTGCACCGTGCGCCCTCACAAGAATGATGCCAGCCTTAGGAAACTCTAGCTGTGATGATGAATGTTTGTAAGTGAGGAAGACGGAGGACTGGAGCGAGCTGCCAGGGTGAAGAGTTAGTTTTAGATTGCTGTAACAAAGATGGCATTTTTCAGTGTTGTAACTGGCTATCATTCTAATAACGATAACATGGAGCTTGCAGTTTGTTTTTCTGCCTGTTTTTTTTCCAAGAGGTTTTATTGAATTTGGCCACATTTTCTTTTGGTTTCTTCATCGCCCTTGGGAGATAGTGTTCCTAGCAATGGAGGGAGTTGTGTACAAGTTACACCATAGGCGAGACTGAGTGACCATTGTTGGGTCTGACGGTCTATTCCTGTCCTTTCCACATGTGCCTCAAAATTGTCTGTCTTGCAGCAACAATCTGGCATTTTTCCACTTCCGTGTATAGCCAGCCTCACAGCCTTTTGGAAGTGGGAATGCCTTTTCAATCCAGAAAGCCAGTAGGCGAAGGATGGTACTGAAACCAACCTAAACAACTGTCTAACATTTATTTACAGATAGAAAACATTATAAGCATTCATCTCTGAACCCAGCTGCAGTGGGTTTCTCTTTATATCAGCTCAGTTAATGTCTTCCACCATCATATGCTTAAACATGATATAATTGACAATAGCACCCACCATACAGTTCCTTCGGTAATTTATAATGGACTTTGGAGAGTATAGGGTGATGGGTAACTGCCCCCCTCCCTCCCCCGTCCTCAAATGAAATTATTGGATAAAAACATACAAACATATGATTAAAGAGTTGGCCACTCAGTCCATCGAGCCTGCCCCACCATTCAGATGGTCTGATTTTAACTCTACATTCCTGTGTGCCTCTGATGATCTTTCATCCCCATGGTAATCAAGAATTGATCTATCTTTACAGTAAAATATTTAAGGATTCTGCATCCATTGTCTTTTGAGGAAGGGAATTCCAAAGACGAACAACATTCTGAAAGAAAAAAAGTTTCCCCTTCTCTGCTTGAAGTGACTTATCTTTAAGCAATGAGTCTTAGTTCTAGATTCTCCCACAGAAGGAAACATCCTTTCAATACGCACCCAGTCAATTGCCCTCAGAATCTTATATGTTTCAATTAAGTGAACTCTGAATTTTCTAAACTCCGTGGATACAGGACTAAGCTGCTTAGCCTTTCCTCACTCAAATGCCTTCACATATAGTGCTGGCTGAATTTGATTCAGGGCACAACGTTTGGCTTCTTATGTTAAATTGCACTTCCTTGTAACTAACCATGGATCCCCAAAGATGGCAAGAAATATTTGTTCAGGAGTTGGTGGCCTCTGGGCGATAACTCAATCGCAATGTCACTTACAGCCTGGCAATTCTGGTCTCCTTCCTATCGGAAGGATGTTGTAAAACTTGAAAGGATTCAGAAAAGATTAACAAGGATGTTGCCAGGTTTGGAGGGTTTGAGCTATAGGGAGAGGCTGAATAGGCTGGGGCTATTTTCCCTGGAGCATCAGAGGCTGAGGGGTGACCTTATAGAGGTTTATAAAAGGAGCATGGATAGGATAAATAGACAAGATCTTTTTCCCAAGGTGGAGGAGTCTAGAACTAGAGGACATAGGTTTAGGGTGAGAGGGGAAAGATTTAATAGGGACCTTAGGGGCAACGTTTTCATGCAGAGGGTGGTGCATGTATGGAATGAGCTGCCAGAGGAAGTGGTGGAGGCTGGTACAATTACAACATTTAAAAGACATCTGGGTAGGTATATGAGTAGGAAGGGTTTACAGCGATGTGACTAAATGCTGAAAAATGGGACTAGATTAATTCAGAGTCTCTGGTTGGGGTAGACGACCGAAGGGTCTGTTTCCTTGTGATACAGCTCTATGACTCTAATAAAATTGGAACTTTAACTCTTCTGCTCAGGATAGATCTCCACTATTCTCATTTAGATGTCTGGACAATATCCGAATGTACCAAAAGTGTCCAAGAGTTGAAGAAAGGTGTGATCCATGTATTGACAAGCACAGAGGATCTCTGTCTCTGGATTTGACTGGGGAACTGATCTAAGAAAGCAAATTTGTTTCCATGCTATATCGGTAGAGTATAAATCCACAGTTCGTCCAAAATCTGCCAATTTTGAAAATACATGAAGACAACTCTTTATCTGAAATCCTTGGGGCCAGTTGTTTATCAGAATTTAGAATTTTTCCGATTTTGGAATAAATGACATTTTCACAGTGAAATTAAAAAGAATTACCTAACAGCAGACACACGTGTGAATAGTACGAGCGCTGAGACACAATTGATGCCTGCTAGTGCTGGGCCACGTCGCCACGTCACATCTGAGTGACGTTGTTCGAATGGGTGTGGAGTTGGGTCACCTGCTCGCACACCAAAATGACGCTCCACACTCCACGAAAAATTTTCAGATTTTGGAGCTTTGTGGATTTCAGATAAAGCATTGTGTAATATTGTGTAATACTTGTAATATTGAAAGGCCCTTATGACAGAATTATGAAAAACCTTTCCAAAGTAAATTTTTCTGTTCTTCATATAACATTGTGCATCCCTGGCTAGGCCAGCATTTATTGCCCATTTCAAATTGCCAAGATGTCAGTGAAGAGTCAACCACATTGCTGTGGGTCTCGAGTCACATGTAGGCCAGACCAGTTCAGATTAGATTAGATTAGATTAGATTACTTACAGTGTGGAAACAGGCCCTTCGGCCCAACAAGTCCACACCGACCCGCCGAAGCGCAACCCACCCATTGCCCTACATTTTGCCCCTTTTACCTAACACTACGGGCAATTTAGCATGGCCAATTCACCTGACCTGCACATCTTTGGACTGTGGGAGGAAACCGGAGCACCCGGAGACACGGGGAGAATGTGCAAACTCCACACAGTCAGTCACCTGAGTTGGGAATTGAACCCGGGTCTCTGGCACTGTGAGGCAGCAGTGCTAACCACTGTGCCACCATGCCGCCCTGGTTGGTAGATTTCCTTCCTAAAGGACATTAGACACCTACAGCACTGAAACAGACCCTTTGGTCCATAAAAGGCCTCACCAATATCCTGTACAAGCTCAACATGATGTTCCAATTCCTATACTTGAAAGGACTGAGCAATTGCGGCAAGCAGGAACTGATTGTGAAGAAGAGTTATATCATACTCGAAACGTTAACTCTGTTTCTCTCTCCACAAATGGACCTGCTGAGCTTCTCCAACATTCTCTGTGTTTGTTTCAGATTTCCACCATTCACATTATTTTGTCTTTGTTAAAGTGAACTGGATGGGTTTTAAGACAAAATGGTAAGGGTTACCTTTTTATTGCAGATTTTTCCTGAGTCGGAATTTCAATGGCTGCCGTGGTGGGATTCCCATCCGTGTCCCTAAAACATTAACCTCAGGCTGTGCATTACCAGCCCAGTCACATTCCCGCTATGCCACCACCGTGGCTTCTCCATGTATAATTCCCCACAATTTAATACTTTTCATGACCTTGAAAAGCTGTCTCCTGTGTCTCATAAGCACAAAACATAAGCATCAGGATCAGAGGGCCCTTGTGGTGAAATAGTAGCATCCCTATCTCTAAACCAGGAGGCCCGGGTTTATGTCACATCCGCTCCAGAGGGTGTCATAACTTCTCTGAACATGTTGGAAAAATATTAGTCACCCCTTTGAGCCTTCTCTACCATTCAATCATAGCCGATCCCATCTCTCAACCCCACATTCTCCCATATTCCTGTCCATCTTTAACAAACCTGACGATGGACCGCCAACAAATCTCTGGGATTAATAATTCCCCAGAGATTCGCAATGCCCTGACTGATGTAATTTCTCTTCCTCTCAGTCCGAAATGATTGTGCCTTTATTCTGAGGCTCTGCGTCTTTTGTCATTCAGCTGATCAGGAAAACAGCTTTGTACTGGCACCTTGTCAAGAGCTTTCATATTCCTGTGTTTCCAAGAGATTGCCTCTCATTCTTTTAAAATCCAGAGAAAATAGACGCAATTTCCTCAGCCTTTCATCATAGGTCATCCTAGTGAACTTTTGCTGAACCACCTCCAATGTAAGTAGCTCGTTTTGTTAAAGCAAGGAAGCAAAACTGCACACATTGCTTCAGGAGTGATCTTATAGAGTCACAGAGGTGTACAACTCACGATAAGATTCTTCAGCCCATGAAGGCTGTGCCAGTCAAAAACTACCAACAATTCTAATCTCACTTTCAACAGGGAGTGTTGCTGAACAAAGAGACCTTGGAATTCATAGCTCCTTAAAAATGGAGTCGCAGGTAGATAGGGTAGTGAAGAAGGTGTTCGGTATGCTTGCCTTTATTGGTCAGTGCATTGAATATAGGAGTTGGGAGATAACGTTGTGACTATAAAGGACATTGGTTAGGGCCAGTTTTAGAATACCATGTGCAATTCTGGCCTTCCTGCTATAGGAATGGTGTCATGAAACTTGGAAGAGTTCAGAAAAGATGTACAATGATGTTACCAGGGTTGGAGGGTTTCAGCTACATGGAGGGGCTGAAGAATAGGCTGGAGCTATTTTCCCTGGAGCATCAGAGACTGAGGGGTGACCTTATAGAGGTTTATAAAATAATGAGGAGTATTGATAGGCTAAATAGGCAAAGTATTTTCCCTGGGGTGGGGAGTCCAGAACTAGAGGGCATAGGTTTAGGGTGAGAGGGGAAAGATATAAAAGGGACCAAAGGGGCAACTTTTTCACTCAGAGTATGGTGCATGTGTGGAATGAGCTGCCAGAGGACGTGGTGGAGGTTGGTACAATTACAACATTTAAAAGGCATCTGGATGGGTATCTGAATAGAAAGGGTTTATAGGGAAATGGGCCAAATCTTTAGGATGTAGCGTTGTCATGGACAAGTTGGACTGAAGGGTCTGTTTCCATGCTGTACAGATCTTAGCCCATAGTAATGTATGCTCTGGCATCACAAGCACACATTTAAATACACATGAACACAGTGGCTACAAAAGCAGGTCAGAGGCTAGAAATACTGCTGCGAGTAGCTCACCTCCTGACTCCCTAAAGCCTGTCCACCAACTACAGGGCACAAGTCAGGAGGGTGATGGAATATTGAGTCCACACCGACCCTCTGAAGAGCAACTGCAACACCCCTCAAGAAGCTTTACACCATCCAGGATAAAGCAGCCCACTGGATTGGCACCACATCCACAAGCATCCACTCCCTCCACCAGTGACACTCATTGTCAGCAGTGTGTACTATCTACTATCTACAAGATGCACTGAAGAAATTCACCAAAGATCCTCAGACAGCACCTTCCAAACCAACAACCACTTCCATCAAGAATGACAAAAGCAGTAGATATATGGGAACACCACCATCTCCAAGTTTCCCTCCAAGCCACTCACCATCCTAAGTTAGAAATATATTGCCATTCCTTCAGTGTCTCTAGAAAATCCTGGAATTCCCTCCCAAAGTGCATTGTGGGTGAACCCACACCAGGTGTAGTGCAACAGTTCAAGAAGACAGTTCACCACCACTTTCTCAAGGGCAACTAGTAATGGGCAATAAATGCAGGCCAGACAGTGACACCCACATCCCAGAAATGAATTAAAAAAAACCTTAAATGTTCTGAGGCTTTGTGCCTTTATCATCCTTACAAACAGTGAGTTCCAGATTCCCAACACCCTTTCACCAAATCCTTCAATGGGTGGCACTGTTGTGTCTGAATTTGTCTCTCATCTCTAAGTTAGAAGCCAGAGTCTTCAGCAGTTAACAATATCTCACAATATTTCGACCCAACGACTGCGAACGAATGAAGATACAGTTTTGAATCAGTTTGGCGTGAGGTTGGAGGGGAATTTGTTCCCATTCATTTGTTATCCTTGTCGCCTTTTTTTGGTATGGGTCAAATATTTGGAAGATGACATTGAAGAAGACTTGGTGAGTTACTCCAGTGCATCTTGTATAAGGACAGACCAATGTTATAGAGAGTGCGTGTTGAAGGTGGTAATCAAACAGGCTGTTTCTTCCTGAGTGTATTGTTTTGTTTCTATTATGGACTGAATTTTAGGTGGCCGATGTGATTTTTTGAGTTTTAAGTGTTTTATCTTTGCTGTGTATGATAGGATGGGTGTGAAACTGTCAATGGATCAAAATCCTCTGGGGAAGGTTTTTGGTCAAATTTATTTACATCGAAAGTAATAACATCAAACATTCAATCATAGTTCTTTGAAAGTGGATTGGCGGGTAGTTAGGATAGAACATAGAAAATAGAAAAGTACAGCACAGAACAGGCCCTTTGGCCCACAACGTTGTGCCGAGATTTAATCCTAATGTCAAATATAGTAACTTAACCTACGCACCCCTCAACTCACTGCTATCTATGTGCATGTCCAGCAGTCGCTTAAATGTCCCTAATGACTCTGCTTCCACCACCACAGCTGGCAATACATTCCATGCATTCACAACTCTCTGCATAAAGAACCTACCTCTGATGTCTCCTTTATACCTTCCTCCTACTATCTTCAAACTATGACTTCTCATACCAGTCAATCCTGCCCTGGGGAAAGGTCTCTGACTATTGACTCTATCTATTCCTCTCATTATCTTGTATACCTCTCGATCAGGTCTTCTCTCTTCCTCCTTCTCTCCAGAGAGAAAAGTCCGAGCTTATTCAACCTTTCTTCATAAGGCAAGCCCTCCAGTCCAGGCAGCATCCTGGTAAACCTTCTTTGCACCCTCTCCAAAGCCTCTGTATCTTTCCTATAATAGGGCGACCAGAACTGTACACAATATTCCAAGTGTAGTCTCACCAGACACTTGTAGAGCTGCAGCAAAACCTCGCGGCTCTTAAACTCGATTCCCCCTGTTAATGAAAGCCAAAACACCATATGCTTTCTTAACAACCCTATCCACTTGGGTGGCAACTTTGAGGGATCTATGCACTTGCACACCCAGATCCCTCTGTTCCTCCACACTGCCAAGAATCCTGTCTTTAATCCTATATTCAGCATTCGAGTTCGACCTTCCAAAATGCATCACTTCGCATTTATCCAGGTTGAACTTCATCTGCCATTTCTCAGCCCAGCTCTGCATCCTGTCTCTGTCGCGCTGCAGCCTGCAGTAGACCTCTATACTATCGACAACACCTCCAACCTTTGTGTCATCTGCAAATTTACTAAACCACCCCTCAACCTCCTCATCCAAGTCATTTATAAAAACTACAAAGAGCAGTGGCCCAAGAACAGAGCCCTGTGGGACCCCACTCAACACTGACCTCCAGGCAGAATACTTTCCAAAATGAAGAAGTATGCTTGCTTTTATTGGTCAGTGCATTGAGTACAGGGGTTGGGAGGTCATGTGTTTGTGCAGGACATTGGTTAGTCCACATTTGGAATACTGTGTTCAATTCTGGTCTCCATCAAGGCGTAATTGGCAAAGACTTTATGTTGGTTTATGTTCCCTGGAATATGTTTGGATAAACTTGTCAAAAGAAGGAGGAAATGCACAAGGAGAAGAGAAAAATAGGTATTCATTTATGGTTCAGCGCATGCAATATGTTTGATATCTGCTAGATTAGAAAGGGGATCTTTGTATACAATCCCTACAGTGTGGAAGCAGACCATTCAGCCCACTGAGTCCACACTGACCCTTCGAAGAGTATCCCTCCCAACCCCTGTAACATTACATTTCCCATGGCTAATCCACCCAACCTGCACACCCCTGTATACTATGGATTAGATTCGATTCCCTACAGTGTGGAAACAGGCCCTTCGGCCCAACCACACCGACCCTCCGAAGGGTAACCCACCCACACCCATTCCCTCTGAATAATGCACCTAACACTATGGGCAATTTAGCGTGGCCAAATTACCTGACCTGTACATCTTTGGACTGTGGGAGAAACCGGACCACCCGGAAGAAACCCACACAGACACAGGGAGAATGTGCAAACTCCACATAGACAGTTGCGCGAGGCTGGAATTAAACCTGAGACCCCGGTGCTGTGCCGCCCTAGATGATTTAGTACGGCCAATCCATCTAACCTGTACATCTTTGGGAGGAAACCAGAGCCCCCGACGGAAACCCAAGTGGACATGGAGAGAATGTGCAAACTCCATAGAGAGTTGTCTGAAGCTAGAACCAAAGCTGAACCACCATGCCTCCCCATGTCATATGCAAGTGTTATGATTCTATAGAAAGTACACAGGGGCTCCTATTGCTCATACAATATACAATGATTGACATTATGATAAGTAAAGAGAAGGTTTGTTGTTCTTGATGGTATTGACCATCCTTCATGACATACACAGAATTGCTATTCTCCATATTACATATAAGAGCTATGAGAATGAACACAGGAACTACTGTTGTCTACAATATACTCAAGGGTTGCCATTCTTGATGATATAAACATTGGCTGCTATTCTCCCTAGTATACACAGAGTTTGCTATTCTCTACAACATAAGCAGGATCAGCCATTCTCAAGTTCTCCAATTTTCACCAACGGGAATAGTTTCTCCCTGTTTATTCTCCCCAGGTCCCACGTGATTTTGAATGCCTCTAACATATTACATCTAAAACTGTACATCTCTAAGGAGAAAAAAACATCAGCTTCTATTAAAGCCCTGATCCCAGAACTTCTCACAAATCTCTTCGGCATCCTCTCTCCGTCCTTTGCATGATTCCTAAATTACAGTGCCCAGCATTGATTGATTGATTCATTGTTGTCACATGTACCATGATACAGTGAAAAGTGTTATTTTGAGTGTTTCACAGGCAGATCATACCATATGAAGTGCATCAGGGTAGCAGAACAGAGTGCAGACTACAGTGTTACAGAGAAAGTGCAGAGTGAGAAATCAGAATTAATGTTTGAGAGGTCTGTTCAAAAGTCGGATAGCAGCGAGGAAGAAGCTGTTCTTTTGTATCTTCTGCCCGACAGAAGAGGGGAAAGAGAGTATAACCGTGATGGGGTTATGTTGGTTGCTTTCCCGAGGCTGTGGGAAGTATAGACAGAGTCAATGGATGCAAGACTCATCTGCGTGATGGACTGGGCTGCGTTCATGACTCTCTGTAGTTATTTCCAGTCTTGGGCAGAGCAGTTGCGATACCAAGCTGTGATGCATCTGGGTAAGATGCTTTCCACAGTGCATGGTGGTAATGGGCGGCACGGTGGCACAGTGGTTAGCACTGCTGCCTCACAGCGCCAGAGACCCGGGTTCAATTCCCGCCTCAGGCGACTGACTGTGTAGAGTTTGCACATTCTGCCCGTGTCTGCGTGGGTTTCCTCCGGGTGCTCCGGTTTCCTCCCACAGTCCAAAGATGTGCAGGGTCAGGTGAATTGGCCATACTAAATTGCCCGTAGTGTTAGGTAAGGGGTAAATGTAGGGGTATGGGTGGGTTTCGCTTCGGCGGGTCGGTGTGGACTTGTTGGGCCGAAGGGCCTGTTTCCACACTGTAATCTAATCTAATCAATAACAATTGGTAAGAGCCCTTGTGGACATGCTGAATTTCCTTAGCCTCTCGAGGAAATAGAGATAATGCCTTAGTTGTGGCTGAGTAAGTGCTTTATCGAGATTCACCTTCGTTTCTTTGCTTTTGGTACTTATAAAACCAAGTCTTTTTTAGAAATTTTTTTTCAAATTGCCCTTCCATTTTCAACAACTCATGGATACGAACCTACAGGATGTGTAATTGTCTATAGTATACCCAATGGTCACACTTCTTCTTTTAGGTAAATTCTCTATTATCCATATAAAGGTTAATACTCTGTTTACACAGAGTGGAAGCTAGTCTCTATAAGATGTATACAGCCTATTATTCTTTAGTTTGCATGCAGGAAGAGCTATTCTCTATAATATGCACATGGAGGTTGCCATACTCAACAATACATAAGAACCTAAGAAATAGGAGCAGGAATAGGCTATCTAGCTCCGTCATTCAATAAGATCGTGGCTGGTCTTTTTCATGGCCTCAGCTCCACTTACCCGCTTACACACCATAACCCTTAATTCATTTACTGTTCAGAAACCTGTCTATCTTTGCATTAAAAACATTCAATGGGTAAGCCTCAACTGCTTCACTGGGCAGGAATTCCACAGGTTCACAACAATTTGGGTGAAGACGCTCCTCCTCAACTCAGTCCTCAATCTGCTCTGCATTATTTTTAGGCTATTCCCCCTTAGTTCTAGTCTCACCTGCCAGTGGAAGCAAACTCCCTGCTTCTATCCTATTGATTCCCTTCATAATTTAAATGTTTGTAGAATATCCCCCCTCATTCTTCTAAATGCCAAAGAGTATAGTCCCAGTCTACTCAATCTCACCTCAAAAGACAATCTTCTCAATTCCAGAATAAACCCAGTGAACATCCTCTGCGTCCCCTCCAGTGCCAGTACATCCTTTCTCAAGTAAGGAGACTGAAACTGTACACCGTACTCCAGGTGTGTGGCCTCACCTGCACCCTCAACAGCTGCAACAGAACCTCCCTGCTTTTAAACTCCATCCCCTTTAGATCTGAACAGTAATATTCCATTTGCCCTTTTTAATTAATTTTTAATTTAACTTTTTGTGATGAGGGGATTTATACGTAGGGGGGTTACAGTTCTCCATGTGTAAGGGGCTGCTACTCTTTATAAAATCCTCTGTAATACATATGCAGCGAGGCTCCTGTGGCACAGTGGAAGCATCCCTATCTCTGGGTCAGAACATCTGGGTTCAAATCCCCACTTCCGACAGATCCTAACATATCGGAACAGGTTGATTAAAAATATCTACAAAGAATCTGCTGTTTTCAATCATAAGTACAGGGATGTATTCTACATAATAATGCATTAATAACAATTAATTAATAATTCTTGATGATATTCACAGTGGCTGCTATTCTTTGCAGTGTTCGCAGAGGTTACTATGGACAGGGCACTGGCATGAGTTGCAATGGCGAGGTTCCTGGGATTTGGTGACAACACACAACCAGAAGGATGTGGAAGCTTTGGAGAGAGTGCAGATGGTTCACCAGGATGTTGCCTGGTCTCGAGAGTGCTGGCTATGAGGAAAGATTAAAAAGACTAGGGTTGTTTTCACTGGAAAGACAGTGGCTGAGATGAGACCTGATAGAGGTCTACAGAATTATGAGAGGTATAGGTAGGATGGATAGGCTTTTCCCCAGGGTTGAAGCTTCAATTACTCAGGGATACAGGTTCAAGGTGAGAGGGGGAAAGTTTAAGGGAGATGTGAGAGGGAAGGTTTTCATGCAGGGAGTGGTAGGAGCCTAGAACACACTGCCAGAGGAGGTGGTGGAAGCGGACACACTGGTGACATTTAAGAGGCGTCTGGATGGTTCCATGAATAGGGAGAGAATAGAGGGATACGAACTGAATAACGGCAGAATCGGCTCAGGCTTGGAGGGGCTGAAGGGCCTGTTTCTGTGATATACTTCCATTTTGTTCTTTTGATTCTAAAGGAGCTAATATTCAGATGATATTGACTGTATCCATTCAAAGTCTGTGTGGAGAAAAGCACTCCAGCTTTTGAAAGGAACAGATAGATCTGTACCAGCTTCCTAAGATTTCAGTAATGTCCAATCAAGTATCATTGCAATTATTACTACTATGCAATAAACCTTGTGATCTAAGGACATTACCTTTTCTGTAGACACTGTACAAGTGGTGTATCCTCTATCAGCAATCACCTGTTTGGACCAAGGCAAAGCAAAGGCTAAGAAGGACTGGTGAGTAGTAAATTACCTCAAACAGCCCTTACCCAATACCACAGACTGCTGGAGGTAGCAAACACCACATGGAAAGAAGTGTGTTCATCCCAGGAAAATACCCGTAAAATTTTATGTACATTAACAGGAGAGTAGGACAACCAGTAAACCATAAGGCCTTCAAGCCAGTCGTGCTTGGTCTTCTCCATCAACACCTTATGGAATCCCTACAGTGTGGAAACAGGCCATTCGGCCCACACTGCCCCTCCGAAGAACATCTTCTCCCCCAACACCCTGGCCTTTCCCCATGGCTAATCCCCCCAACCTGCACATCCCTGGACACTGTGGGAAATTTAGCATGGTCAATCCACTTAACCTGCACATCTTTGGACTGTGGGCAGAAACCGAAGCAAACCCACGCAGACACAGGGAGAATGTGCAAACTCCACACAGACTGTCGCCTGAGGCTGGAATTGAACCCAGATCCCTGGCGCTGTGAGGCAGCTGTGCTAACCACTGAGCTACTATGTCACCATCTTCTGGAGTCCTGTGTGCTGCTCTGGTCGCCCCATTCATGGAAGGGTAGTATTAAACTGGAGAGTGTTCAGAAAAGATTTAGCAGGATGTTGCCGGGAATGGAATGGCTGAGATATAAAATAAACTGAAAAGGCTGGGACTTTTTTCACTGGAGCGTTAGAGATTGAGGGGTAACCTTATTGAGGTTTATAAAATCATGAGGGGCATGGATAAGATGCAATGACAAGGGTCTTTTCCCTCGAGTGAGGAATTTCAAAAGTAGGAAGCATATTTTTAAGGTGCGAGGAGAAAGATTTAAAAAGGATATGAATTACAACTTTGTTACACTGAACGGTTCATGTGTGGAATGAACTGCCAGAAAAGTTGGTGGATTGCAAGTACAGTTACAACATTTAAAAGACATTTGGATAGTAGGAAAGGTTTGGAGCTATATGGGCCAAGCCAAGGGCAATTTTAGATTGCCAACCCTTGATTGGATGTCTGAGGTTACAAGATGGCACTGGTGCCAAAGATATTGTTATATTCTGGGACATCCCAGAATTGAGAAATACTTGTGGCTGCAGAAAGTGGGAAAATTGGGGTGAGCGTTGACTAAGAGGAGCAGCACAGGGACATAGTAGGTATTTAATGAGGTAAGTTTGGTATGATCACATGAGAGATCTTGCAGGGCCCATGTGGAGAAACCCCATATGAAACTTGATTAATATAATGCTTAGTGAAAATATGGGCGATAAGACACCTGCATCCCAAGGGTCAACAGAGTGAACCTTCTCTGAATTGCTTCTAATGTTAGTATGTCCCTCCTTGGACAAGGAGTCTACAGTTGTGCACAGTATTATCTGTAAATTTGTTGCAGACCATCACTACTTTTAAATTCCATCTCCCTTAATCCAATCTCTTGGGGGTCCGACCATTCACCAAGAACCTTCTTGCCTTGTTCAAACTCCAAAAATGCATCATCCCACATATTTCATGATTAAATTCCATTTGTCATTGGTCAGCCCAGTTGACCATCCATATTGCCCTTAAGTCTACAGCTTTTCCCCTCACTTTTTACCAATTTTCGTGTCATCTGAAAATTTGCTGATCACATCACATTCATGTGTAGATAATTTATGCATGCAGCCATCAGCAAGGGACCTACCACCAAACATTGTTGACACCACCGGACACAAAATCCCAATCAGAAAAACACCCTTCAACCATCATTCTCTGCTTCCTGCCACTAACCCAATTTTGGACCACATTTGCCAAATTGCCCTGGATTCCATAGGCTCTTACCTTCTTAGCCAGATTCTCATGTGAGGCTTGTCAAATCCCTACCAAATGACCTTGAGGTCTGCATCCACCGTGCCACCCTCATCCATACACTTAGTAACTTCCCAAAAAAAATCAGTTAAACCTGTCTGACATGATCTTCCACTGACAATGCTATGCTGATAATGTTTGATTAAGCCATACCTGTCCAACTGGAGATTAACTCTACTGCTCAGTATTTGTTTTCAACAGAACATAGAACATAGAAAAATACAGCATAGAACAGGCCCTTTGGCCAATGATGTTGTGCTGAGGATTAATCCTGGTGTAAAATAAAATAACTTTACCTACACACCCCTCAATTCACTGCTATCCATGTGCATATCCAGCAGTCGCTTAAATGTTCCACCACCAGCGCTGGCAACGCATTCCATGCATTCACAACTCTCTCTGCATAAAAAAAACTTCCTCTGATGTCCCCTTTATACCTTTCTCCTAATATCTTAAAAGTATGACTTCTTGTGCCAGTCAATCCTGCCCTGGGAAAAAGTCTCTGGCTATTGACTCTATTCATTCCTCTCATTATCTTATACACCTCGATCAGGTCTCCTCTCTTCCTCCTTCTCTCCAGAGAGAAAAGTCTGAGCTTATTCAACCTCTCTTCATAAGGCAAGCCCTCCAGTCCAGGCAGCATCCTGGTAAACCTTCTTTGCACCCTCTCCAAAGCCTCTGTATCTTTCCTATAATAGGGCACCAGAACTGGACACAATATTCCAAGTGTGGTCTCACCAGGGACTTGTAGAGCTGTAGCAAAACCTCACAGCTCTTAAACTTGATCCCCCTGTTAATGAAAGCCAAAACACTGTATGTTTTCTTAACAACCCTATCCACTTGGGTGGCAACTTTGAGGGATCTATGTGCTTGAACACCAAGATCCCTCTGTTCCTCCACACTTCAATAGTTTCCCCACCACTGATTTTTGACTCAGTAGCTGACAGTCCCCTGGTTTATCCCTACTATTTTTCTTGAATAACGGTACCATATTTGCTGATCTCCAGTTCTCTGACACCTCTCCCTTGTTGGGAAAAATGAATGTCAGTGACCCTGCAATCTCCTTCCTTGCCTCCCACAGTAGTCTGGAATATTCTGGGGATTTATTCAATTTTAAGCCCTCTAAAACAACCAATATCTCCTCCCTCACAAATGTAATTTGTTCAGATATATTAGAGTCTTCTTCTCTGATTTCTATACCTGCATCATCTTACTCTATCATGAACATGAAGGTAAAGTACTCATTTTAAACCTCACCTGCATCTCCCAGCTCCACCACAATTTACCACTTCGATCCCTAACGGTCCTCACTATTTCCCTTTCCCATTCTCTTGTCTTCAATTTGCTTCTAAAGTGCCCTTTGACTTTCCTTCAGCTTTCTTGCCAGCGTTCTCTCAAGCCCCCTCTTCACTTACCTAACTTATTTTTTTAAGTAACTGGCTGCTCTTTCGAAATGTCTCTAGGGTTTCTGAACCCCCAGTATCGACCATAACCTTCCTTTTCTCCCCTCAGCCAATCCAGCACATTCCTCAATATCCTAGGGTCTCTGGAATCTTTGATCCAAGTCTTTGTCTTTATAGAAACATGGAGGCCTTGCATTTTCACTGCCACCTTTGTGAAAATCTCCCACTGTAGATTTTCCTTTGAGGAGCTGCTCCTAATCCACTTTGGCCACATTCTTTCCCATAGGCCTTCCCCCAGTTCAAACCTTTAGTTGCGATCCACCTTTGTCCTTTTCTATGACTATCTTAAACATCAATGAAACTGTCTCCCACTAGAGCTGTGTCACACTTCTAACACTTAGCGAGTTTTGAAGTACATCTAGAACTTCTTGATGTTTACGCTTCATGACTAAAATTGAGTCGAGCACCACTCCTCTCCTGTCTTAAATAGCTCTACCTGGATACATTTTAAGAATTCCATCCCCTTTTAAACCTTTCATACTTGGTCTATTCCAGTGAATATCGGGGGAAATTGAAAGTCCCTACTCTTAGTGCCTTATCACTTTCACATTTTCTGAAGTTTGTCTATGTGTGTCTGTCCTTCTGCCTTTTTGCTGAACAAAGAGACCTTGGAGTGCAGGTTCATAGCTCCTTGAAAGTGGAGTCGCAGGTAAATAGGATAGTGAAGAAGGCAATTGGCTATGCTTTCCTTTATTGGTCAGAGTATTGAGTACAGGAGTTGGGAGGTCATGTTGCAGCTGTACAGGACATTGGTTAGGCCACTGTTGGAATATTGCCTGTAATTCTGGTCTCCTTCCTATCGGAAAGATGTTGTGAAACTTGAAAGGGTTCAGAAAAGATTTACAAGGATGTTGCCAGGGTTGGAGGATTTGAGCTATAGGGAGAGGTGGAATAGGCTGGGGCTGTTTCCCTGAAGCGTTGGAGGCTGAGGGGTGACCTTATAGAGGTTTATAAAATTATGATACCACTATTTAAGAAAGGAGGTAGACAAAAGGCAGGTAACTACAGGCCCGTTAGCTTTATGTCAGCTGTGGGGAAAATGCTTGAATCAAGGAAGAAATAACAAGATATCGGGATAGAAATTGTCTGATCAGGCAGACACCGCATGGATTTATGAAACAAAAACAGAAGTAGCAGGGAAAGCTCAGCAGGTCTGGCATCATCTGTGAAGAGAAATCAGAGTTAATGTTTCCGGTCTGGTGCCCCTTCCTCAGAACTGATGGTAGCTAGGAAAATGGCAGTTTATATGCAGAAGATAGGATGGGGGAGGGGGTAAGGCATAGAGGATAGGTGGGAATATGGCCCAACGAGGGAAAAGAACAGTTGGACAGACAAAGGAGTCAATAACAATCTGGCTGGGCTGGTGAATAGATGTTAATGGAGACTGATGATGGCTAACAATAGATAGTGTACGATATCATGGAAATGGTGTATCTGGATTTCCAAAAAGTAGTCGATAAGGTACCACACAAAAGGCTCTTGCATAAGATAAAGGTGCATGGCATTACGGGTAATGTATTAGTATGGACAGAAGATTGGTTAATTAACAGAAAGCAGAGTGGGGATAAATGGGTGTTTTTTTGGTTGGCAATCAGTAGCTACTGGTGTGCCTCAGGGATCAGTGTTGGGACTGCAATTGTTTACAATTTATATCGACGAATTGGGAACCAAGTGCACTATATATCAAAGTTCGGAGATGACACTAAGGTGAGTGGTAGAGCAAAGTGTGCAGAGGACACTGAAAGTCTGTAGGGGGATGTGGGTAGGTTAAATGCGACGACAAGGGACAGGCAGATGGAGTATAATGTTGGCAAATATGAGGTCATCCATTTGGTAGAAATAACAGCAAAATGGACTATTATTTAAATGGTGAAAAATTGCAGCACGCTAATATGCAGAGTGCCCTGGGTGTCCTTGTGCATGAATCGCAAAAACTTGGTTTGCAGGTGTAGTGGGTAATTAAGAAGACAAATCGAATATTTTCCCTCATTGCTAGAGGGATGGAGTGTAAAAACAGAGAGGTTATGCTGCAGCTGTATAGGGTGCTGCTGAGGCCACATCTGGAGTACTGCATGCAGTTTTGGTCTCCTTACCTGAGAAAGATGTACTGGCACTGGAGGGGGTACAGAGGAGGTTCACTCTGAAATTATAAGGAGAGATTGAGTACACTGGCACTATACTCACTGGAATTTAGAAGAATAAGGGGGATCTTATAGAAACATAGGGAAAGGAATAGATAAGATAGAAGTAGGGAAGTTGTTACCTCTGATGGGTGAAACTAGAACTAGGGGGTACAGCCTCAAAATAAGGGGAGCAGATTGAGAACTGAGTTGAGGAGGAACTTCCTCACCCAGAGGGTTGTGAATCTGTGGAACTCCCTGCCCAGTGAAGCAGTTGAGGCTTCCTCGTTCAATGTTTTTTAAGGCAAAGATAGACTTTTGAACAGTAAAGGAATTAAGGTTATGGTAGGTGGGTGGGTAAGTGGAGCTGAGGCCACAAAAAGATCAGCCATGATCTTATTGGACGGTAGAGCTGGCTTTGAGGGTCAGATGACCTACTCGTGCTCCTAGTTCTTATGTTTTTATGAGGGGTATAGATAGAGTGAATAGCCAAGGTCTTTTTCCCATGTTAGGGAGTCCAAATCTAGAGGGCATGGATTTAAAGTAAAAGGGAAAGATTTATAAGGGATCTAAGGGGCAACTTTTCCATGCAGAGGGTGGTGTATGGAATGAGCTGCCAGAGGAAGTGGTGGGAGCTGGTACAATTACAACATTTAAAAGGTATGGATGGATATGTGAATAGGAAAGGTTTAGAGGGAGATGGGCCCAACGCTGGCCAATGGGGCTAAATTAATTTAGGATATCTGGTCGATGTGAAGAAGTTGGACTGAAAGGTTTTTTCTGTGCTGTACAACTCTATGTCACTGGCTGGGCCAGCATTTATTGCTATCCCTAGTTGCCCTGGAGAAAGTGGGGTGAGGTGCCTTCTTAACCGCTGCAGTCCGTGTGCTTTAGGTAGACCCACAATGCTGTTAGGGAGGGAGTTCCAGCATTTTTGACACAGTGACACTTGAAGGAACAGTGATATATTTCCAAGTCAGGATGGAGGGGAATCTTAAGAAAATGATATTTCCATGTGTCTGCTTGTCCTTCCAGAAGGCAGTGGTCATGTGTTTGGAAGGTGCTGAACTGTCAGAAGTGAGACTTGAATCTACAATCTGCTGACTATATTTGACTGCACTCCGATAGCTGACAGTGGGAGCAGGGAAAACACAAATACCACTCCACCTTCACACCATACATCCATAAGTCTTAATGCTCTTCCATTATGTGAACCGATCAATGTCAGTTTTGAAATTTCCAATTCACCGCCGGCCCCACAGCATTCTGAGGGAATCTCACCCTTTACGTGAAGGAATGCTTCCTGATGCCAGTGCTGGCTGGTCTAGGTCTAAGTTTGAGGTTACCATCCTGCATTTTTGATTGTCATGTCAGAGGAAATAGTTTCTCTCTACCGTCCCTCATAGATCCTTTCATCAGTCATTAATTTTCTGTGCTTGAGTACAGGGCAAGTCTAGGCATCCTGTCTTCATAATGGCCCCAGCTTCATGCTGACTGGGGCACTGACTGTCTCAAAGGGAAGCAGCTCAGCTCATGACAAGGATGGTCTGCCCTTCAACGTGGTTTTCCAGGGCAATGGCAAAGTAGGTGTCACTGGAAGAATATCTTTTGTGAATAGCTGTGGGCCAAAAGTGCTTGGCAGATAAAAATCAGCACTCACCACCTTTTGACCACACTCCCACTCCCCCCACCCCCACGCCACCCCATCCCCACCCACCCCCACCCAGGCCTCCCGAGACACTCGCAACTCCAGCCACAATTACAGTTTGCAAACTTCAGAGATCACAGAGCTCCAGCACAGGTAGCTGATCTTATCTGAGGCTAATGGATCACAAATGTGTTCTACACCGCTGCACAGGACACTCGCTGAGCAGCTCACCTGCCTGAGGAGCAGGCTGCATTGCAAAAAGGCCATTGCACAATCAGCTCTCCTTTTAAAACAGGAAATTCCTTTCAGAAAGGGGATCACACTGTAAAGAAGGCAATTATACAACGAGATACACAATCAAGAACTCACTTTTCAAAGTTAGTTTTCAAAATTGACAATAAGGCATCTGTCCGTCTTGTTCTCACTGATGTTGCCTTGTAACAATGACCTGTCCTTGCATGTTGTTCAGTTATGTCACTTCACATTGTAGTGACTGATTTAGAGGTATGTGGGTTACTAAAGAGCTGAATTCTCCACTGATATCAATCCAGCTCCCTCACACTGTCACTCAGTAACCTTGTTCTCCCCCAGCACCCTGTGTTACTGACTATATCTTCACTAATATTAATCCAGCTCCCTCACACTGTCACTCAGTAACCCCTCTCTCCCCAGTGCCCTGTGTTACTGACTGTATCTGTACTGATGTTAATCCAGCTCCCACACACTGTCACTCAGTAACCCCTCTCCCCCAGTACCCTGTGTTACTGACTATATCTTCACTAATATTAATCCAGCTCCCTCCCACTGTCACTCAGTAACCCCTCTCTCCCAGTGCCCTGTGTTAGTGACTGTATCTGTACTGATGTTAATCCAGCTCCCACACACTGTCACTCAGTAACCCCTCTCCCCCAGTACCCTGTGTTACTGACTATATCTTCACTAATATTAATCCAGCTCCCTCCCACTGTCACTCAGTAACCCCTCTCTCCCAGTGACTGTACCTCTCACTAATGTTAATGCAGCTCTCTCACTCTGTCATTGATTGTCTGTAACTCTGTGTTCTGCATTACTGGAAGTTTCACGACTGACGTCATTTTCACTCATGGTCCAGCAATGTCTGAAATTTTCAATTCTCCTGCTTGTTTTCAAATTCCTCCCTGGCCTCACCCTTTCCTGTATTTGTAAACTCATCCAGCACTGTATCCCACTCTGCACTCCACTAACACTGGATTGGGATTGTGGCAGGGAGCAGAGACACAGTAAATGTTGAACTTTCTCTCTACAATATGATACATTTAGATTGCAACTGAGCTTTTGAATCTGCACAGTAAGTTAATTTAGAAAGTATGAGGTTTCGAAGATGATTGAATCTGCTATGTTGAAATACGTGATGATTATAAATATAGATTGGCATTAAAGTGTGCAGATGTGTTTTGCAAGAATTGGGCTATTGCTGTTCAGAAATACCCAGAATTATCAACCTTTATCCTGTATCTGACGATTATGCATTGAGACCCCTCTCTGCAAATTTGAGCACACAATCCAGGCTGACACTGCCAGTCAACCCTGAGAGAGCACTGCATTGTCTTTTTTGCAACTGAGACATTATTCTGAGTTGCCCATTGAGGCGCATGTACCATTCGAAGATCAAGGCAGTTAAATGGGTGTCCAGACTAATTAGAGGCTGCCCATCATTAGAAACAGGTGAGCTGATCATTAACACACACAGACATAATGCATAGATGGTAAAAACAATGACTGCAGATGCTGGAAACCAGATTCTGGATTAGAGTGGTGCTGGAAACGCACAGTAGTTCAGACAGCATCCAAGGAGCAGGAAAATCGACGTTTCGCAAGGGCTTTTCCAGCACCACTCTAATGCATAGATGCCCAGTTGTGCCCACTTTACCATAAGATCACATCTGATCTTCCACTTCAGCACCACTTACCTGCACTATTTCTATATCCCTTGATGTTTCTAATACCAACAAATCTATCAATCTTTTTTTGAATATACTTTTGAATATACTCAGTGACATGGATTTAATACATGGTTGGGAAAGGATTAGGGCAAGGGTATGGGGTTAGCATGGACATTTTGGTCGGCATGAACTAGTTTGGGCCAAATGGCCTGTGCTGTAGGACTCAATGATTGATTCTCCCTCACCCTCCGGAGTACAGAATTCTAAAGATTCACCACACTCTGAGTGAAGAGATACCTCCTCCTCTCAACTAGAGACAGGCAATGAATGCCAGCTGAGCCAACAACACCCACATCCCGCGACTGAATAAATAAATCAGGAAACAAGTGTCAGGTTAAATACGGGAAGGGTGTTCCTGCACGGGGGTGTCCATGCACCGGCTCGCAGTCTTAAGGATATGGGGTCGGCAACTTAGGACTGAGGCGAGGTGAAATTTCTTCCACCAGAGGGTGGTGAGCCTGTGGAATTCTCTGTCACAGAAAAATGTTGAGGCCAAAGCATTGAACGTATTCAAGAAGCAGCGAGATATCTTTCTTCGAGCTAAAGGGATTAAAGTGGGTATGGGGAGAAAAATGGGAACAGGGGACTGAGTTGCATGATCAGCCAAAATTGAAGATATAGTGGACAGCGAAGAAGGTTACCTCAGAGTACAACAAGACCATCTTCAGATGGCCAAGAAGTGGCAGGTGGAGTTTAATTTAAATAAATGTGAAGTGCTGCATTTTGGAAAGGCAAACCAGAGAAGGACTTATAGACTTAATGGTAAGGTCCTGGCGAGTGTTGCTGAACTCCTGTTGGAGTGTAGATGCATAGTTCCTTGGACTTGGGAGTCACAGGTGATTGGGGAGTGATGACGGTGTTTGGTACACTTGCCTTTATTGGTCAGTGCATTAAGTGTAGGAATTGAGATGTTATTCTGCAGCTGTACAGGACATTGGTTAGGCTACTTTTGGATTACTGTGTGCAATGCTGCTGTCCATGCTGTTAAGTAAAGGTGTTAAAATTAAAAGGGTGCACAAAGGATTTACAAGGATGTTGTCTAAGGTTGGAGGGTTTGAGCTAAAGGGAGAGGCTGAATAGGCTGGGGCTATTTTCCCTATGGCGTCGGAGGCTGAGGATTGACCTTATAGAGGTATATAAAATTAAGAGGGGCACAAATAGATTAAATAGACAAGGTCTTTTCCCTGTGGTAGGGGATTCCAAAACTAGAGGATATAAGTTTATGGTGAGAGAGGAAAGATTTAAAATGGCCTAAGGGGCAACCTTTTCACACAGAGGGTGGTGCGTGTATGGAGTGAACTGCCAGAGGAAACACTGGTAGAATGGATTAATTGTTACTGTCAAAGGCTTTAGTTAGGTTGATAAGAGCATATATTGATCCAGATGTTGGTCTCTCTGTAAATTTTCTTGTGATTGTCTTGTTACAAACACCATAGGGTGTTGCCCCATTGCTAACTGAAAAACCACACCATAATTCAAGGACAAATCGAAGCTGTAGACAGTTTAGGTGCATCCTCCTGGGGATCATTCATGGGTTATGTAAGCAAGCACCTTTTCACACAAAGGGTAGTGGAAATCTGGAACTCAATTCCCCAACAAATACAGATTACAGAATTGTTACAGAGAAGAAGGAGTTTATTTGGCCCATCGTGCTTACACCAGCTTTCTGAGCATTTTGACTTGATGTCTTTTCCCTGGAACCCTGGACATTGTTTCTATTTAAATAATCATCCGATGCCTTCCTGAATGTCTCAATTGAACTTGCCTCCACCGGAATTTCATACTCGAAATACTCATTGTGTAAAAAAAAGCTTTATTGCACTTCACACTTGTTCTTTTGCAAAACCCTTTAAACCTGCATCCTATGGTTTTTGATTCTTTTACAAGAAGGAATAGTTTATCTCACTCTGCACTGTCTATGTCTTTAAGAGTTTTTTAAACTTTTATCCAATCACCTCTTTGCCTTTTTCTCTCCAAGTAAAACAATCTCAATTTAGAGTCATAGAGATGTACAGCACGGAAGCAGTGCTAACCACTGAACCACCATGTCACCCCCATGCAGTTGGCAAGGCTGCGAGTTTCTGTGTTATTTGAAATTTCTGCACACCAAGAATGAGATCATCTATACATCCATGAGGTAAATCAAGGATGTGAATACCAACTTCTGAGGAACACCAATTTAAATCTTCCTCCTGCCCCCAAAGATTGGCAGCTATTACTCTCTGTTTCCTATCACTCAACCAATTTTGCATCTGTGAGAGCGGTAGTGAGTTTTATGTGATGTATAGTCCTTGTAATATCCTCCAAGCTGCCCCCAACCAACCCCTTCATGGAAAGATCAGCTGGCACCTTGCCAATATTAAGTCAAACTGTCCTATAGCATTGATGCACCGTTGGCAGCCATGATGAAATTTCATTAGCCTGCAGCTCAGTAGTTCCAGCAGCACTTGAAGTAAGTAGTGGCCATTAATGGAACTACAGCAATCCCAAGAAGAAGGGAAATATCTCCTGGACTTCCTTGAACATAATATTATTGCTTCATGTGAAATTGCTTAATTTCAAATTTATGACATGGCCTACCCCTAGCTTTATGTCAACTCATCTACTGCAAGCCATATTCAGCCTCACTTAAGGTCTCAACATAATAGCCCAGGAACACCTCAAATTTTCATTACTACCAAGCCAGCGAATCAACTCCATTTCAATGAAGAATGCAAGAGGACATGCCAGGAGCAACAACAGACATATCGAAAAATGAGGTGTCAACCTGGCGAAGCAACAACACATGATTACTTGCCCGGCTGACTGTAGAAGCAGGATCCAGAGATCAGGCGAAGCAATCCCATAATTCAAGGATCAGCTTGAACTGCACATCCACTGGTGGTGGTGGACAATTAAACAAATAACAAGACAGGCATACTCTATAGTTAATTAATGGTCACAGAGAAACCCAGTACATCACTTTGGTAAGAGTAGAAGTGTGGACTATTTTCTAAACAGGGAAAGGCTTAGGAACTTGAAGTACAAAAAGACTTGGGAATTTTAGTTCAGGGCTGTCCTAAGATTAACATGCAGATTCAGTTGGCGGACAGGAAGGCAAATGCAATGTTAGCATTTCAAGATGGCTAGAATATAAGAGCAGGGATGAAGCGCTGAGGCTGTATAAGGCTCTGGTCAGACCACATTTGGAATATTGTGAGTAGTTGTGGGCCCTATATCTAAGGAAGGATGTGTTGGCATTGGAGGGAGGTCCAGAGGAGAATTTACAAGAATGATCCTGGGATTAAGGGCTTGCCATATGAGAAGGAATGAAGACTCTGGATCTCTACTTGATGGAGTTTAGAAGGATGAGAGGGGATCTCATTAAACTTAGACAATACTGAGAGACCTTGATAGAATGAATGTGGAGAAGGTATTTCCACTTGTAGAAGAGACTAGTACCCGAGAGGACAGCCTCAGAGTAGAGGGCTAACACTTTCTAACTGAGATGAGGAGGAATTTCTTCCGCCAGAGGGTGGTGAATCTGTTGAACTCATTGCCACAGAGGGCTGTGGAAGCCAAGTCATTGAGGGCATTTAAGACAGAGATAGATAGGCTCTTGATTAGTAAGGGGATCAAAGATTACAGGGATAAGGCGAGGGAATGGAGTCGATAAACATATCAGCCATGATCGAAGGGTAGAGCAAGTGAGAAATATTAATTTAAGACCTCACCCAGATCCTTGGCTCCACATGCAAATTGCCTCTTTGGTCTCTAATGGGCCATACTCTTCCCCATTCTCTTAACATACATTTAAAATGCCATGGTGTTTTCCTTAATCCCTATCTGCCAAAGATAGTTCATTGCCCCCTTTAAGAAATCCCTACACACTCTGCATCCCAAAGGACCTATTCTGTTTTTAATGCACTGTACCTGACATATGCTTCTTTTTTCTTTCTCAAACTCTCGATATGTCTTGGCACCCAGGGTTTCCTGACATTCCTGATGAAGGGCTATGCCCGAAATGTCAACTCTCCTGCTCCTTGAATGCTGCCTGACCTGCTATGCACCACCCTTTTTGACTCTTAGAGAAACATGCAGGCACTGAATTCTTGCAATACTACTTTCAAATGTAAACTTACCTGCAAGTGACTGCTCCCAGTCTATGTTTGCCAAACCCTGCCTAATGATACTGAAATTGACCTTCCCCCAAATTTGACACTTAATTTCCGCACTATCCTTAACCCTTTCCTTAGTGACTTTGGAACATGGAGTTAACCTCACTATCCCCAAAATGCTTACCCACTGAAACTGCAACCACTTGTCCAGCTTCATTCCCTCGGATTGCATCTAGCACTTACCCCATCGCTAGTATGACCATCTACGTGCTTGCACAAAAAGCTTTTCTGGATCCCTGTTAAAAGATTCACCCCATCTATTCCTTTCACAACAAGGTGACCCCAATTAATGTTAGTATAAGTGAAATCCCTTACCACTATAACCCTGATCCTCTCAGACCTCTCTGTGATTTCTGGATGTACCATGGAAATTGTCCTATCCAGATGCATCTCAGCTTGGTATGGTAACTGCTTTGCCCAACACCGCAAGAAGTTACAGAGAGTTGTGAATGCAGCCCAGTCCATCCTTTGACGCTGTCTGCAATTCCTGCTGCCTCAAGAAAGCAACCAACAGAATCAAAGACCCCTCCCACCCCAGTTATAATCTCTTCCACCCATTTCCATTGGGCAGAAGATACAGAAGTTTGAAGACAGATTTAAGAACAGCTTCTTCCCTGCTGTTATCAGACTTATGAATGGACCTCTCATATATGAGAGCTGATATTTTTCTGCACATTCTCTGTAGCTGGAACACTATAGTCTGCTTTCTGTTCTATTATCCTGACAGACTTACGTTGGTATGTTTTGTTCAGTTAGCATGCAATGCAATATGTTTCACTGTGACAATAATAAATCAAATCAAATACATATCTGTTCCTTTATCTACCTCTGATTGTTGGGAGGCCTGTAGTAACCCCAGCAAAGTGATTGCCTAATTTTCTGCAGGAGCTTCTCAGGTTAATGTCCCAGACTCAACCATTTTCAGTCACTTCATCAATGGCCTTCCTTACATCACAGGCAGGACTGATTGCACAATGTTCAGCACCACTTGTGACTCCTCAAGTACAAATGCAGCAAGACCTGGACAATATCCAGGCAAGTGGCACTGGCATCACATAATCGCCAGGCAATGACAATCACCAATAAAAGAGAATCTAACCATTTCCCTTAACATTTAATATGCATTATCATCACTGAATTCCCCCCACTATCAATATCTTGGGGTTACCATTGACCAGAAATTGAACTAGACCAGCCACATAAATACAATGGTTCCAAGAGCAGGTCAGAAGCTCAGAACTTTGCTGCAAGTTGCTCACCTCCTGATTCCAAAAACTTGTCCAGTACATTCGTGGCACACATCAGGAGTGTGATGGAATACTCCTCATTTGCCTGGATGACTGAAACTCCAAAACTCAAGAAGCTTGACACCATCCAGAAAAAAATAGCCCATGTCCTCGAACAGTTCCTCCACTACTGATACAGCAGCAATAATATGTCGTATCTCCAAGAACACAGCCACAATACATCATGATTCATAGAGTCATAGAGATGTACAGCATGGAAACAGACCCTTTGGTCCAACCCGTCTATGCTGACCAGATATCCCAACCCAATCTAGTCCCACCTGCCAGCACTTGGTCCATATCTTTCTAAACCCTCACTATTCATCTACCCATCCAAATGCCTTTGACAGCACTTTAAAAACCCAGGACCAGTTCCATCTAAAAGGAAAAGGGCAGAAGATGGAAATACCGCCACCTGCACCTTCTCTGAGCAACACACCATCCTGACTTGGAACTGTATCACCACTGTTTCATTAATACTGGCTCCAAAGCCCTCCCTAACTGCATTGGCTGTGTAGCTGTTCCCCCCCCCCCCCCCCCCCCCAAGGACTGTAACAGTTCAAGAGGTCAGATCACCGACATTACATCCATAGCATTTAGGAATTGGCAATCCATGCTGGCCCAGCCAGCGAAGACCATATCCCATGAATGAATAAAAGTAAAAATGCACATCACACCCTCCACATCTCTGCCTCAACATCTCCCTGTCTTCTTATAACACACCCTATTTAAAGTTTACCTGTGCAACTTAGCTAAGTGCATATTTCAGGTTGAAGACCTTCTTCCAGTCAGAACATGGATTTTCCAGCTCAGGTGAAAGGTTATCAATCTAAAATACTAACTTTGTTTTATTTTCCATGTTTGACCTGATAAGCATTCCTCACATTGTCTGGTTTTATTTCAGATTTCCAGTACCAGCAGCCATTAGTTTCTGTCTTTGACTGAAGTATTATCTCTTCCATCTGATAATGCTCTTCCAAAGCACCTCATGAACAGACAAACATGCAAACAGGAGAAGAGTCACTGGACTCAGAATGTT